>NC_055695.1:21242739-21552739 GCF_017639745.1 Melanotaenia boesemani | reverse complement strand
ACTAAGAGAGAAAAAGCAAATGTACAGATGTAAAACCAAGTAAACAGAAAAAGTTTACTTTTTTCACTTGTGACTGACATTTTCTTTACTGTCAGTCTGAACCAAATTACACAAATAAATTAATGAGATACAACAGAAAAAAGGGAAATAAGTGGCAGAAGGAAAGGCAATCATCTACAAAGGGGACGGATTTTAGTGAAGGGGAACATGAAGTGGGAGACTTAGTATATAGTGTCAAAGCTTGGTTAGATTTCCAGCTTCAGCGTTGTCAACACTCTCACAACACCATAAGGCGGGCCGAGTGGGGTTCCCCCTCAGAACAGAAGCTGGCGTCACCTCTCGTGCCAAAACCACTCCGACGTTACAACACATGGACACTGTGAACATGACACCAGCACTTGGTGAAAAACAGCATGCAGGACCAATCCTAGGCCATATGAAATGAATGTTCTCGCCCCACATCTCTTGATCTTGTTGATCCCGTTATTTCTGCCAGGTTTGGATTTCTCTCCTTCCAAACAAAGTTTGTCACACATGAACCCTCTAGATCAAAGCTTAATCATTTTACAATCTTTAGCTTCTGACTTCTGATGGTGAACTTTTGCAGGCCTTCTTATGTGGCAATTTGACAGAAATAGCCACTCATGAAACAAAAGAATCACAAGATCAAAGAGGGGTGTAGAGGGCATGAGAGACAGCGCTGGATGGAAGATAAAAAACAAAACATATTTCTGAAAGTAACACTGAAGGAGCCAAAACATATGTCCTTGTTTAATCTTAGTGTGGGAAGCTGATATAAGTGTAGTAGCAGGGAGAGAAGGAATAGGGTCTGTGGCTGCCAGTGTTTAGATTTAGCAGTTTCTGATGACAGCTAGCTGTTCTTGAATGTGGCTACAAGCTGCCCACACTGCTGCAGCACAGAGTTTTCTACAATCAAAAGACTGGAAACACTCAGCATGACTGACAACTAACTGAATGAATGGACAAATGAAAAGTACGACTACTAGGATATATAAACATATTTCAAAAAGTGGGTCAATGTGCTACAAACATAGCTACTTTTCTTGACTCGTTTGATATTGTGGAAAAATACACTTTTTCAGTTTCTTGCCAAGAGTTAAATGAAAAGATTATGAGTGCATGGAAATGTGAAACTAGAGCCAACACCAGCTGTGTTTTTTTTACTACTAAAAACTGTTGTTTTTGCAGATTTTAAACAAACAAAATTTAATATTTTTAACATTACCAATATAGAACTGACTTAATAATAATAATAATAATGATAATGATAATGATGATGATGATGATGATGATGATGATGATGATGATAATAATAATAATAATAATGCATTTTATTTACTGTCACCTGTCAAGCCACCCAAGGCCAACTTACAGATAATATAAGCATAAAATAAGAATAACATCAGACAGTAAAACAAAGAATCGGTCTAAAAACAAGTGTGGTGCACAGTGTCCAGTCAGAGTAAATATACAACTTTGAACAGGTGGGTTTTGAATTTGGATGGAGACTGACTGTCCTATTTGTGGGGGGAGGGAGTTCCATAGTCTGGGTGCCGAGCAGCTGAAGGCTCGGACTGTATTGGTACTGAGGCATGACGTAGGGATGGTCATTAGTCTGGAGGGACTGTATTCTTGTAAGTAAGTGAGGGCTAGATGGTGGAGAGCTTTGATTGTAAGGAGGAGGTTTTTTGTGGTGGATGTACTGAACCAAGAGTCGATGAATTTGGATGAAAATTACAGTGATATGGTCAGTTGATTTGGTCCAGGTGATGATCCAAGAGGCCAAGTTCTGAATAGTTTGCAATTTGTTGATGAGTTTGGTAAGGGGTCCGGTGAGGAGGCCAGTGATCAATGCGGGATGTGACAAATAAATGACTTGCTCACTTTTTAATGTAATAGAGTTCTGCTGTATGAACATGTTCTGAGAGCTGAGTGGTTCCCAGTTTATAATTAGGTGCAAATATTAACATAGATGACGCAGTCAGCCTCAATCAAAATTCACAGTTTTATCTAGAACCTTGTTTGCTAATTCTGGTCCCATTAGTTTTAAATCCAAATGAAGCATATTTCATTTTCTCCCAAACAGAAATACTAATAAGTGGGATATACAGCTTTATCACAGTAAGAAGTGTGCATTTGAATTTTAGCTAGTGCGAGCATTTTTCTCACTCCCATCCAAAAGTAAAAAAATGGGAATTAAACCAAATCTAGCAAGTAACGGTTGATCCTGCAAAGCTCCATAGTTACACATTCCTCCTTACATCTATAACAAGTCACTGTAATTGCTAATCTATGAAAGATATTGAGAGAAATATACAGTCATATCACTTGTATTTAATTAAAATCCCATTTATAGTTAAATCTTGCAATGAACTTTTTTTTCTTTGCATCTGCTTTAATTTCAATGTTACTATGCTGATTGGTAGATAAACAGCGATTACAAGTAACTGATTGCACTTACTGCAAGTGTACTTTAAAGTTGCAAGTAATCTGACCAGTTCCATAGTAACTGTTCCCCCTAAGCAGTAATTTCCAGGTGAAACAAATGAAGTCAGTAAAAATGCAGTTCCTGAAATAACCACAGGAGGCTGTTGGTAATGCTCATGTCACAATACCATGTGTGCATCCATTTATCCAACTTTGGATCATGGTAGCAGCAGCTGAAGCAGAGAAGCTAAAGTTTCCTCTCCCTAGCCACTTCTTCCAGCTTGTCCAGGGGAATCCTAAAGCATTCCTAGGGAAGCCAAGAGACATAGTCCCCCCAGACTGCTCTGGGTTTTCCCAGGGGGTTAAAATGCCCAACTACTGCTTCTTGCAACAACTTATCTTTGATTAGCTGTGCAGGGGCAAAAATTTATGGAATCGTGAAAGTAATTTCTGCCATGACTTTTATAGAAAATAGACAAATTCAAGGATTCAGAAAAGTACTTTACAAACCAATGGGATGGCATGGTTTATAGATCCACCTTTGATATACACTCTTTGATATACCTACAAATTTGAGAGATGAGAGCAATGGGCTTTTTTTTTTTTTTTTTTTTTTTTTTTTTTTACACTTGCTTTTTACTTGTCTTTAAGCTGATTTTAAGTTTACAGTACATATGAGGTGTTGTTATTGATCATCTCATGGTAAATTATGCATTCCACATCTCCAGCAATGTGTTAAGTCTCTATTGATCCTACATAACACAAGTTTAGTCCTCTGTCCAAGTAAGCAAGGGTCAAGCAAGATGCCTCTCTACAGATCGTTGCAGCCCAATAGAGTGTGGGCAAATAAGGAACCAGTTATAAATAAACCAGGAACAAAAAAAAGTATAGTGAATGAATGTAATTCCAATCCTTTCAGCACATGTAGAGTTTACAAAGTAGGATTAAAAGAATTTTTGTTTTCCATTTCTCTTTTATTTTTTTCTTGTTGTTTTAGCATAAACAGCAGCCACAAGATCTCATCTTACTGCTGCCATGAAGTTATATTTTCGCATCCTAATCAGCACTGGGAAAACATGAGAACATTGCGGAACATTTCATCTCTCAGAATGATACAAATTGTTTAAAGTCTGCACCAGTATGGCATGCCAATGATCTAAATTATAATATGACCCTAACTTTTACACATTGCACTGCAGTCCCAAATTTTTTTTGCAATTTCCAGAGAGGCTGCTTGCAAAATCTACAGTATTTTCTATTGATTACTTGCAGAGATCATAGAACTAGTTACCAAGTCAAAACTCCAAAAAATAACAGTGAGTTTATGTGTGAATACAGCAAGGAATTCTTTACAGCAAGCAAATCCAAATATTGATAAGAGTTGATGATTTATGCTATTTTTTATATTAGTATATTGCTTTCATTTTTCCTTTTTCTGTAAATGTGATCTGTCGATCTGCTGTATATGGGGTAAGGCAAGGCAAGGCAAATTTATTTGTATAGCACATTTCAGGTACAAGACAATTCAAAGTGCTTTATATAAATCATTACAGCAGGGTGCAGAAAGCAATACAAGTGCATAAAAATAATAAAATTAAAAATAAATAATGAAATAAAAGCAGAAGGAATATGCTAAAATAAAATAGATAAAATGCAAGAAATAAAGTTAAAGACAATATTAAAAACATGATTCCAGCTTAAAAGAACCAGATGTAGATTTTGACTTCTAAATAAAAACTAGTGAAATGCAGCAGAGAACAGGTGGGTCTTTAACCTGGATTTAAATAAACAGTGTTTCAGCTGATCTGAGGCTTTTTGGGAGTTTGTTCCAGACATGTGGAGCATAGAAGCTGAATGCAGCTTCTCCATGTCTGGTTCTGACTCTGGGAACTGATAAGAAACTGGAACCAGATGACCTGAGGGTTCTGGCAGGTTCATAATAGGTCAAGAGGTCCTAAACATTCAGAGCTTTATAGACCAGCAGCAGAACTTTAAAGTCTATTCTCTGACGAACAGGCAGCCAGTGTAAAGACCTCAGCGCTGGACTGATGTGGTCCACTTTCTTGGTCTTAGTGAGGACTCGAGCAGCTGAGTTTTGAATCAGCTGCAGGTGTCTAATTGATTTTTTAGGTAGACCTGTAAAAATACTGTTACAATAATCAAGCCGACTAAAGATGAAAACATAGACTAGTTTTTCCAGGTCCTGCTGAGACATCAGATCTTTTACCCTTGATATATTCTTAAGGTGATAGTAGGCTGATTTTGTAATTCCCTTAATGTGTTTTTCTAAGTTAAGATCCGAGTCCATCAGTACACCCAGATTTCTGGCCTGGTTGGTGGTTTTTTGGTGTATAGACTGAAGCTCTGTGGTGAGCTTTAATCATTTCTCTTTCGCGCCAAAGACAATCACCTCAGTTTTGTTTTTGTTTAACCGAAGAAAGTTCGGACACATCCAGTCATTAATCTCCTCAATGCATTTACCAAGAGCCTGTACGGGGCCTCGGTCTCCTGGTGACATTGTAATATATATCTGTGTGTCATCTGCGTAGCTATGGTAACTAATTTTGTTTTTCTTCATGACCTGTGCCAGTAGGAGCATGTAGATGTTAAATAGAAGATGCCCCAGGATGGAACCTTGGGGAACTCCACATGTAATTCTTGTCTGCTCAGATGTAAAGTTACCCATTGACACAAAGTACTTTCTATTCTCTAAATAAGATTTAAACCAGTGTAGCGCAGTGCCAGAGAGGCCCATCCAGTTCTCCAGTCGTTTAAGCAATATATTGTGGTCGACTGTATCAAATGCAGCACTGAGGTCCAGTAAGACTAAGACTGACATTTTTCCATCATCTGTATTCAAACATATGTCATTACTGACTTTGGTCAGAGCAGTCTCAGTGCTGTGGTGCTGTCTAAAACCTTACTGGAAGACATCGTAGCAGTTCTTTTGTGATGTAAAATGTCGTTTAGCTGATGAAAAACGGCTTTTTCAATTATCTTACTTAGAAATGGAAGATTTGCGATCGGCCTGTAGTTGCTCATTTGTGTCTTGTCTAGGTTGTCCCTTTTTAGTAGGGGTTTGATTACAGCTGTTTTTAAAAGTTCTGGGAAGATGCCCGAAATTAAAGGCAAGTTCACAATCTGTAACAGATCTGGCTCCAGAGTCTTTGAGACCTTTTTTAAGAAACCTGTGGGCAGGATGTCCAAGCAGCAAGTAGAGAAGTTCAGCTGACATAAGATGTCGCCCAGATCTTTTGCTGTTATGGTTGTGTCATGGTGCTTAAACTGGTTTTCAATGGATACAGTATGTCTGTTGAACCAGCTGTTGATAAACCAACTACTTGTCTAATATTTTGGATTTTTTCCATTAAAAATTTGGCAAACTCATTGCGGGACTTGGTGGAATAAAGTTCAGGTGCTACTGACACAGGAGGGTTTGTTAACCTGTCAACAATAGCAAATAAGACCCGAGCATTATGATAGTTTTTGCTAATAATGTCAGAGAAATAGGACTTTCTTGCATTCTTCAGTTGTAGATTATAAGGGTGAAGTTTCTCTTTATACATGTTATAATGGTACCATACAGAATGTGCAGGCAGCCTCTGGCATCATGTCCTGCCTTCTGTATATTTTACAGGTGCCCTTAGCATTGTTAGATCCCCAGCAAGGAATCTTCCACTGTGAAGTCAACTTCCAACTCAAGTCAACTCAAATAAAAACTGTGTAATGATTATGTTTTCCTTACTTTGTTCCATGCACGTTGACATGCTCCAGCGTGATGACGTCCACTTTCTCAATCTTGCTATTGTTTGTTTGGCCACCAATGCTCATGAAGAAGAATGAGGGGATGATGGAAGGTGATAATGGAAAAACATGTTACTATTAACATGTTAATAGTTACAAAAAATTTACAAAAATATGCAAAGTTATGAATTACACATTTTACTATGCACGCATTGTGTTTCATGTAATTTCACAAGAAGAATACAATACAGCATTTAACAGCATATACATTGTCACCTCACAATGATTTGAACCTGTTGACAAATTATGAGACAAATTATCATTTTCTGACTCTCCAAGTAAAATGCATGTGAAAAACATCAACTGCAGAGAAAATCTGGACTTTCATTCTCCCAGTAATCTCTAATGTTCATGAGTGAAAATTGGCTCAGATAACATCATCACACCTCTCTGTTGAAAATTCTTCAACATTTGCGTTGTTATTCTTAGTAGAACCTGTATGAAGTGAAACACTTAGGCTTTCATTGTGTGATGCCAGTTTTTATTAAGCCTGTGGATATTTTATGGTCACGAGAAATGAATTACATCGGATAAATGCAGTCGTGCAGCTACTCGATTAGAGCAGTCATTTTGGTTTGCTCCTCATTCTACAGGCTGTAAAGAGCAAAACCTCAGAGAATATGCATGTGTAAGCTTTGTGTGGAATAACAATGACACAAGAATAGAAGCAGTATTCTGAGGGAAAGAAAATCTATTTAAAAAAAAAAGACACATCAAACGGTCTCATGCGAAATATGAGAGGCTTTTTCTTTATTCCCATGCTTGGACACTTCACACACTTAACCCATTTCTCTTTCTGACTTTCTTGCATGCAAACACAGCCATTACCACACACATAAACACACACACAGGTCGGTGACCAAGTTGACCACCCAGCCTGTGCCCCCTGGGCCCCACCTCTCACCTCACTCAGAGGTACTATAGCTGAGAAAAACTACACCCTTCACTTCCTTTTCCTCCGTCCCTACCTAGTTCCTCCCTTACTAACCTCCCTCCCTCAGTGCTCCCATTCATGTTGTAACAACTCGTAAAGGAAGGAGACTTTGACCCTGTCAGTAAAAAGTCCCGAATCGCCTTTGTTCAACTGCTGTGTGTAGGAGTGGGTTAGGCAAATTCAAGCTGACTCCTCTAGCAATGTTCTGACATCCTGTTCAAAGTCCCATTGTAAATGTCTGATGTACTAAAATAGATTTTACTTAAATAAGCATATGACTTTTTACTGTTTTCCTTCACAAACACTTTGGACTTTTTCTAAATGACTCCAGATCAATTTTAAAATAATCTGAACAATTGTACAGTTTGACCATTTAACTTCACATTTAATATTTAAATGTGGTGTCATTATATTCCTTAAATACAACCGTCAATCTTGAAATTAGTAACAAGGTCATATTTACATGAAGCTATGCTGTAAGCCAAGTGCTCTATAAGCTACTGATGAATAAAAATTCAAAGCAAAATAACCATCAATTTGACATTTAAATTTAGTTTAGAATGAGCTTCTTAAGTCCTTTGTTGCATTTAAAACAAAGAATGCAACAGCTCAAAAACTAAGCATAACTCAGGCAATGGTCTCACCTTCAAACCCCTTTGATTTGGGGTTTTGATAGCCAGTAGCTTTAAAAGCAGTATACTGGCGGAGATGAGACTGTGGTATTTTGCGTACCCCATGAATCGTTGTTGTAGTTTTTTTTTCTTTTTCTTTTTTTTTCTTCTTCTTACATAAGTGTTTGACCTTAAAACTCTTCTAACGTGTTTTGATGGTACACTGACCTTTATTATGCACGTTCTTGGAACCATTGTTAGTCTACAGTGTCCCAAGGCTGAGAAACTGCATTTCACAACTTTATTATTAGTATTATTATTATTTATTTTTATTTTTTTAGCCTGGGTATTCACATGACTGCTGCAATTCACTTTATAAGACAAATCAACAAATAAGTCAACATCTGGCTGACTTTGACTGTAAAAGGCTGAGAGAGGAGACGTGATCCAAGACAGGTGCCAAATCAGCTTTTGTTAGGGGGTTCCAAATCGGCAAACGTTCAGGAGTGCAACTTGAACTAGCTACCAACAAATGTAGCAACAAATGTACTGGCAATTTAAAGGAGTGCTGTACCCTTAATAGGCATCTTTGAATTTCCAACTAAAGGACTCTGTCACCCGAAGAACCCTCAACAACTGAACATTCTTTTGGTGGAATTTGATGATTTGGCATCCTAAGCACAGAAGTTAGGATCCTGCTTTGATTTTCAGAAGCACCTCATTTGTGTTTTTATTTTATTTCACTGTGGTGTGCTTCTGAGAATTACGGATTTTTTTTCTTCAGCATACAGGGAAATAATGCCAAACCCAAAGTTTCTGTCATGAGCTTCACACAAATGGAAAGGATCCAAAAAGTAATAATTTAATTTCTTTCCTGCCTGTTGCAGTTGCAATAGTTGCAACTGTTTCTGAGTTTTTTGCCAACACTCCTACGGTAGTAAGAGAACTCATCCTGGTTCAACTTTGTCCTGATCTCTAAGCAGTGAACATCTGAAAGAAACATGTTTAGACTTGGCTGCCTCAAAAGAACACCTATTTTGTACAATAGTTTTTGAAATTGCAGATTTTAATTGCGCTGAACAGCAGTTTAGTGTATAATGGGTCTGCAGTGTCAAACAATTTATAAATATCCATCTCTGATAGTAAACATTATGTAGTTACAATGTAGTATGTAGTTTTTATTTTATACCAACACATTTAGAGCAGTTTTAACCTTCTTCAAATATAATTTATTTCATAATTTTCTGTAACCTATTAAACAACCCCAATAAAGTGTGAGTTGGCCTGTTAAACAAATCTTGAATGCAGGCTGATAGATATTCATATTAGACATTCATCCAGTTTTTAAACAAAGCACAACGATGATCATGCATGAAAGTGAGGCATACAAGACAAGTCTAGTGATTATTTAGTAAAGGCAAGCAAAGCCACATGTGGAAGTGGAATCAGGGGAACCAAACAGAGGTCAGAGGTCAGGTGGGATTTTTGGGTTTCCTGCTTCTGTTCCCAAGTGGGGCTTTAGCAAGTCTCTCACCTCAGAAAACCATCATCATTATTCCTGCCCAGATCTGTTCTGCACTGCATCCTACCACTGACACACCTGTGTTTCAGTTTTATCTGAAAATGAACTAAAAGTACTACTCATAAAAAGATGTTAGTCAAAGAACTTTTTAATGAGGTGTAAAATGATTAAGGTTATTGTACATTGAACTAGTCTTAGCATTTGACTTTTTTCCTTTTTTGTTTGCTTGGTTTTGTGTATAGATGCAGCCACAGATGTGGGTATCTCATGTATGTTCAACATGTGTGTACTTTTCATGCATGCCATTGTTTGCATTACTGAAGTCTGGATGCTTATGTTTGTGTGTGTGTGTGTGTGTGTGTGTGTGTGTGTGTGTGTGTGTGTGTGTGTGTGTGTGTGTGTGTGTGTTTGTGTGTGTGTGTGTGTGTGTGTGTGTGTTTATGGTCCACTGCGGCACTCTTTATAAACACATCAGTTGGGCTGACAGTGCACAGCAGGAGGGAGAGAGAGCCTTGAGACAGCCTGGGACAGAGGCCTCATAAAAAATCACTTTTAATTTATTTCCCTCCAAATTGGAAAGTGCACGCTCACACCTGACTAAATCATCACATGTCAACTGGAGACGGCCCCCCACTGGACTCTGACGAAACCTGATCCCAGTTTTGCCGCGCGGCCCCAAGCCAGGCCTGGCAGAGAAAATACAGCGTCACGCTGCATACAAACACAATCCTTAATGGCTTTTGCAGATGTGTGGCTTCTGATAGCCCTTCTACAACCAGTTAACCAGTGCTCCCTAACTCCCAACCTGCACATTTGATCTGGCTTATGCTTGCCATCAGATCTTTAACATTTTTTCTTACTTCACCCTATATTAGTAGTTTGCATGCCCTTCACTTGCCCTGCTGCCCTTTCACCCTCATCTGTTCACCCCATTGCTCTCCTTTCATTGCCATTCATTCTCATATCTCTTTTTGATCTGTTCTGCCTGCTTCATCTGTCAGTAGAGTGAGAGCTTAGAGATCTAAATTCCTTTGTTAAATCTTTTTTTCTGCACTTGTTTCTCATTATAAACGTCTATTTTCTGCTACTCTAGTGGATTCCCTATGTTTTAATGTTAAAAACACACGTCATTACAAAGAATTTGACATGGCAACCATAAACCTGACATACTCTACAGCAGGGGTGGTCAGCAGGACTGGTTTGGGCCAACAGAAGGCATATGTGTGTGTCTGTGTGACACATAAAATGTGTTTTACATGATCCAACTATCACCTGATGTCAACTCAAGATTGAGTCCGAGTGAGGTTTAAAAAGAAAAAGGGAACCAGATTTTTTTCTAAAATCGGACTCCAGACTAACTTTTTTTTTCTGCAGTGCTCTTTACTGAAAATTTTATTGCACACAATTTAGGGAACTCATCACATTTTCTATTCAGATTTTCTCCATCTTCACTGCACAACTTTAAAATGCCTTGGTAATAAGAAAACAATTTATACAAGTACCATGGACTGCTTTAAAAAATAGAAACAGGCTCTTGTGTCACAAATAAAGCCAATGCATGACTGAAATCACTTAATTCTGTCTAAGAGCCAGCAGGAAGCAACTAAAATAAAAATTAAAACCTTCAGAGAGATCACATTTACTTCATTCAGGTGATGTGTTTATAGCTTGCCAGCAACTGAGCTGATGAGTACACATTTAGCATTCTCACGGAGTATTATTTGAGGCATTACTATGCAAACAAATTTCCTACTGGCAGGGTTTGCATCATAATATATGTTAAAAAGTGCAAGAATTACCAGCAAAAATCAATCCAGCAGCACAATATTTAAACCAGAGCAGAAAAATCTCAAAAAAGATACAAAGAAAGACCCAAAATAGTAAGAGCTTAATTACTAGCATCACATCCTTTTTTAATACAGAATTATTTTTAGTTTTGATAG
Organism: Melanotaenia boesemani; assembly: GCF_017639745.1. Taxonomy (NCBI): domain Eukaryota; kingdom Metazoa; phylum Chordata; class Actinopteri; order Atheriniformes; family Melanotaeniidae; genus Melanotaenia; species Melanotaenia boesemani. The sequence continues at coordinate 21,541,477 of NC_055695.1, read as the reverse complement.
TTATGACCACATCTAGTAATATATACAATAAATTGGGGTAAACCAAGGTCTACCTCATGACTGATCATCCACTTATCAAAAAGACCATATAATTTCTGATAACTTTTGACCTCAAAAGAATATGATATTATCAGCTAAAACACTGAACTTGTGGCTTTAAAATGTGAGTAAAAACAACCAAATCACAGCCTTCAGCTCCTCCTTTTTCTTCTTTATATTGGTTGGGAAGTTCTACTTACAGGACAAAAACTCTCACAGGGTGCTGCCACTCAATAGCCACTTTTACACATGCACTACAATTCTGAAATATTCTGTTTATGGTGGCATGTGAGAACACAAATGTCCCTGACATTCACTATGGATGTTCTGTTTAGATTTTCCAACTAGGTCCTTAGTGAAGTCTCTGCACCATCAGTGGGTCAGCAATTGTTCTGGAGCAATTATGCTCTCACTGTATTAGAGAACATTCGTGAGTGCAGGTGAGAGTTTGTTTTGAAGCTCATCAATACAATAATTAACTTAATCTGCTCTTCTTAACATTTCAGAAAGAAGACAATTTCCACAGCATAGCTTATATGTTATGTGTCACCTCCTGCTCAAGCCATTCCAGCACTCCTTCCTCCATCACATACAGTATCTTCCTGGGAGCGTGCTTCTCCAGAAGAAAAAGGATTCTAAGGGTTTGAGAAGAAAACTCTTGTTATGTGGTATATTATAAACTTGCGGGTGTGTCGCCACTTTACCAATGATCTTGCAAGACCTGAGAGACTGTTCAGTTTTTCTATCAAATCAAATCAAATCAAACTTTATTTATAAAGCACTTTTCACGCGTAAGAGCAGCACAAAGTACTTTACATGATCACAACAACTGTTTAAATAATAAAAAACCCAAGCACACCCAAAGTTTATCACAAAACAAATCAAAACACACACAATTATTCATATTATCTCACAAACAAGCTAAATGGATATGGACTCCCACCCCCCACCCCTTGACTCTACTCTAAAATAAACTGTATGTAACTAAAAACATAGCAGTATAAACAAACACATGTCTTGGCATTAAGTGAGGAAACGATATCCTAGGGGTCCATCCACACCAAGAGCAATCCCAACCAAGAATGACCTGGGCAGACCAGCCCCACACCACAGCCATATGGCTGCAGTGCAGAGCCCCAACTGCCCCGACAAGTACAATCCCCACGGCTTAATGCTGAGGATTTGGGGTCTATCAGCAGACTGGATTCCTGTCATCTGTACCGGGAGTCTTCCTCTATCAATGCTGCTGATCAGTGATATGGATATATGATAACAGCCTACTGCCCCATACAAATAGGCTCATAACCACTGATAATTGCGATCAATCAAGTGAGAACGTCTGAATCAGGTGTCCATTTAATGCATCTCCTCATTGGTTGCTCAGGGTCCTACTATACTTCTTGTCATTGCTAATAGGAAAATGAGTATTATCTTCTCAATCATGTATAAGAAACAGTCCAAGAGTCAGTGGTCAGGTTTCATTCAAACTGATATGACGACGTAAAAGAAGAAGAAGAAAAAAAACTACACAAAAAATTACGTTATTAGAGAGCAAAAGTTTTATAGTGTGCCATAATTAAATCAGTGAGATTATGATTATATATTAAAAACATACTTTTTTGTTGTTGTTTCTGAACCAGTAAAGTCCTGCAGACAACATAACAGAGCACCACCACCGATTTAATGTTGCCCTAGTGGACTCAGGATTTTGTAAGATATGTATAAATATTCGTGCATTATTTTTTATAAGAAATAATAAGAACCATTTGTGAGAGCAGCCTGCCATGTTAGTGCATGTTTCCAAGAGGTGCCATGTACATGTAATTGTTGGTACCCTTGGGTTAATGAAGGAAAAACTCACAATGGTCACAGAAATAACTTGAATCTGACAAAAGTAATAATAAATAAAAATTCTATGAAATTTAACCAGTGAAAGTCAGACGTTGCTTTTTAACCATGCTTCAACAGAATTATTTAAAAAAATAAACTCATGAAACAGGCCTGGACAAAAATGATGGTACCCCTAGAAAAGACTAAAAAGAATGTGACCAAAGGGACATGTTAATCCAAGGTGTGTCCACTAATTAGCATTACAGGTGTCTACAATCTTGTAATCAGTCAGTGGGCCTATATATAGGGCTACAGGTAGTCACTGTGCTGTTTGGTGACATGGTGTGTACCACACTCAACTTGGACCAGTGGAAGCAAAGGAAAGAGTTATCTCAGGAGGTTATAGACAAATTATAGGCAAGCATGTTAAAGGTAAAGACTATAAGACCATCTCCAAGCAGCTTGATGTTCCTGTGACTACAGTTGCACATATTATTCAGAAATTTAAGATCCATAGGACTGTAGCCAACCTCCCTGGACGTTGCCGCAGGAGGAAAACTGATGACAAATCAAAGAGACGGAAATACGAATGGTAACAAAAGAGCCCAGAAAAACTTCTGAAGAGATTAAAGGTGAACTTCAAGCTCAAGGAACATTAGTGTCAAATCACACTGTCATTGTTTGAGCCAAAGTGGATTTAATGTCAAACGACCAAGGAGGACACCATTGTTGAAAACAAATCATAAAAAAGCCAGACTGGAATTTGCCAAACTACATGTTGACAAGCCACAAAGTTTCTGGGAGAATGTCCTGTGGACAGATGAGACAAAAATGGATCAGCTCTATGTTTACAGACCTATATATAGGTCCCTTGTGAGTTTATTCTTTTTAAATAATTCTGTTGAAGCATGGTTGAAAAACAATGTCTTTCACTGGTTAAATTTCCTAGAATTTTTATTATCAGATTCAAGTTATTTTTGTGACCATTGTGAGCTTTTCTTTCATTAACCGAAGGATACCAATACTTTTGACCATGTCTGTACCTGTTCCATCTTAAAGTTAGAGAACCCTGAATCCAAATGGGACAGTGCATACTACAAACAGTACCATTGAACTCAAACCTGTCCAATGCAAACCATCAATTTGTAAAGTCCATTGACAACACAGTGTATGGTACAAAGTCACATCTACAGCAAAGAAGTTAGTCACATATCATATCAGTATAAAGTTAGCCCAATTTTGTTATATTGTAAAACCTTGTAGACACAAGAAAAAGAAAAATGTAGGTGGTGTTAAAAAAAAAAAAAAAAAACTAATGCATTAAATTGAATCAAAACTATCCAGCATTTTCCTCCAAAGTAGCAGTTGTTTTGCTAACTCCACAGAATCTCCATAACTCACCACAACTGACTGACCAGTCATGCATGTGTATTCCAAACACAGTTTTGACCTTTACCTTCCCACCACAAATACTGTCCCCCTTCATTATATAATGAAGACTTCGACTAAGGAGTTTAAAACTAAACAAAAAAACAAATCCCAGCATGCCATGTTAAAACAAAAAGCGGTGGAAGAGGCTGAGAGAGTGGGAGAAAAAGAAAACACACAACGTGTCATAAGCAGTAGTTCAAGCACAGCGAGTACTTGTCTACAGTATGAATGTTCATAAATAGGCCTGCCATGCATGAACCAACACACAGAACTCCACTAAACATAAATTCTACATAAAAATGTGGAAATATAAACAGAGGCAGACAAACGAACAGCATGGTAAAATATTCTGTTTTGAAAAGAGTTTTGCTGCTTTAACCCTCATCACTTGCTGGTTTTCACTGCTCTGACTCACCCTTTGACTTGAGTGCCAGACTGTATTATTTCATCCAGTGGACATGACAAAGCAGTCATATGATGAAGTCAGTGGGGAATGGTTTTCAAATTCACCCCAAGTGTCCACTATAGGCCACCTATTCCTAAATTAGAAAACAAAAACAAAGATTTGTATGTAAAAATAAAAATGGGCACACATCCAGTATCCAAATGAAGGACAACAAAATACTCACAATGAGTTGTTTATTCGGCTCACATCACACTAATATGTTTTGTTACAGAGCCTTCATCAGAGCCTCTTTAATTCTGACAAGACCTGTATGTTATTGAGCATCTTAAATGGAACCATAAAATGCTTAGAATTAAACATAAAGATGAAAATTGTTATGTTTAGCTTAATATTAATATATTATTAATATTTTGGAGATCTTTTTAATTAAAACTCCAACAGACATTTGTGTTCTTTGAGTACTCGTGTTGAATAACTACAATTAGTACCTTACTACTGCAGACCCAAATAGAGGTCTTGCGCAATTGACATATTCTGTATTGTTATATATATTTATTTACTAACTGAAAGGATTTTAGTAGCTCTCAATATTAATTTGCCCGTTTAGTAGTCTTATCCTTTTTATACAAGCTATTGTTCCATTTATGTCCATCGCATGTTTGAAAGAAGCATACAAATGTATAATTGTAGTTGGGACAGTAGATGGGGGGTGGAGCTCACTCAGCCAGGGTGCCATCAGTCACCGAGCTTGCTGGAACCAAGTAAAGTGGCCAAATTTCTCTTTTCAAAAGAAGGGTTTTTATTTACCAAAAAGTTCAAATCATCACAGAATTAAACATCCATCCATCCATCCATCCATCCATGCAAACACGGAGAGAACATGCAAACTCTGCACAGAAAGGCCACCGTTTGAACCTCGAAGCCCCTTCCAACCCCAAAATAAAACATTAATGAATTATTTGGCCTTTAAAAGAGATCAGCTGAATGCAAGCACACTCAATTGTAGTTTTAACAAATGGCTAAATTAATTAAGACAAACCTGTTGCTTGGGTTATTGTAGTAGCAAAACTGTCTGTGGGAACGTTGGCATGGCAGGACAGGGATGTGATGATTTGATCTGTTATGTGGGATATAAAAAATATCTGAAGAAGCAGTAACTTGCAAAAATTAAGACACTTAAATGTCTTCAAATTGCCAGGATTTGGGTGTTCAGTCCTCCTTGAATCCTAGTTCAAGCTGCAAGATTTTGCATCCATTTTTATGATTCATGCAAATTTTTGAGGTCACAGACTAATGTCCCAAATCTGAGGAAAATTGGCTGCTTGATCTGTTGATATTTATTGCTGTGCATGAATGACGTAAAAATGTGATTTGCAAGGCTCACCGAGACATCCTGGCATGTTAGATGACAAGGAGCCTGAAAAAGAGGAGTTGCTTCAACCCATCAGCAAGGAGCCACAGTCAAGGGGAGTGCAGGAGATGAGATGAGGGGATGAAACAAGATGAAATCCATAAAATTAAACATAAAACATGACAGAAAGCACAGGGAACTACAGTTTTTTCAGCAAATTGAGCAGAATTTGTTCAAATGTTACCAAGGGCAACTATGCCTTTTTGCTGTTTCCATCTGGCATTACCATAACAGACCTCCAGGGGCAGATTGAGTCATTTTTGGACCCAAGACAAATACAGCCATGACCTCTACTTCCTCATATTTTTCAATATTTTCCAACCCTTATTTATTGTATATCTATTGCTTGGGTGATCTTCACACAAAAAGACTCAAACCTATTGATTAAATAGCCATATAATACAAGAATAAGCTCAGCTAGGTGGTGCACAGTTGCAATTAATCTTAATATTTCTTTCCTGTGGCTTCTCTAAAGAATATTAAGATTGTGGTTCACTTGATGTATAGCTGTATATATTTGTTATTTTTGTGACATATTGTGCCGAGAATCTATTTTAGTGACTTGTTCAGGAAAGCTTTCAAGCTGTCTGAAGTGGGCTGAAAGATTTTTCAATATGTTGAACCCAACTCCACTTAGCTTCGAGCCCCAGACAGTTGCTAACCTTTGCCTAATGGTAAAATCTGTCTGTATCACTTCTTACTTGTATCATACTTTAACATGAATGTTGAGACTTGCCTGCATGACAGCTGGAACTGCTTGTTGAAGATCAGTTGAACAAGTTAAGGGTTAAATCTGAGCGAAAGAAATTGAGGCATTATAACCTTCTCATACATATTATTCATAGTGTCAACGTACAAAGACTTCAAAGCTCCCAGGCACAAGAGAAAGATGTCTTGTAAACAATAAAATAATCTAACAACACTAAAAATCTTATCTGGACTGTTTTTTAGGAAAACTGTCAGCTTTGAATGCAAGTATTTCAGACATGTACACTATGCTATAAACCATTACAACGGCTATGGTATTCAGCTTGTTTTTAATTCCTGCGTGGTACCTGCAATTTCACTTCGGGACACCATTTTGCAGCCTATTTTTGGTTCATTGTTAACAACAAAATTTTGCATAATGAGAGGTGTTCTTAGCATCTCCAGAGCAGTTTCTGTCCCCCTGTCAGTATTACTCTTCACATCTTCCTTTCTTGCTATCAGAGATAAGTAACTCTATCTATGCTGTTTTCTGTGACCAGATGTTCAACTCTGAATAACCCATGGCTGGATAATCCAGGCAGATCACAACATTAGTACCACTTCAGCTCTCAATGACACCATCGACTTTCCATTTAGATCAGTTTTAAATAAGGATTCTGAATTTTCATCCAAGTGTAGCTTATTTTGTCTGGAAACTCCTGGAGCAACAGTAGATATAAGCAAGGCTAAATGTATAAATAAACAGCCCGTCTCATGGAAAATGTAATTGTGGCCTAGCAGAAAACTGTGTTTGCAATGCAAAGACTAAATGTGTGTGTTTTTCTGCAGTCTGTCACAACTTTCAAAATAGTGTATATCAATAGAAAATAGGGTTCATGTGTACATGAACATGTTTTCTGCTTAGGTGAGTTTTTTTTTTTTTTTTTTTTTTTTTACAGGCTCAGTTTAATACAAGCCACAACATTATTTTAATCTTAATATTTTTAAATACCTAACTTAATCTCAGCTCTTCCATTTATTGAGTGTGTCATGCCATTCTTCAACCTCTGACCTGAAAATCCAGCTTATATGAACATTAAATGTGACACAACAGTCAAAACTTAACTACTTAACAAAATGCTGTGACACTCCATTACTTTATGGAATGAAGCTAGTTTAGGCAGGCAACCTGAGATGCTGTTTCCCATGTGATCTACCTTATGTTCTGCATGCCACTTATTAAACGTACACATCCAATCTATCCAACAGTCTATTTAAGCTGGACATGTCCTGTCTTGCTCTCTGCCTCAGACTTGTTGCTGTTGCATCCTTCACAATAAGCTACCTGCTTTTCATGCAGCAAGCTACTGCTTCTCCACCACCCCAGCATCCTCGTTAATATCAAACTGAGAACATTTATGTTCAATGATCAGGATCAGAGCCTAACAACAAATTTGACTGAAATTATCACGTTCAGTAGCAAAAAAATCTGTTAAAGCTGGGTATGAGGACTTGAATCAGTATTAAATTTACCAGTTTACTTTACTAAATTTTTCTTACCAATATCAGGTCTTAATAACATTAACAGATTTACTGTCCAGGCCTATTCAGCCCAGCTTCATGTGCAAAGCTCTAGTTAAAGCCATATCTCAGAGCATTACTGTAAACCTTTTGACTGACAGCAAACATTTTGACTTGGTAAAACACTGACAATGTGACAACTGTCAATTTTCTATTTTCTTCCCCAGTGTATACATAATACTTTTCTTTATTGTAATTCTTATTAGTAGTAAATTTGTTGGCAACAAACTATTTGGACTTTACATTTCCTGAAGTGCAAATACAAGACGTTATTTAAAATGTAATGTTTCTGAATAGAAAATCCCCAGTGCATGACAGTTAGTTATCACCATCTTCCTTTTAAGAGTTAGAAATAACCATATTTGAAATAATACAGAGGAGTGCTTAGTTATCAGTGGGAGAGACAGCTCACAAATGGGTTGCCCTGCTCAAGAGTATCTGCGTCACATTTCCATAATTTCCATCACTGGCCCTCAGTTCACTATAGGAGACACAAAGCAAGTCCTAGTCTATTTATTCAAATAGCAAACAGCAGTGAAGTGAGCACAAACTCTGAGCCAGGATTCCAGTTTTCTCCATGAATTGGAATCTTTTGCTCTGTTCAAACAGTCTGTGGTCATTCAGTCAAGGTTTTTTTTTTTTTTTTTTTTTTTTTTGCAACTCTGTGCAATCTCATGAGCAGCTCTACATCTGCAAATTTCCCACAAAGTTGTTCAATAGCACACTAGCATGTTCAGTGGCTACCTGATTAAAATAATTAAACACACATGCCAATTTACAGTCATTGAAATATTTGTTCACAATGTCTAAGTCATACCCACATAGAAAAGTGGATTTTTGAACCATTTCATACAGTTAGCTCATTTTGTGTATTCAGAGGATATCTTGCTAAGGTATGTTAGTGTATCAGTAATGGAACCTATTAGTTGGGGTCCAAATTGTCTCCACATATTTGTCTAAAATAGTTGAAAAAAAGAACATATTTTAAAACTATCTGAATCCACTCAGAGTCTATTTGTCCAATAATCCAAGGGAAAAAAATCATAATTATGATGAACCAACTACTGATTAAAACATGTTTAAACTGTGGTTAAACACCAAGCCATCAACTTCACCAACTCCCCCTTTGTGAATATCTTCCACTGGTATAGATGTAGATCCCTAGAGTGGTGACCAAGCAGCCTACAGGCTGAATTCCCTGTCCTCTAATATCCTGTTGTGAGCACAGAGGCCACTGGCCCAGTCTGCAAACCTCTGAACTCTATTGCACAATCACAGAGGAAGTCATTCGTCATTGCGGTGTAGTGTGATGAATCTCAACTATGTCTCCTTGTCTGACTCTCTTTGGGATCTGCAGCTTCCAATGTGTGAGGGTGATGCCACAATGGGGCTGGAGTGTTAGTGTAAGCCTAAATAGGTTTGAGAAAGACTGGAGGAGTAATCCACATTGCTCAAAAGTGCTTGTATGTGTGTGTCCCTCCCTAATGATTTATTGTGACAAATGATCAGCCATAAACAAACAACAAGCAAGCTGCCTGTCTGTCCACACAAACAAACTAACAAACAAACATGCAGAGGAGACAGATAAACAGGCCATCAGGCAGACTGATGGCTGAGTTTTAGATGATCAATTACATGTGACAGGCAGAGATCAGTGGGAGTTTAGCTAGTTATGATTAGCAATCAATGTGTGCATCATGTCTGCACACCAACCAGTGTTCATGTGAACACATGTTTCTGGCATGAATTTATGTGTCTGTGCTTTGCCACTCATGAATGTGTGTTTCTGAGAGAGCAAGTGTGTGGGATGTAACCCAAGCCAGAGCAGCACAACACAGCAGCCTGTTCAAAGGCCTGTTTGTATTATTACAGCTTGTCCAGCTGCTCAGGACAGACAAACAAGACTTAGAGTTCTGAGCTACAAAACACAGACCTCCCACCCCATCGCAGAAACCCCTGTGGTCCAGCCCAGCCCAGCACTGTGGCTCAGAAATGGACAAACAGACGCCTACAAATAGACAAACTGCCAAACATAAGGGGAAGTTTTGTCAGAAAGCGGTGAGGAATGAATGCAAATTCAAAGCAACATCAAAAAGGAGTCAGTTTCCTTGATTTCGTGCTCGCAGAGTTGGCCATCTGGGATGTTTCTACCAAATGCCTACCAAATTCAGCTTCACGTTTCACAATCAGTTTCCTTGGCTCATAATTTAGATTTACCCTTACTTTTTCCAAGATGCAGAGTTTTGTTTATATACTAATAATGTTTATTTATTTAAAGTCGATATAGCACACTTATGTCAACATTTGCACAGTGAGGGCATGTTGTCCCTTGCCCCATTCTCCCCCCATGAACAGTATAAAATTGCCTAAAAGTGTATAAAGCATAGTTTAATGAGTAATGTTACCTCCTGTCAAAATATTGCACTCCATTCCACATTTGCTTTTAAAATCTCACATACTTGTATGAGCAATCACTCCCCAAAACAAAATATTGCTTTATATACACAGTGATTGACTTAGAGAGCTGATGAAAATTAATGCCTGTGTTTTTAGTGCAGACATTTTGCTGACGATATTTCTTCTTGGTTGTGTACTCAGTGTGCACTCAGCTGCCCTCTGAACAATTCTCTGCTGTAGAGATCTCCCCAAATGGATCTGATGGAGGTGATTAAGATCAGAGCAAGCTAACACTTTCACTCCCTAACTCTTCTGCTCCTCAATTCTCTATAGCGCACCATAACCCCGATGCCCATGCTTTCTCCCCTTGCATCTACTGTCCTCATCACTGGACATCCATCCTCCTCACTCCTCCATTCCTCATCTACTCCACTCCTCCTCTCTTCTAGTGCTCCTGCTCCCTCTCTGACTCAGGGTCCCTGTGTGCCTGTATGTAACATCAGTAAAGCTGTCAGGCAGCCAGGCCAAGGTAAACAGCCCAGCGCTGGGTTCAGGGGTGATGGGGGCCAAGATGTTTTTCCTCAGGAACCCAGGGACCCCTGGAGGCTTCTGGCTGGGGCCAGGGAGGGGCCAAGGGGGGAAGACGATCCCTTAAGTTGCCCCCCACAAGAACACACACTGCCCTGTCTATCTTTTTTCTCCTTTGGTTCACCATCTTTTCTCTCAACTCCTTTTTCTCCTCATCATTGAGTTTTTTTGAGGTTCTTGTATCTTTCTACATTTTTACATGCAGCTCGTCAACAGCATCCTCTTCACATATCATCTTTCATCAGCACTTTCACACATTCTTATCCTCACACTCTCTTAAATCATACCTTTGTTGGCACAAATGAGACACACACATGCCTTCAAAAAAGCCTGATACATGCAGTGTGCAGTATATGGGAGGCTTTGAAACCATAAATCATAATTGATTTTAAGATATTTTTTTAAATGCTGGCTCAGGCATGGATTTAATCTTGATGTGCTTCTGGAAGTATTCAGCAAACACATTAAGTCACTCAAAGGGGAAAGGAAGAAAGAGGTAGAAGAGGGGAATGGGAAGATGAAAATGAGAGTAGAAGGGAAAGAAAAAAGCTTTAGTGAAGACAGAAGTGGGAATAAGGCAAGGGTGTATAAGGAAGGAGATAGGTGTGAAGTGATATCCCTCACCCAGGCATGACCCTTTCTCAGCCCTGGTGAGCTTTTCCCTCTGAGAGAGGTAGACGGCCCAGTGGAAGGAGAGAAAGGTGGGGAAGATCCAGAGGTTGCATATGAGAAGTAACACTAAAAGCAACTTATAACAGGAGAGCCTAAAGCTGGGAAAGAGACAAAACAGAGAATGCTAAAGTTAGGAGAAGGAACAAAGTTGAAGTTTAAGAAAAAGAAAAAGAAGAAATAAGGTATTAAAGTGAAAAGGTCGGAGCAAAAACATGCAGACTGAAAAATTGCTTAATAAAAATGGCAGCTGGTCAAGCCCAGAAAAGCATGTAGAATTGAATTAGGGGATGGAGAACGACAAAGCAAATTGAGAGGAGAGACAAGGGGTGCAAGGAGAAAGAGGAGGACCATTACCCTTCGTACATCAGCCGTTACTTCCCTTGGCAACTGTCAGGCCCGAGAAAGAAACATCAGAGTAGATGGAAGGAATACGATAATCAGAGATTAGAAAAGTAGATGCTATGGAAACCAAAGTTTAAACAGCATTTTATTTGCAATCACTTTTTTTCTTTTTAACTTTCTCGGAGTAACGAGTGATTGCTGTCATGAGACCTTCATGGTGACAGGACTTTGTGTGATTTTAGGAGGCCTGTAGCTGCAGGGAGTCAGTAGAACTCAGATCTTCAAGAAGTTACTTGCATTCTAAAAAGTTAGAAAGTTATTTTCGTGGCCTCTTTTTGGCATTAAACATTCATGTTGCATCATAGAAGTTTTATTTTCAAATTAGGGCTGTCAAATTATCAAAATTTTTAATCAGATTAATCACAGCTTACAAATTAATTAATCATGATTAATCACCACTTGCAACTATGTTTGAAATTTGCCTATTTTTACTGTATTGTAACAGAATGAGCCAATGCTTACACATATTTAGTGTTAACTGGCCTTCCCACTCAGTAAATACAGCATGTAGTGTACTTCTATATGTTGTTCTAAATCATCTCTACCATGCTCTACATCATAATTCAGAATTCATATATTATCATCTCACCAACCGTCTCCATGGTGAAAATTTCTGTCATAAAACCACCAGATGTGACGACTTAAGTTAAACAGCCAACTTTGATGAAGAAACTCTGATAAAACTGAGGATCTGGATAAAAGCACATTTTTTTTTATCACTGAAGTATGTTTGTGCAGCAGTGATAAAAGTCATACGGTAAACAACTGTTGATAAAAAAGATTATTGGCTATTTGTTTTACAAGTTTTTCTTCACTTTTTTTTTTTTTTTTTTTACATTAGATGATCACTTTAGTTGTAATATTGAGTTCCATATTTCATAAAATCTAGACCTGAAAAAGGTTTTATTTGTGCCCCTCTTTTCCTGGTCAATGCTCCTGCCTGGCCCCCCATCAGAACTTTTCTAGACCTGCCCCTGCTTAGATGACCAACATGATTCACAGAACAGCACAAGAGAGGGAGGAAGCAGCTGCTGCACAAACACTGAGACGGCCAGAGATCTTCTAGAGCAGACATGTTGGTGCAAAATGCACAATAAGTTTAAAAAAGAATGCGGGACAAGTGTGGGTGTGGAACCCTCTCACCGGGAAAAGAGTGGATGTTAAATACCTTTTATTGTCCATGATGATAACTTCCATGGATTGCTCCATTAATGTCGTGTTTATTCTCAAATTCATCCATAGAGCCACCTGGCTCATCTTTTCCATGATGCCTCATCATCCGCCATCATAACAGAGCAATGGCGGATACATGGGGCTTGTCATGCCATGCATGCATTAAGTGCTTCAAAAATATGAACGCAATTCATTTGCGTAAGTTATACGTTAACACGTTATTTTTGACAGCCCTTTTTCAAATAGTTTCAAATAGCTGTCAAGCCCTGTTATTTTCATTGTCAGACAAGATGCAAGGCAACAACTTTTCTGTCAAAATGGATCAAAATGGGAGCTTGAAAGAAGGACACTGTCCTTGGAATTCAAATATATTGCATTATCCAAACAGATGATGGATAATTTGAACCCAAGAGCCCAATAATATTATCATTTTGTCACCTACACTCATATAAGTGTCACAAATTCTTATTTACTCACATTAATTTCTGAACCTAAGCACCTAACGTACCTTTCTTGTTAACATTATCAGTTTTGCCTCCATTTTCCACAATTCCAGTTCTTCCACTTCTCATTTGTATTACTTCCTCTTCCTGTTTCCCAACCTTCCTTAGCCTTCCTGTTGCTGCTCCTCATCAATCCTAAGCTGCCACAATGATCTGTGACAGCACTCTGACAGGCTTGTGACAAGCCTGCCACCCGGGCAGTCTGTTCCAGCCTAGTCAGCCAACCAGCCCACTAATAAGAGCAAAAAAAAAAAAAAAAAGAAAGAAAAGAAAAAAAAGAAACAGACATGAACACTGACAACTCATTTCCCTCCTCCTCAAAACTTTTTGGCGCCTAGCTGTGTGGCCTGCTACCCACTGCCTTTGCAGCTTCATTTCTACAGTCACTGCCTGATTATACCTACTTTGTGGACTGGATCATGTCCTCCCCGCCATGCAGTAGAATTAATGCAGTGTGGCTGTGGGGATATGTATGCCTGCCTGTTGGACTGTGCACTGCCTGGTCCAGACTGACATGATTTTTTCATGACTTCAGAGGGAACAAAGGTGTTGGAAGAATTCTGATCCTACTTAAGCAGAAGGCCCAATACACCAATGTAGAGGTACTCCATTAGTTGTAAAAGTCTAGCATGAAAAATAACATGCAAGTAAGGTAAAGTGCATATATAAGTACTAACAGTAAAATAAAATGAAATAAAATAAAATAAAAAATTAAAATAAAATAAAATAAAATACTTCACCATCACTTCACCCGAGGTGCCACTGAAAGATGACAGAAATGTCTTTCCAGACACATGTGGATCACCAGTGCCACTACACCAGTTTGAAGTAAATTTCAAAGTTTCCTAATTTGCCATTCTTTAAAAATATACGGCTGCACATTTCTTGGAGAGATTTTAACTCTGTGAAAGTAGACTACAACTTCTAATGTTATGTAAGACTATCAACTCAATGTTAGCCTGAAGCTACATAGCGGCTTGTCTAGCCCTAGATTAGTTTTATAATAATGTGGGGAAACCATGTTATATTTTGTTTTCAGGGAGTGGACTGTACATCATATAAGTTAATCACACAATAATGTTTACATTGGAAGTGAAAATAAACTATAAAGAATGTTTAAAGAGTACCCCAGTCTCAGTGCCATTGTAGTTAGATCTAGTTCAAAGAGAGATCTTCTGGCTTATTTATAAAAAGGAAGGGGCAAAATCAGGCAAGAGAAACCCCTGTGTATAAAACACTAGTTCTGCCACTGCATGACTGTTAAACTCAGTCTACTCATTTTTTATTCTGTTTAGGTGTTAATGATGTTTGACACAAATCCCATTTACTTCTGTGGATTTCTTACCAATCAATCACAAATGATGTGTCCTGTTTCTGTCCTGACATTTTGATGTCTTCCTTGGTCAACCTTTTTGTTTATATTTAACACTCCCCAAGGTATTTGTATGATCTTGTTGTTTCGGCTGCATTTGCAAAAATATTTCCAATTAATTATAATAAATGTGTTTTTCTGATGTTATTTATTTATTTTTGACAAAGCTCTGAAATCTGATTGGACATCCCAGGTGCCACCTCAGGTGATTGACAGGTCACCAAAAGAGGAGAACAAAAACAACTTTCCAGATATACAAGGATCCCAAATGTCAATATATCAGTTTAAAGTAAATTTTAAAGAGGTTTCCTAATTAGTCATCCTAATGACAAAAAATATTGTTTTTTCACTGCACATTTCTAGAAAAGATTTTGTCCCTATGCAAGTATTTTTTAATTTTATGTAAAGCTATTCATCTAATGTTAGCATGAAGATACATAGCAGTGCTTTTCAAGTTCTATGGTAGCACTTGGTTAGTTTTAGGAAAATGTTGGGAAACTATGTCATATTTCATTTTTAGAGAGTGTATTCATGGGCTACAACTCAAATAATCAAGATTTTCGCAGTGGAGCTGAGAATAAACTATTAAGAATACTGTAAAAGTACCTCAGTATCCAAGTTACTTAGCGCTCACTAAACTAGACCTACACAATCCAGTTTAATGTAAAGGAAGCTAGCAAGGAGGGTAGTTTATTTTAAAGTAAGCTCTGACATGGAAATGTGGACATATATAGCTTGTAACAAGTCTCATTTTGGATAGGAGGCTGTATAAGAATAAAGAGAGGGATATACTTTATGTAAAGAGGAAGGAAACTATTCCAGCTGAGCCAGACATGTTTCACTATCAGCAGCCCTGATATCTCCTAATGTGGAGCTAGCCACTTAAGTCATTACTGTCAGACACATGGATTCAGTCTATCACTGCCCCCAAAATAACCAACTTACCTTTCTGTTGGCCTTTTTGAACTTCTTGCAAATATTTTTACTTGGTCAAGTTGTAGTTTAATAGTTTATCAATATAGTAGGTTTTTTTGTTGTTTTGTTTTGTTTTGTTTTTGTTTGTTTGTTTGTTTGTTTGTTTTTTACAACAATGTGATAAATAATTGTGTTGTGGTTGATCACTTATTGTTGATTTACCCCATATAGTCTCTGAATAAAGACTATATTTTATATCTGGATTGTGAACCCTTCTGGATAGGATATAAATGCTTGGAAAACCTTTGTAAATCACCTACAGGTTAAGGTCACAGTTTACCCCAGATAGTTACACACTACCATTCCTGAGAAATTGTTGACAATGTAAGCGATTGTGCTCAGGGGTGCTGGTGACCTAGCAGAGTTTTAAGGGTTGATGAAAAGATATTATATTTATCAAGTCTCTCTAATGGGACCACTCATCACAGCTATGATTGTGAGTGTGTGTTAGAGAGGAGCATAATAATAATAATACCCCCACTGAATGGTAGGAGTAATTAATTTTTTTAAATAAAGTTTATTGCCTTCTGAAATATAGTGGAATAGATTAATAAAGTTGCACAAAACTGAAATACCCAGCTATTTAGAAACTTCACTTACATATGTGGTTTGATAGATGTAAGCCCCCCCATTGATGGCCACTGAGCAAAAAAATTTCAAATCTGACAAACCTGCTTTGTTTCCACTAACAAATAAATGTCTTTCCATTGTTCTCACTGTCATAACACACCATGAGAGGAAAAACAATCACATGCTGCACCTCGAAGCTTAAAATCTGTGACAAACCCAATATTCGGAGTATAATTATCTGTTGGTGGCACTATTTGAAATATAGTTTGTGATCACCAGACTGTCTAACTCTGCTTTTGCTCAGTTTTTACTCTCGCTCTTTCCCACTAACACACACACTCACCTACTCTTGATCTACTTAGATCTGCAACATCTAACTGCCACTTAACCTCACTTTCTCTACTTACCCATCTGTTCGCCCCTTCAGCTTCCAATCCATCATCCAGCCGCGCCTCTAGCTCTGTGAAATGACTCTACTAGTCATGAACATCATTAACCTCCCCCCATGTGCATGCACACACATATACATACACATGTGATCAGATGCCTCTTTACCTCTACTTAGAGTGCAATCTCAAGCTACTCCACCCCTGCATCAGCCGCTCGCTGTGCAGGCTGTTGTTTCTCTGCTCTGCTTGCCTTCTTTATGTGTGACATTTCTCCTTCGTGAGGGGCCTCAGAGTGGCCTTATCATCTTTTGGCCTTTTCATTTGGCTCTCCTTTGAACCTGGGCTTTCTGTGAACTCTCTTGCAATCACACACAGATGCACTCACAGATGTAATAATACACCCTATTTATGATACATCACTGCTAATTGAATATCAGCATTCCAGCTTCAGTGGAAAGAACACACACACACACACACACACACACACACACACACTGTGAAGGTGACAGACAATGTCTTTATCACATTTTTTTAAGACATGAAAACAATAAATAAAAGACAAACACAAGAAAAGGTTTTCAGTGCTTGTAAGAGCCAGCTTGATAAATAAAGATAAAGATTTACAGTGTGTGACATTTAAGGAGATGCTTTATTAAGGGAATTAACAGTATTTCTTTCATAAAACCTGCACTGTATTGTCTATCTGTATATTTTAATGGATACTGACCCACTAACAGCTATGTCAATTATGATTTTTTTTTTTTCAAACTTGCTGTTATACTCACTTTTGTACACTGAGATAAGCTGCAGATAATGTCTCTATCAACATTAATGAGGACAAATTTAAAATAATATTTGAATATAATATTCTAAAGAGAAAATATTCCTAATCTGTCTTCATTTTAAAACATCTCCCGCTCCTTTCACACTTGGCCTCTGAAGTGATGAGGCTGCTCATAAATTGTGTTGCTTCTATGACGTTGTCAATTCTTCAGGTCACTGACAAGCAAAAAAAAAAAAAAAAAAAACAATTGATATAGAGGTCTTTATACACAAGTGTGTTTCCAGGCAATTTCTCATTTTCTGTTTTTAGAAATTTGTGTTCATTAAAGGGGAAAGAAAAGGGGAGATATGTTAAATGATGAACCCATGAGTCTGAGCAGTTTTCTTGGTTCCTTGAAAGAATTTATTAAGGTTTTTGCATTTTTTTTATTTTTACATTCATGCCCAATATCTAACAGGGACATCTTATTGGTGTAAAGTTGATTTTGCAGTCTTCACAGACAATATGACAAATGATCCCCACAAACTGTGGTACATCATGGAATGCTGGAATTGCAGAAGAAACTGAAATGCACAGAAGAACATGGTAAGTTCTCCAAGATATAAGCTAAAAGCTATTGATAACCTTATTTTTGAGATGTAGCCTCAGTTTATTCTTAATTTTCAAAACTTTGCACACTGTTGAACCAGTACAATTAATTCTAATTTACAGCTAAACAATTTATTCTATGTGTCTTATGTCTTAGGTCTTATGTGTATTGTTTCCTCTGTATAAACATGCGCGTTCCTCTGGGTACTACCTACACAATGCGCATGCTCAAGGACCGAACGGTGCTCCGCAGTCTTGACCCGTCTGCTTCTCAGATCAGCGCTGGTGGTTTTAGTGAAGTTGCGCTGTCAGAGGAGCAGAAAGTTGAAGGTGTTGAGGGAACCTGCAGAAGAGGCGCGACGGTGGAGGGTGGAGGATGGGGCGGGCGGGGGTCACAGAGGAAAGATGGTAAAGATAAAAATGGACGACACTGACACGATGTCTAATGGCAGTTCCAGCTGAAAAAACAAAAAAATACCCAAGGAACACTAAAACCTAAGGGGTGAAACATATGCCGGGTCTGGCAAGAGGTCAGCTTCCCCACCATATCTAATTCAATTTTACAAACTGTAAGAAAACACGCTGCTGCTCTCCAAGCACGGGGGAAAAGCTGTGCAAAATATGTCAGTTTTTACACCTCATTATCAAACTATTTTCTTTTTTCTTCTGCAGAACTGTTGGTGAGAAACAATTTGTGGTTCTGCTAGACAAACTTTTGTTTATATATATATATATATATATATATATATATATATATATATATATATATATATATATATATATATATATATATGTGCCAAAAAATTATGTCTTATTATTGTGATTAAAGAAAGTAAAAAAAAACAGCTAAATATTTGACTCATGTATTGATACTAAAATGACTGTACAGCCCAATTTGTTGGATTACTTTTTAGTCACTTTCAATAGAAACACAGTATATGTTGGGACCAGGGGGACGTAAACTTGCACTGTGTCTTTTTCTGGATGTTGTCTGGATGTTAGAAAAAGACCACAAGAGGACACAATCTGTAGCCCACAGAGCTGCTGCTGGTGGTCCGGTCCGGACCTGGTAAAGACATTAGTGCAGCATTCTGGGAGAACGGGGAGTCCCATAGACAGCGCTCACTTCTCTAAATAAACATTAGTCTTAAAAAGTTTGGCCCCACGACCTCGGCATGATCGCATTTCACTCTGGATAGTAAACTTCAACTTTATCGCAGGGCTTCCCCTATACTTTTCGAAAACACACTTTCACGCTAAACAAGATTAGATGTCAGCTTAAACAAAGTTTCATTTTCACCTTTCAGAGGGCACAGAGGAGACTGCGGTGTTCTTGGTGCTTCTTTCCCTCGCCAGAACTGACTTGTGTTTAACTTTGCTGATTTACATTCACCTTTGAAGTATAATCATTAGCTTACTCTCTTAAAAACCATTAAGCAGATCCCAATGCCATGATGTTTTTATAGCCAAACTGAAATACTTTGGCCGCCTGGTTTCAAAATAATTGCATTTGTGCAAAACCTGTCCTCAGATTTTAATTCTCAAATGTTTTGTTTTTTTTTAAATATATATGAAATGGTAAGCATCCCCCTCTCGTGGATGAAATTACTTCATAGTACTTATATTCTTGTTACAATGTATTTCAAAAGGATTGCTGGGCTCATGGGAGTAATATTAAATGGTTTATCTGCAAAATGCACAGAAGAAAAAGACACAGGGAAAATTGGCATCAATAACCTAATTATGGGGTTTAATAGATGAGTGTAAGCGCTGCAATTAAACGCAGAAAGATACCCGTTGCTGGCATCAAAGGTCAAAGGGAAGAAGCCAGTAAAAAGCTCCCGCATGACACCGCTGGTGTGTGAGAGCGACGGGCAGCAGCTGCGCCTCTCTATCAAAGCAATAGAGGGAAGTGCTCCTCTGTAGCCTTTTCTTTAGTGCAGTGAAACCAAACCGAGGAGACGAATTGATGGAAGTGGCCAATATAGAATCTGATGACCGATCCGGGAGGGAGGGGCTAAGAGATGGTTACAAGACACGCGGTAGATGCTCATTAAATAGCCCAGTTTAATTAGATAATAGCACAGTAAGTAAATGCGTAATGTTTTTGGATGAATGGTGTCAGTAGTTCTTCTAAGGGAGTTCAAAAGGGGACACAGCACCCCCAACATGATACTACCTGAACTGTGACAGCAATATAGGCTAACTCAAATGCGCCTGTAAAATTGCGTAAATGTGTTTATCGTAAATTTTAATTGGACTAAACTGCTGCAGGGAATTGAATTAATGATTTATAGAGACAAAAAGCTTGAGAATGAGTCATTTGCCTGTTTACAAAATCGGGGGGGGGGGGGGGGGGGGGGGGGGGGGGGGGGGGGGGCAAGAACCAAAGTGTCATTTCAACAATAGGCCCCTATGCTTCTCATCCATCCATCTGCTCTGTCTCTTTAGTGTAATTTGTTTAATTAGATCTGCATCATCATAAAAAGGCTTATTTATTTCCAATAAATAATGCATTGATGTTTACATTCTTTGATTGACCTACAAAACATATGCAGCTTTTCCGATGGCAGCATTTGCGTCTGGGGTAAAATCAAGTGAATTGAGTTGTTTTATAATGTCCCTCAGGTAAAGTGTTATCCATATTTACACCAGCCAGCAAACATATTGAAAGTAATCATAAAAAAAAAAAAAAAAAAAAAAAACAATAGTGGGAAGACGGAACAAATTTGCTTGGATTAAAAACTATTTTAATCCATAAAGCAACACTAATTTTGAACAAGTCTGAATGACTGCTTTCCTTTTCTGGTGATTCTCGCAGGCAGTCACTGATACCCCTGACCCAATAAAGTGTGTTAGTGTGAGTGCATGGACCAGCTCTCTGCAGCAGGTGTTCCTGTGTCAGAGCTGGTGGGGCGAAGTTCTTCCAAAGTTAATATTGTGTTTCCAGAGATGATGGGGAGTTCACTGTCCTTGCTTTATTTACACATTCTAAATTAATTAAGCCAAGGATTCCTCTGTCTGTTGCAAAAACACGGAGGCTGCAGGGAGACCGGGAGCAGCGAGGGGAGGCTGCGGTGATTTATAGCGGCAGCGTAGATACAGAGCCGCGCGGCTTGCCTCTCCTCCAGGCTGGGGAGGCCACGGGCCGTGCCAACATTCCACCGCTGGGGCGAGGAAGTAAGCTTGTCTGCTGCGTGTACGCGCGCACAGACAGGACAGATTTGTGGAGAAAGATATGGCTTAATATGAAGTTAAAGAAATTGAGAAAATGTGCCCAATCAACGGGCTTTAGTTTCGCTGCATGTCCATCGGGTTCACAAGTTCTGTAAATATGTGTGCATGTGTAAAAAGTGTGTCAGCCCGAAAAAGAATGTCTCATTGACGTTATTTGGCAGAGTTTATCTCACCTGGACAAAAACAGTTTAGTCTGATATCATTTATAAAGGAGGGATTTAATGTTTGGTCTCTATCTATGGAGCAAAGATTTATATTTTATTAATGCAGTGATCAGGTTAAATGAGTAAAATCGCAACATTTGACAGCAGCTGTTTTCTTTTTTTATCTTCGTTTTTTTAAACCTTTATCAACAAAAAGATAATTGCATAAATTCATAAGGCGTAACAGTCTTCTATGAAGTGATATTATATTATATTATATTATATTATATTATATTATATTATATTATACCCTTTTGATAAGCTGAACTGAAACGTGACCTTTAATGACATCTGTGTTACCCGACGCACACACATCTTGCTGAAAAACGAAACGAGCGCAAACACTCTCGTGCTGTCGTCACACACATTTGGTCTTCGTGTCCTCTACAGATGCAACAGAGAAGAAATGCATCGGTCAACCTTTACTAAAAAGGTGGGGAAATAATTAGGCAAAACGATTTGATTCAATCATCTACTGTCATTCGGTCAGACGGAAATTATTATTATTATTATTATTATTATTATGCCTAAAAACATTCAAAATAAAAAGAAAAGATAAATCTAAATCATCGTCGACGCCTGAAGTCTATAAATTAACAACAACTGCATATAACGTGGGTTTAACTCCCAAATCGAGCATATGGAAGCAGTTGCAAAAAAGATGGGAATTGCCTTGAAATTTATAAACGTGTTTATGGTGACTGTTGAGTCATTTGGCTGTCACTTCACATAACGCTCAGTCCCTTTTTCGTTTGAGAAAACATGACGAAAAATGACGGTCTTTGTACCTAAATGGACACACTCTGGTGCTGGGTGCTGATATTGTGGGTGGTCCCCAAGCCACAAACGCGCAAAATACAGGATGTTTATTAATCATCCTGTCAGTTTATCCACTTTTTCCTTTCTTTCTTTCTTTCTTTCTTTCTTTCTTTCTTTCTTTATTTATTTCTTTCTTTCTTTTTTTTTTTTGTAATTTGGGAGTATTGAATGAGCCTTGGATATTTCTAATGAGAGGTTTAAAAAAGAGCAAGTTTCAGGTCTGTTCACAAGTGCAATTTTAAAGAGAGAACTGATTATTGTTGGTGCGCATTTGAGCAGAAAATCCTCAGTGTGTTCACTTTTAAATCGTTTTCAAAGTTTGTGCCTCAGGCTAAACATCCCTACAACCGATCCACCGTGTGTGCCTATAACAGTGTGCCTCATGATTTTTATTGGCTTAGTTTCGTTCTTGTCGTTCTTTAAATGTTTTTAACCAGCCCTGCAAAGGCTTGATGTGGATTTTAATGGTCTGATGTGGTGCGTAATGACTCCCTGTCAGGACGGCTGTGCAGAGAAAACTTCAATAGTCTGCTAATGTTTTTTTCCGGATCATTTACTCTGCAAATTATACATGGAGGATATCCATTAACACTGTGGATACAACGGGGGAGGTGCTTATCAAAATTATTTCCCAAATTCGTGTGCGACTTTTATCAGTTGTCTCATTTCCACTAACAAGCAGAGAGAAGAAGAAAGAAAATAAAGGCTTGGTCTGGTTAAAGAAAGTAGTCATCTGTTGGTTTTCGTTTCAAAGACTTTCAGCGAGCAGTGCTGAGAGGAAAACAGAGGAGTCAGCCCTCCCACCCTTCATCCTCAATAATCATCTGTCAAAACACCCACAAACTAATTTAACCATTTGCACACATATCTAGTAAATAAAGGGGCCTTCTGTGTGGAAACATGTGCTCCAACAACTCTGAAAAAGACCAATAGGCCTGCTTTCTGTAGCCGGACGAGTCCCACTGCTTCCTTTATACGTACCCCGACACAACACGGATGACATGAAAGAGGAGCAAACCGGGAGCCTTTTGAGAAGATTGTTTTTCAAGGTCTAAATGTGTGTGGCTGGTCTCGCGGGGGACCGCTTGCTGTGCGCACATTCACTCCCTTAGGCCAGGGGTCCACACTGACAACATCAACAAATGGCAAAAAAGCCGCATTATGCTGGATTAGAAGCCTGGTGAAAAATGCTGCTACAAATTAGCAACGAAAGCCCCCAAAGACCGTGGGTATATCCTTGTTCACTTTCAATTACAGACTGCCGAGGCACGCTAACGTCCCCATTCATTTAGCGCCTTTGTGACTCGGTGGAAAATGGTCCTTTACAAACGAACGAGAGCCACACAAGAGGGATACTTGCCCACTGTTGCGTGATATTCATCAATGTTATATACATCAAGTTGTGTTGGAGACATTAAAGAAGATTTTGTGCGTTTTTCACGCCTAAAATAAGCTATTATGTATTGTGAACCCGAGAAGCTGATCAGGTTTAATTGGTCAAATCCAAACCAGAATTATATTTAATAGCTGTCATTTGTTTACTTTGTAGTTAAGATTTGCGCAAAGGTTGCAAATGGATGAGTAAAATTATTTATTTCTTTTCTCTTTCTGCAAACATTTAAATGTATTTGCTCTTAAATGAAACCCAGTTTTTGCTGTTAGTGAAAAATAAAGTTACAAAAACAGCACTGAATTCAAATCATGCGCTGCTGTTTATTCTATTTCATTAAATAATTTCAGGAGGAATTTTACATACAATAAAAAGGTAACGATAGTTCTTTTTAAAAAAAAATCCACAAACATTTATTATTTTCATCATTACAACAAAAAAATGACCTATGAACATTTAGGCGTTTGTCTACTGGCAACACATGACATACTGTATGTTTCACAGAATAAATTGTGAATATGCAGGAACGAACATTTAGAAGGTTGAGAGAGATATTACGTTCTGTAATCCCAAAATCATAAAAACTACGTGCCGAATGACAAGAAATGATAGGCCTATTGTCACAAGTTTACCTTATAAAGGAGATTCTGTGATTGTAATTTTTGTTTTCTTTTAGATTTTTTTCATCTCAGAACTCCTTTTTCTTCATGTGCTCTCTAAGTAAAACCTGAGTTTGCCGTCTCTTGTCAGCCTATACGTCAACAACAACAGTGTTACTTCCTTACGACGCACAAAATAGACACAATATAAATGATAATAAAATTTTCAATTATATTTTTAAAGAAGGACATGATCCCGTAGTCACTGGTGACAAATTTAACTTATGTTAAAACAATCAGAATTTGCTTCTTTTACCTCCCATCACAAAAAAGGAGAAAAGTCCAGCACGGTTTTAAAAGATCTTTCTCCGAGTTTCTTCTTTCTCTCGCTATTATACACATATTTACAACCCATAAATAAGCTTCTCTCCTTTTACATAGTTAGGAAACAGAGTCAAAAACTCTCTTACTTCAGTAAGAAAGTTCTCCCTACCTTCACACAGGACGACGTCACATTTTTTCTGAGGCTATGTTTTTTTTTGTTTGTTTGTTTTTCTTTTTTCTTTCTTTTTTTTGTTTTGTTTTTTCTTTCTTTCTTTTAATTAGTCTTTTTCTTTAGAAAGGACAAGTGTTCATATTTGGGTTTTTGGTGGGAAATGTCTGACTCTGTGGCGCTGGTTGTAATATAGTCTCCTGTGATAAGTTCAAGTGACTGGAAGCGGAGGCCAGTGCTGGGGAAAGCATGGCCAGAATCTGAGCCTGGCTGCCCGCCTGCGCGCTGTAGGAGGAGGTGGTGGAGTTAGCAGCTCCTATGATATTGTCAATGGAGAACGAAGGCCGAGTCGGGGTGCTGGAGTCCGTCTTGACGGGCGGCAGGGACGGGCTTAGTTGAGGATAAAAAGGCTTTCTCAAATCGGCCCCTAAAAGCGAGGGAAGGTGATGCGGTGCTGGGAATAAGGAGGCTGATGTGGGCAAGGTGCAAGGGGCGTTTGTAAATGGGAATGAACTACTTGAGTGGTGTGGGTGGTAAGGGTTGTGGGCTGCGTGAAAGTTCTGCAGTTGAAGTCCGTAGTTGTATCCGTATGGCCCGTATCCAAATCCAGGCAAAAAGCCGCCGGAGTCCCTGAGGATTTCATTACTTTGGTGCCTCTTGAAGCGCTTCCTCCTGCGCAAGAAACTCCCGTTGTCGAACATGTCAGCTGAGTCCGGGTCCAGGGTCCAATAATTGCCCTTTCCAGGGTTCCCGGGCTCCCGGGGAATTTTCACAAAGCAGTCATTTAGAGACAGATTGTGGCGAATAGAGTTTTGCCACGCAGGGAATTTTTCCCGGTAATATGGAAATCTATTGCTGATGAACTCGCAGATCTCGCTGAGAGTTAGACGCTTCTTGGGGCTCTGCAGGATGGCCATGGTGATCAGGGCAATGTAAGAGTAGGGTGGTTTCACAAGTGCACTTTTTCTGGGTTTGTCTCCAATTATAGTCCCCGTCTCTGCGCTGGATCCCAGCTGGTCTGACGTGCAATCGGAACTGCTGAGCCCGGGAGAGGAAACTCTCTCAGCCGCGTTCTGGGAGTAATTATCGTCCGAGTCATTGTCCAAGTTGAACTCGTGGTGAATATACTTTCCGTCCTTTCCGACGGATATGTCACCACCAACCACATCGATGTCCACATCTTCAGACAATGCAGAGCTGTCGGACATATCTGTCCCTAAAGTCATCCTTGGAGACACCGCTTTTCTTACCCCGACCTCACAGATTTGTCTTGTCTGGTCAGGCGAGAGCGCGCTCACACTCCCTCTCTCCAACAACCACACCAGGCTTTTGCTACAGCTTTATCTCCAGTTGCTAAAAGCAAACATGACCAAGAATCTATGTGGGAAAACAAAGAACTCTTTGACCTGTTATAGTGGCGAGTTCCTGGCATCCAAGGCTGGTCAGGCAATAGCCAAGGCTCTAGGTGGAGAAAACTTCTGATTGTCTTGTAAAAGACAGTCAAAAAAAAAAAAAAAAGAAAAAAAAAAAGAAAAAAATGAAGTCAGTGTTTGCAGCGATATCAACTTGTAATTTCTTTAGGTTTCAATGGTTTCCGTCCGTGATCATTTGACTCTGGTGACCATCCAAAAAGCTAGTTTTGGATGTCCAACTGTCTTTCCAAAATAGCTTTACGCACGGATTGGGTAAGCATCCAGCCACACGGTCACACTATCTGCCTTAGCTCTCAAATGGTATTTATAGGACCACGTTGATCACGTGGTGTTTGAGTCATCGCTACCAGGAACTGGGCGAAATTTCTCTGCAAAAGAATGTATTTACATTTCTTTACTTTTTATTTAAATGCGAATTTTTTATATTTGAAGCAAATATAAATAATGCCAAAACGCATTGCTCACATATTTTGATATACCGGTTGTCATATTTAAATTTGGATTAGAGGTGGAGCTCTGCTTTGTACTTTATCGATTAAAATTATTGCAGATGTATATGTCAAAAATGTTATTTAGGACAACAATGAAAACAGGGGAGGCTGTCCCACTGTCATTCATGAAAAAGGAAGATAAATAAAAAGTATAATAAAAATTATGTGTGTGCGCGCGCGCGTGTTCGTGTGTTAACTGTGAATTTAAAGTTGTGAATTATCATCAATAATACAATATTATTAAGAGGAAGTTATGATTTGTTATTTAAATTTTTTAATTCATTTGAAAATAATAGGCAAACTTCAAACAAAACTAAATACATCTTTTAAACCAAATGCTGAGAATATATATTTTAAGACTAGAACTGAGATTTCGTTCAGAATACCAGAAAGCCTTTACCAGCGGGCAGTGTGTCCTTTTTTACTCCTTAACTGGGTGAGACACACGGATTAAATAATTCCCTCTTAAAGGTTTTAATCAGCCGGGTGAAAAACCTGACAATTCGATGGTTCCATGAGCCCTCTCTCATGACGACATAATATTATTTATCTAGATTTTCTGCATAATTAGGACACATGGCGGTATTTACAGACAGCTGCAACCTGTTTCCATTCGTCCCCGTCCGGAGTCAAAGGGGAGCAGATGTGATGTTTGTGGATGCGACTCTGTTTAGAGCAGGTTGACATTGATGTGTATTTTAATTCAAAGTTACTGAGCCTAATTTGATCCCACTAGTACTACTACTACTACTACTACTACTGCTACTACTTAGTAGCTATAGGTCAGGTATCACACATTGCTGTCAAATGTTTGGCGTTTTAAGGTTGTATAAAGACAGTTTGTATGTTTTCTGTTTTTTTTTGGGGGGGGGGGGGTCTGGTTTTATTTATTTATTTATTTATGCAAAGTGGCAGTAATATGTCTGTCTTTGTTTACATCTGGACGTTTTTGTTGTAGGTCATATTGAAGGGAAAAATAGTTCTCCAGAGTGAAGCGTTTTGTGACCTAAAAATCAGAAGTCCTGACTGATCTCGCTCTTTTTGTCAGACCTGCCAGTTGCGTGATAGCTGGCGCTATCTTCACGGTCTTTTGTTTATTTATTTATTTATTTATTTATTTATTTACCACAGATAAAGTCAACTTCTAACTGAGAGAAAGGATATATAAATGATATCTTTATATTTATTTATTTATTTATTTGTGTTCCATTTAATCAAGGCAGAACATAGCCTCTTTAACCCCCCCCCCTTCACACACACACACACACACACACACACACACACACACACACACACACACACACACACACACACACACACACACACACACCACACACACCCCCACACCCCCTACCCGCCTTTATGTAGAAGATATTGTAGTAGGAGTAAAGACAGTTTATGGTATTGAAGCGCCCCCTCCTGTTTTCAATTCAAATTTATTTTTAATCACTTCACATCAAATTTAATGTTATTGGAGTATTCATGGTGAAAATAGAGCAATAGCTCAAACAGAGATAAAAATATATTTCTCTAATGGTTGCCAGCTGCATGTCTTTTTTTCTGTAAGCCTTTGTAATTATACATTTTGACTTGCACAGACTGACTTAGCTGCCTATATTGTTTTGAACTTTATTCTCAAAAAGATTGCGTGCTTGGCATGAACAACTTTATAGTATCTTTTTTTTGTTATATTGTTCTGTCTTATCTTATTTTGTGTTGCACTGTTATGAAAGACATCTCTTATTTATTTATTCTTTTCTCAGTAACTGACAGGTTGATGATAGTATACACCAATGTAATCTGAAGGCTCAAGGAATAAGTTCATTAGCAAAAAGTGATCAAAACAGATGCTTCAAATCATTAAAACGTCTGCCTCTCATGAGAAATTCCACAGACATGTAAATCACTAGATTTATGTCTGCAGCATTTATGATCATTTGGTTTTCCTCAGATTGTTTTCACAGTTCTGTTGTGTTGTAATTAAACAATAAATTACAAGAGTGATTTTGTAGTGTGTGCACGTGTGGGTGCATGTGTGTGTGTGTATGTGTGAGAGAGAGGAAGTATGGACAGCCATGTGTGTGTGTGTGTGTGCTATCCATCCATTCAAACTTAATGCCATTCACAGCTGCTACAGGCAGGCCTCACCCTGGACAAGTCACCAGTCCATGACAAGGCTCTTGTGTGTTTTTTAGAAAGGGTGAGAAATTGAGTAGGTCAGAAAAAATAATCTTTTCAAAGATATGGCATCAGGTTCCATAAATGTTTTAACACTGAGGTCAGTATGATAGACAGGTCTGGACTCGCTGGTTTCTGAGATTTATCAGTTGTATAAGCTTTCCTTCATCATGTTCTCCTCTCTTCAGATGAAATGTCTTTCAGTGGTCAAAAACTGGTGGAGCTCTAGAAAATGTTTAATGGAGGGCGCCGTTCAAAGGATGGTCTGTTCCCCCTCAGGCCACCCAGTGGAACAGCCCTGGGTCAAAAATATGAAAAGTGCTTAGGTTGAGTCAAACGTTGGAGCTTCAGAGAGTTAAAATTTCAGGTTTTTTCTTTTCTTTTCTTTTTTTTATTTATTTATTTATTTATTTTTTTTTTGCTTTTTAATTTGTGACTGTAGTGATAGAGTAAATCTTTCTATGTGGTATTCTGTAAAGTCCTGGTCAGCCAGCAGAGGAAGTTAGCAACTGTATGTGTATAAAAATTATGTTCGTGCTCAGAAATGTGTAAATGTTAATTTAAGAGATTAAAAATGTTAATGTTAATTAAGAGACTGATTTGTGTCAATGATTGCAAAAGTTAATCAAGAAATATGTTTGTTTGTTTTTTTGTTTGTTCTTCAAGTTCTTATTTTGAAAGTCATTGTTTT
Source organism: Melanotaenia boesemani (assembly GCF_017639745.1). Classification (NCBI taxonomy): domain Eukaryota; kingdom Metazoa; phylum Chordata; class Actinopteri; order Atheriniformes; family Melanotaeniidae; genus Melanotaenia; species Melanotaenia boesemani. The sequence goes on along the minus strand of NC_055695.1, from coordinate 21,512,145 downwards.
GGCTTTGATGCACCTGTGTCTGCCAGAGGGCAGCAGGGTGAATACATTAAATCCAGGATGTGATTTGTTCATGATGACAAAGATAAATGTGCCATCCTGAGGCAGTAGAAATTTAAAGCCTAAAGGTCTATCAGTAAGGGTAGAAGGCAACCAGTCATTTTCTCTGCAGTGTTGCATACTCTGAAGCCTCTTCCTCCTGTCTACCTCAGATCAGCTGCAGACTGTAATGCAGTTTTGCTCCTGTTCTTGTTCCAATATGCAACAGAAAATAAAGCAACCACAATGTTTCAGACATGTCAAATAAGTTATTCTAATGCAATTGAATATTACCACAAGGGGACAGTGTTGGACAAGCCATGAGACAGACACTATAAGTGACAGGTCTTTAATCAGCACCCCATCTTCCAGTGTTGGAAAAAAAAAATCCTGCTAAATGTAACTTTTTTTTTTTTTTTTTTTTTTACAAAATAATCGATTTTAAAAGAAAAAAAAAGAAAACTTATTTCTATCTGTTTCTGTTCATTGAAGATACCCTGCAGTGACTCGTTTATGATGGTTTGTATAATTCGCCTTAATGCAATGCTGAGCAACGTGTCTGTGGTTAAGCACCAACGTACTCTTGAGTGTGCACGCCCTTGTTTGTGAGGGAGTCATTCGTTCATTCGTTCATCTATCAATCCATTTGCTTCATGTCATTCAAAGTGGTGGGAGGCTGAGGCCTATCTAAGCTGTCATCTGGCAGCAGACACGATACGCCTTGGACATGTTGCCAGTCCAGCACCGATTGTATGCGTGCTCTGCAGAGTGTGACAAACAGAAAGGCCTATGTTTTTCTTTGTCTTCTGTATAATGGAGATGGTTCACTATGCCAAATTCTCTTTGGAATAGTGATAGATGACATTTCGTTGCGAGTTTATCTGGTGAGAACAGGACTACGCTGGACAGGTTGCCAGGCTATGACAGAGTCGCGTTCAAGTGTGCGCTGAAAAATAAAGGGGGGGGGGGGGGGGGGGGGGGGGCAGATCTTTTAACAAGTGATAAATGCCGTTGCATTAAACACTGAGTCTGGTGTCAGACTGGTGGTCTGAATTATATGGGACTGACTGATTTGTTAGATTTCCGTACCGTCCATCACCTTGTTCTCCTCTCTTCAATGGAGCCATGTCTTTCAGTGGTCTTCATTTACTTACTTACTTACTTACTTACTTACTTACTTACTTACTTACAGTATACACTGTTTATTTTGGCCTGTCAGATGTTTTAAACTCGCAAGTGCATGCGTGTGTTCTCGCGTGCGTACGTGCTTTGCTTGTTTATAGAACTGTGTGCAAGAATGACACCAGTAAACAGTCCCACAGCGCGACCACCTTGCTTTTGCTTCCATCTAGTGGCAGAAACGTTTGACCTGTTGCGGGTTTCTTTCCAGAATTGTAAAGGAGGCCACTTATTTGGTCTGGTTTGGAGGAAAGGATCTGTGCGTCTGAGTGAATAATAATAAAAATAATAACTCGAATGAACTTGTGTTTGAAGAGCTCAAATTTGTTCGTTCTTGCAAGACAGAAACTAACAACTGTCTTACGATATTCTATAACATTTTTATTTATTAAATGTTTAATCAGTAATTTAACTTAGTAACTTTGTAAATTAGTAAATTAACTAGTTTTGTTCTTCAGGACAGACAAGTCATATATTTTATTTTGTCTGGATATCAATCAGCAGCACGCTGTATCTTGGCTTGAAACGCAGTGATGGTGTTTTTGTTGTTGTTGTTGTTGTTTCTTTCTTTGTTTTTGGAAACTTACTGTTTTAGACTTGAACAACCTGACGACCCACCGCTCTGCATGTTTTAAAAGTAACCTTAACACACCTGAATGAAATGAATGGCTCGTTTACAGGCTGGCAAAGAAGTTGATGATAAAGTTTATTAATCAGAATTAGATGAGTTGGAGTGGGAACACATCTAAACGATGCAGGGCTGTGGGCACCGAGGACTTGGATTGAGACACACAGATCTAAACCAAACATCAATAAATGCTACACCTTTAACATTAATATTGATGTATACTTTTTATAAATTGTATTTGCAATATAGCTAAACTTAACTTTATTTTTATAACATATACCATAAGAACAGTCTTCCCTGATAAATAGATAATGTAATAAATTAATAAATTAATAAATTAATAAATTAATAAATTAATAAATAAATTAATTAATAAATAAATTAATTAATTAATTAATTATTATTATTATTATTATTATTATTAATAATAATAATAATAATAATAATAATAATAAACATCTAATTAGGTATTTATGTTTTCCCTAATGAGAAAAGAGATCTGTGTAATCAGTAAGTTTGATAATCCTCAACCGGAATCTTCTGTCATTATGAGTATAACAGTATGTTAAGACTTTTTAATGGAAACTTATGACTTGAATTTCATGTTTATCTTGTTTGAAGGAATAAAGTAACATTTGAACTGGTTATGATGCTTCACTTGGTTGTTTTCAGAGCTTAGAACCCATCCTCTAACTTCTGTCTGATATCAAATCATTTCTTCACCAAAGATGTTGTTTAAGAAAATCTATATTTTAAAATAACAATTTTATAGTTTTTCTATTTAATGGATGAATGAACCCAAATTAAATATTTGTCTGAATGACGACGAATAACAAATCCATTGTGAAAACAGTAGCTTTTTGTGAACTGGTTTAAGGTACAATACTCTCTTTTTAATCGACATTCGCTTCTAGTACACATACACAATCTGAATTAAAACTAAACCTCGTCAGCCTAATTGTATAATAAATGAAAACCGCTTTTACAGTAATGTAAAAAAAGACATTTTATTTCTTGCAACTCGTCCCCAGTAATGATACTCTCATTATAATAAAATCGTTACATCAGAAAACTATTCACAAACACAAAATTGAACATCAGACTTGAATGATACAACAGGCATGTAAAAAAAATCTAATTAAATATAAAAAAAGAAAATCAGGAAATGTGAAAAAAGCCTGACATAGCACATTTAAGAAACAGTGATGGAATGTGTTGAATAGCTCTAAATGGCTTAATACCTTTTTAAATAGGAATGTTTTGAGGCTCGGTCATGTTAAATTTTTTGCTGATCCCTACAGGAAACACATTTTTCATTTAATGACTGGTGACATATGCATTTCTTTCATTAGTTTTTAAAATCCAATAATACTCTTAACTGTGAGTTTCTTCTTCTTCTACTTCTTCTTTATTTTTTAACATCTCACATATACCGCTCTAGTCCTGACGCAAAGTTGGCTTGTCTCATGTAACTGTTATTGTAGGAGTTCATGGAGCCCGACAGGCCCAGTAGCTGCTCTGTGTGCTCTGCGCAAGAGCTCGTGCGCAGGGCCGGCAGAGACAGCCGGTTCCCCGGACAGTACATTTGAGAGTTTCCCGGGGAGAACCCGGACTGGCTCATGGAGGGCAGGTTTGGAGGAGAGACCGAAGACGCATAGGGATATCCGGCGGACAGGTTGGATGAAATATTCCCGCTGTTTCGGCTCAGCATGTTCACTGGCGGGTTGACAGTCTGGGTCTGAAAGCACGCAGATGGGTCGGTGCCGGTTACCGAGCAACTGGAGGTCATTGTGCCCAGGTCACTAGCGCCCAGCCCCAGCGTTTGGGGGTTGAGCTCTCCAGCAGGGCCGCTCTGCACCACCGTCTGCTGACTGATGATATTATCGATGCTGAACATGCGCGGTTGTCCTTGGCCGACCCCGGCGGGGTTCTGGTAATGATGCAGCACGGCGGGATGCGGGGATGTGGCTGCAAGCTGAGAACCATAACCTGACCCCAACCCGGCGTAAAGCGTGTTGGGGTACGATGGCCTGCCCATTGGTGTTGGGGTAAAGGCGCTAGAGCTCTGCATGTACCCTGGATAGGTGCTTACATCTGTGCGCTTAAATCTTTTCCTTCTCCTCAAAAAGCTTCCGTTATCAAACATGTCCTCAGCTGCAGGGTCTAACGTCCAGTAGTTGCCTTTACCTGGTCTGCCTGGCTCCCTAGGTATCTTCACAAAACAGTCGTTGAGGGTGAGGTTGTGGCGGATTGAGTTTTGCCACTTTTTCGAATTCTCCCTATAGAAAGGAAAACGCTCCATGATGAACTTATAAATACCCCCCAGTGTGAGCTTTCTCTCGGGGGAGTTAGCAATGGCCATCGCAATGAGAGCAATATAGCTGTAGGGAGGTTTCCCCCTCTGAACAGGCCTCTTCCTGCGGCGGCTGCCTGTGGGCAGGTGCTCCTCAGTCTGTCCCAGAGCGGCTCCATCCTCTGTGCTGGGACTGTTTCCCCGGGGCTCTGATTTAATCAAAATATTATCCTTGGACCGGGCCTGTAGCATCAGTGGCGGCGGAGGCAGCGGTGAGTCTAGGCTCACATTTGGAGACATGACAACAGGACTTGCCTCAGCAGGCGAGTGTTCTGCGGTCATGTTGCACATGCCAGAGAAGTAAGAGTAACTTGCCAGATTCATAAAAGAAAGAATGTAGCAATATTGTTTGCGTCGAAACGATCAGCTGGAGAAAATGGCCAAAGTAAAAGTGCGTATTTTACCTCTGACTACTTCCTTGCTGTAGCCAAAAATAACCCTCGTTCTGCCCTGCTGTATGGGATGGTGTGTGTCAGTCCAGGTGAGAGAAAGGCGTTGACAGTTTTATAAGAAGGGCAGGAGTGACGCCACTGGGCAGACAATGACGATACGAGGCAGGAGGACTCACAACCCACCCACCTAAAAATGAGACTGTATAGCTATTTCTCTTTCGGGGGGATGGAAACTTTTTTTACATCACTCTATTTAGTTAATCTAATAGTCCTTTTATTGTGTTTATTTACCTGGACACAAAACCTACTTTCTACACCTTCAAATATTAAAGCCCCTGCCCAAGGAAGGTAAAACAAGTCCTTAGTTGTGATGTGCTTAATTCAGTACTGGCACTTCACGTGTTTTTTACAGCGATTTGACACTGATGATCCCTTCTCTGTGTCTGTATATCTGCTGTTCTCTGGCTTTTCTTTGACAGCAATCTGTATACCCAGGGCAGAAACAACACTCACAGCGTTGTTCCATGCAACTGCAAACCCAACAGCCAATCCACCAATTGAAAAATAATAACAAGCCACTGAAAACAAGCAATTGAGCTATCAAAGCTTTTGGGGGTGAAAAGTAAATATCCCTTCATTACATTTCCATTTTTAGAGAGTGATAATCAAACAGTCCCCTTGGCAGAGAGGAGGCATGTTATCTTATGGATTTTGAAGTAAAAACACTGTTGTGCACACAGTTGGTATGCAGACAACACTCTTTAAGCACCAGAAAGTGATAGTGCTTTTATGATTATTTAGGCAAACAGAAGGCCACAGTTAGTTATACACAAGGATGTAATGAGTGATGTCTGACTGAGCCTATCTCTAAACCCTCGGGGCACTTTAAAAAAAACTTGCACTCTTTGCATTCGGGTGTCAACACGGTCATAACAATGTCAAAAATATTTTTTTTAAAAAATAGGTTAATACAGCCTTGACTAGTTCAATAATTTATAAGAACATTGATTTTGAGTCATTATTACTTTTGGAGATATGTGCATTTGTTGGAAAAACCTATACTCTTTGTGTTCAGGTACCAACACAAGTACAGGTTATACATGTCAGGATAACAGTATGCAAAATATGTGGCTGTAATAGGAGTCTAATGGGACTAAATCGTCCCAAATGCAAAGAGTGTTTGTCTTATACATATCTCCTGTTCTATACATCTTTCAAAAAAAGTGATCACGGAATTATAAACATGATCATAAAAGAAAAATCCCTGCCAAGTTTTGTACAATTAGCCTTTAAACTGAATGAGATATTAAACCAAATAAACAGAAAGTACATGTTTCGTCACCAAAGGTGATGCATAGACATTTCCTAATTTTATGGCATGTAGGCAGCAAATAAAAGGGAAGTTGATGAGTGGCACAATAGAAGCAGATGCATGCACACAGACTACTAAGAATTCAAGAAAATGTTTTATATATCAGCACATTTGCTTCTCTACCTTTTGAAAGTTTGAACAAGCCTGTTTCCATTTTCATCAACAACACAACAAATAACTGAATGTTTGTTGGTGTATATATTTTGTAAAACAGTGCTAAGCAACGTGCAAAATGTGAACAAAATTAAGTATTCTGTGCTGGGTCTTCCTTGAATATGTATATTTTATATATTAGTAGGTACAATACTGTATATAGATTTGTATGGCTATGTTGACCATTGATAAAGAAAAGTTATTAATCACCTCCCACTGTTTTTACAGATGCCTCTTTCACCATCATCCACTCTTTGCCAGCACACAGCAGCTGTGGCCCCCCCACCTCCCACAGATGACTGTACCCCCTCCCCACCCAGCCGCTCAGACATCACTAAGCCCCACTAGCTACTCACAGCCAGTGGCTAACAGCTTCAGACAGGCGTGGGAGCGGGGATGTATCCAAGCAGGATCTGCCCTCAGAACTGCCAGGTCAGGCAGGACAAACAGGGGCTCAGGCCAGGAAACGAGGTCCTATGCCTCGGGGCCTGCGGCCTCTTGCTAATCCCCTCCCAAACCACCCCATCACCCTGTCAGAGCTTCCCAACACCTCTCTGCACCTATCTGCTACGAAATCACGTGAATGGACCAGACACTGTACAGTACACACTCGTAGACTAATGTGTACATATTTCTGTGTGTGGTGAAAACCTCACTCAAGGCCTGCAGGCTGAGGATCCTGCTGACTAGAACAGCGACTTCAGCTATACTAACTTATAACTGTAACCTCAGTTAATGCTGATTTGTGTCAGTGTGTGTACAGTTTAATCAGTGATTGTATCCTCATTGATCCCCAAAATATGAAAATATAATATTACTTATTAAACACTGTTTGAAGATTTGTTCTCTTGTTGAGAAAGTTATGCTTATCACTGTTTTGATGTCAGCAACATATTTTTAAAAAATAGGAACAGTGGTATGTTTATCACTGTGTTGCGTCCCCTCTCCCTTTAATAGCACTCTGGGAGGATTTGGGAACTGAGAAGACCATTGCTATACTTTCAGAAATGAAACATTTTTCCATTCTTGCATGTTACAGGATTTCAGCTGTTAAGCAGTTTGTGGCTTACTTTGGAATAATTTGGGTTTCATAACACACACAGTAGTTTTATTAGGTGACAGGTCTGGACTACAGGTAGGCCTGGACTGTTTTACTACAGAGCCCTTGATATTGTCATTAGCGCAGAATGAAGTTTGGCGTGGTATTGCTGAAATAAAAACGACCTTTCCAGAAAAAGCTGTTTGCATCCATAACTTACTTATACTGCCACACGTGAATGAAGCCTTCATAGAAGTTACCAATGAAATGTGCATCCTTGTACTATCATACATACTGGTTTTTATCTGTATTCTGGTATGAGGTTGGATGGTTCATGTACTCTTCAGTTAGTAGAATGCAGCATCCATTATCAGTTTTTTCTTTGTTTTCAATTTTATGGTACAATATTAACTTGTTTTTGCAGACAGTGACAAACTGTGTTCAGTGGTAATGGTTTTTTTAAGTGCTCCAAAACCTATGGACTGATTCTAATTACACAGTTTTCTCTGTTTTTATTGTTTACTACCTGAAGTCCCAAAGATCATGGCATTTCAGCTAATGTTTGCAACCTGGCTTCTTATAAGACAAGATTTTTCTAAACTCTCTCGGCCTTTTAGTGAAATTATGTACCATTTGATCAATGATGATAGAAAGCCTTATAGTAATCAATCTCTTGTCATCTCCACTTGTAAAGAAGTTCTTTAAACAACTGTTTTCTAATATGTTAATTTAGACAAACTGCTCATTAACACAATTATGTTCATCAAGTATTCTGTGGCTCTCCACCACCCAAGCTTGTGGGAACTTTTAGATACAGAGTAATAAAATGGTAATAGCCAAATAACCTGACATGGGATTATTGACAAGCAGCAGAAATATTGCATTTGATATTTTCATCCCAAACAATGGAAATATCAGACATGAGAAACTGAAGAATTCCAAGGGTTCAAAGAAGGGCTCAAGAAAGAAGGAAGGTGAAGGCAGCAGTAGTGCCTGCAGTCTTCAGAGCACTTCGAGCATTGAGCCCGACACTGGAAAAGTGTCTCCAATAGACAACATGAGTAACATAGGACATCTAAATCCACAAGAGTGCAACAGGAACAGCTAAGATATTGTGCAGGACCCTCAGCCTCTTAGACCTCTGGTTGAAAACCCAAGCTTTAGAAGAAAGAACAACAACCCAAACGTAGAGCAGCGGAATAACAATTGTTCTTTGTCGTTTCCTTTTTATGTGTGCTTGACTTTTAAAAATATATGTTTTTGATTGTCACATGATACAGTTTCAGCTCAGCAATGAAACAAAAGAAAAATCAGAAAAAATGTTTTAAAGTCCTTATTGGACCACACTGTGCGTTAAAGTTTTTATCCCATAAGCCAGCACTGTAGAGCTGCAAAATATATTAATTATTTACACATTGGTCATTGAGTGGCACCAGGTTAGTAAAGCATATTTATTTATTAATTTTTTTGTGTTTTTCCTCAACATAAATGTGGACTAGTTCAAGTTTTTCTAGCATGAAAAAATAGCTAAAAAAAACAACTTCCAGAAAAATCACAAAGTTGAATTTTATTTAATCTAAAAACATTAAATTAGAGTCCATGCATTCAAAACAGTCACAATGCCTCCTAAATTATTTTCTTCACTTTGCATCTATACTGGCACTCAAATGTCATCTCTGATGTTAGCATTTCTGCAGGTTCTCTTCCCCTTTTTGATGAAATCCTGAGAGGTATAGAGGGTGAGAGGAACACACGAAGTTGCTGAGTAAACACTTGGAATCCATTCATTCGCAAAGTGGCTCCAGGGGATGGGCAGGAGGGGGGCATGAGAAAAAGAGGGAGAATGAAAGGGGGAGACACAGAAAGAGAGGGAGACACATGAGAGAGCGCACAACCTTTTTCTTGCTCAAGCTCATCAAGTACGGGCCAGGGCTCCTGAAAACGTAGGGATTACCAGGGTACTGGGGCTGTGCTGGTCTGTGCCGCCTCTGCTCACTCCTGCACTGCACGCTACACTGCCCTGCTAAAGCACTCTGTACACACACACACACACACACACACACACACACACACACACACACACACACACACACACACACACACACACACACACACACACACACACACACACACACACACACATACATACACTCAGAAAACCAATGAGGCTTGATCAGAAGCTGCTCATTTCCCTATTTGTCATTTACAAAAAATTCCTTGGTTCATAGATAAATACATAAAGATACATGGAATTGTCTCTAATAAACAACAAGGTAAGCCTGTAAGTGTTTAGCCTTGCTTTAAATATCAGCTGGACTACTGAACAACAGCCCTTTCCTGACACACACTTCTTCCTTCACCATGGAACATAAACCTTTGACCCTTTAAGACATGTTACTGACATCCTCATGCCCCCAAGACACCAGGAAGTCCCTCAGCCTTCAACAGTGCAACCAGGGATGTGGCAAAATGCACCCACAAGATTTAGTACAATTCCGAGGTCAAATCCCATTAAGATAATCTCTGTAATTAAACATTTAGGAAGCAAGCAACATGAGCACAAGGTGGAAAATGCGGCTTCAGATTATGTGATGGAGCCCACATTGCTTGAAGCCTTCTTTAAGCAGGGACCATGTTACTCATCAAGAAGAAATGCAAATTTATGAGAAGATATAACATTATTTCTAGTTTTACTCAATATTTTTCATGTTGAGATCTGTGTTAGAATAACTGATGATTTATTAGAACCCTTAATGGCATAATTTGAGAGTTTGGTAATTCATATTTTTTGTCTGGCTGAGTAGTGAATCCACTTTCATAGCTTATTATAGCCACTCATATGTCCTAGCGTTTATGGTAAATGGACTGTACTTATATAGCACTTTTTTAGTCGACCACCCTAAGCGCTTTTACACTACATGTCACATTTGCTCATTCACGCACAATCATATAGTACTTCTACTGTTACATTCTAAGTGCTTTGCTCTGTCACACACATTCATACCCTGATAAACACATTACGTTGGGTTCAGTGTCTTGCCCAAGGACACTTCAGCATGGACTTAGGGGAAACCATCAACTTTCAGGTTGACAAATGACTGGTCTTCCTCATGAGCCACAGCCACCCTCAAAGGTGCTTTAATAGCTCTTTGTGCAAAAGGTTTGCCAAGTCACAAAAATAACCTTTATTTCACTAGGAAAAACATTAAGAGCAGATTCCTATTCTTCTTCTTGTTCTTAATAATAATAATAATAAAGTGCTCATTTACAAAGCAAAACTTTCCAAACTGTTAAAATGTCAGTTTGAATACTGATGAGACCAAATGAGCAGCAGGGCAGCTACCTGGTCATTAAGAAAAGAGTAAACAAAGCACTAAGCACAGCTAACACAGAAAGGCCAGATGACACCTAAAAGGCTCCAGGCTCACTGGTTGGCCATTTTTAAAGCTGCTTTCTATTGGAAGGGCATTGAGACAAGGACAAACAGTGGGAATTATACACCCAACTGTCCTGCAGAGCAGAGATGGATAAAAGTGCTCATGTTCCAGGAAGAAGGAAATGAATTATCTTCTGAATGGGAAAAAATAAACTCAGACATAAATCAAATTGTTAAATCAGTTAACTGTGTGAAAATAGATGAGCACAAACAGAACTTTTTTATGAGATGCAACTATGCTACAGACACAAATACAGATTTGGGACATTTTAATGTAAGCCAGACATTTAAATGAACGCTGCAAGGACTGCTTGTTGGCTTTACTGTAATAGTCTCTGTGTATTTGAAGCATTCCTGGTGCGCTATGTGGACCAGACTGGCAGACTAGATGATGAGTAACAGCTTCCCACAAAGAAAAGAGGGCCACAGCTGCCCTGTGTTTGTGTGTGCGAATGATCATGTGAGCATACATGTTAGCAGCTCAGAATACAATTTTCTTTTAATTTGGTTCACAACATGAATTTAAGATTTCCATCTGTTGTTTATATCACTGTCTTTAAGTGGCAGAGTGGAGTATCAGTGAGGTCACAGTGACATGAGTAAATCCTTCAGCAGACGTCAGAGTTTCGGAGCAGAGGGAAAGGAAAGAGAGGTGAGCTCAAAAAGGAGACAAGGAGTCTTATTCACATACTTAGTGACTTCTTATAATGCTGTCTTTCAACATGCACTTCTCTCTTTTACTTCAGCCTCTCAACCTGAAACAAAATCTTGAATTTTAGTTTAGAAAAGAGCAAAAGGAAATAAATTTATCATCATAATATTTATGGTTTTACAGCTTAAATCTAATAGTTTCTATGGCTTATTTCATGCTAACAGCACTTCTTGTCAGTCTCAAAGCAGTCATTGGTCCTGGCATTGCCTGGTGGTGAAAGATGGACAGAAGCATGCAGCCAGCCTCAGGGTTTCATTACTCTGAGAGAGGAGAGAGAGCCATGATAAGACCCAGCCTTCTCACAGACTGATAATGTAGGGTAAGGATGTCTCTCTGTCTCTCTCTCTCTCTCTCTCTCTGTCTCTCTCTCTCACTCACTCACACACACACAAATTTTGGACACATGCACAAATGGAGCATGTCAAACCCAAATGTCCAACCTTTATCACAAAAATTCATTAAATTGAAAGGTCAGAATATAACTAGTCCCAACACCTGGATGTTATCCAGCAGATGCACTATATTAAAAGAGCTACAAATAATCAAGCCAACATTACACTTATTGTTGGCTTTTATAGCATATGATTCCAACAACAGAAGAAAATGGTGACTATTTTTGCTCTTTTATACCCATATTAAGAGTTTCTGCATCACTAGAAAGGTTTAAATGCCCACTAAGTGTTTCACCTTGCTGTGTCTGCAGAAGTGAATTAAAACAGGAGTTGCAAACTCATGTTTGCCATGAGTACCACACCTACTTACTTCCTATTGTCCTTCTCATTGTCAGAGACTAGCTTTAACAGGTAGGATCAACATCCATTATGTTCTCTAAGACAAGTGCACACAAGCTGCCACTAAACTGCTCATAAGAGACCTCACTAAGTAGATAGCCACATACAGGATGAAGACAAACACATGCAGGTACATGCATTAAGTTTTGATGTTGCATGCTTTCCATGGGCTAAAATTCCATGCTCCAGTTGAGTGTGTTTAGAAACTTTGTGCACAACTGATATCTGTCATTGTGGTGATCAATATCTGCAGGGAGGGACTTGTCTATTGCTTCACCTTACAGATAAAAAAAAGGAATTTTGCCATTCTTAAATCATTAAGTTTTGTTCAGTGTGCACAAATGTAAACATATATTCATTCTAAGTTTTACTTGACAGGATCATCATATTTTCACTGAAAGTGAATACCCTTACACCCATCTAGTGGTTAGCAGACCGGCAAGATTGGCGGACCATTAACGTGTGCAACATTTCATAACACAACTGATTAACTGGCAATAGCCCATTCTGTAAGATGACAAGGATTTGATCTTTCAGAAGTGAAAAAGAATAAGAATACTACTTTATTAATTTGATTAGTTATAATATTCAAGAATACTTTTAAATAACACCTCCACATTATATTGCGAATAATTTTGGTTTAGACAGAGCAAATAACACACATAGTATTTACAATATAGTGGTTGTAAAACTGCTTGGCAATAAGAATAAAGGACAAAGATTACTAGATAAATAAAGTAAAATTGTGTGTAATGTTTCAAAATAGTCAAGTGAGTGATAAATCAAATAACTATGCTACAGATTATTGTGCAATGTGAAAAGCAGTATTGTAAAAAACAAACAAAAAAAAAAAACATAGTTCAGTATTATATAACCCAATGAGAAAAATAAAAGCTTACAAAAATTATAAAGTTGATCATAAATTTATGTATTGTTTATAGTCAATAATAAATCATCTTTAATAAATAAAATAAAGTGCAGGATAATGATATACTAGTATGGTATAGTGTTAAGATTAAATTAGCATTTCTTAATTTGGAGTAGTTGATGTAAATTGACAACAATTCTGGCTTTACCTACTCCATTACAGTAGATGGCGGTATGCACTTATGTACGTCTCTGCGAACCAGCAGAGAAAGAATAAAAAGACCGGAACAAAGTACCTACCGATTCACAGGGTCCGCTCCTTTACTGTCAGGCAGGTGATGACCAGGAGAGACGTGATGACAAGGGGGGGAGGAGGAGTTTGTGTTTGCCGGTGAAAAGAGGCTTTATTCAAACAAAATAAGCATGGATCTTTCAGGTCTAAATTGTTTATAAAATATTTTAAAAAGTTAATTATAAAACAATTTTGTACGCATTTCTTTCAGGTTGCAGTCAACAAAGTGCAACGGTGTCCATTGTAAGTCTCATGTAGGGACAATTAGTTGGAATGAATCATAACTTTGCTGGCTAGATCAGTTGAAAAGAATCATAAAATCAGCAGAAGTTGTTTGAATATTCATATTATTATGAAGTTATCTACTGGACAAATAAAGCCCACACATCGACATTATTTATCAGTTTGGAACATTTTCTTAGTGTATCGAAAATCTCTGATTTGTTTATTCCACCCATGTGTTAAAAAGGGGGCATTCTAGCCAACAAGCCGTCGGATCAGAGCGGGTCATCCTGCTGATGCCCCAGCTGATCGCCCAGTTTAAATGGATTGAAGATTCCGCCCACCCGGCTCGCCGCCGGGTCGACCAGGAAATAAATGGTGCGGACCCACATAGTCGACGTACAGGCGGTCTGCTTCAAAACACCATGGCGTCGAGAAGAATAACAACAGCGCCAAGTACTTTTAAAAGTGCCCCAGTCGACCCAAAAAGGTACATTTTTTTAAATTATTATTATTCCTAAGTTACAGTCGCATAATTTGCACATTTATGTCATGATTACGTGGAATTTAATGGTGTAAACATAACGGAGCTCAGTCTTTTTAGGCCGCGCGACATCCTGTTAAGCGTTAAGTAGTTTATGAAGCTCTTGAATGAACTCCCTGTATATTTCTGTGAAATTACTACAGCTAAACAGAACATTATAGCTTGTCTTTGAATTTAGAGGACAGTTTATGCTATGAAACAGTTTGGAGTTACTAGAGTTAGCTTCTAAGCTGACAGCTACTTCTAATGTCCTTAGTTCGAAAGGTGGCAGTACCGCTAACAAAGCCAACAACAGTGGCGCTGGAAAGAAAACTGTTAAATGTAAGTATTTGCATAACTTCTCAACAGATAATCTGTTTTAGTGATCCTGCATTTGGAAGACATCATTCATTATAATTCAAGTCTTAATAACCACAACTTCAATTGGAAAAAATAACTCCATTAAGTAGAAGGGAGAGAGGGGAAACGTATTAAAAAAATTGTTGAACCTGTTGCAGGCATCAAGCAGCCATCAAGTATTTTCAAATGCAAAAGCACTAAAATCTATCATTTTAAACATTTGATATATTACTGTACTTTTACATTTACATGTAAGCTTTAAATGATTGTCAGATTTGCCCTCTAAATTTTATTACATTTTGCTAAATTCATTATGCATAAAAAAAACAAAAAAAAAAAAAAAAAAAAAACAGGGTTGTCAGCCATCATCTAGATTTCTCTAGAGTGGCTCATCAGCCTTGTATTCATAAAATAGTCATTGTTATTGTCCAGCAATGGAAGATGACAGCTGTGAATCATCTGTGGTCACAGAAACTTTCAAAACCAACGACGGGATCTTTTTACCTTGTACGGAATTTTCCCAACATGTTGAATGCTCAGCAAACATTTATGTGCGGTCCTCCATACTAATGTCTTACTAAGTGCTAACATTTAGCTTGACATCTGCTGTCACAGATTATTAAAATGATTTTCTTCCAAAAGGAATTGACAAATGAACCTAGATCAAGTTTTCAGCCTAGTTCCCACATATGTTTTATAAATGCAACAAAATTTAGAACAACTAACTTAATACCTTTTTAAAAATGTCCTTATTTGTTTTAGCAAGTGGTACTGTTGTCAAGTCTCGTTATCTACAAGCTGTTGAGAAGACATCTCTTTCAAAGGTAATGCTCTTATATTATTTAATAATAATGATGGCTTAGATTTTTATAACGCTTTTCAAGGCAACCAGAGTGCTTTACATTATTCATTCACTCCAAATTAATACTTAGTGATGGTCAGCTACATGTGTAGATGTAGCTGATAGAAACGTAGCAGCCAATCTGTGCCTTTGGCCTCTCCGTCCACCACCGACACAAGAAGCAAGGGGGTGCAGGAATCGTACTGCCAACCCTCCGATCATCGGACAACCCGCTCTGTCACCTGAGCCACTGCTGCTCTTTTTTTGACCTGTGTATGCATCGAGGATCTATCTCTGTATCATCTCTGTCACTGCTGCCTTTTAAGCTTTTTGCATCCCCATCTACATTTACAGAGCAACTCGCTGACCAACGACTCGATTTCTGTGCCTCTTCGGTCTTGCTCACCTAAACCCACTGGTGCCAAACCAAAGGTGGGTACCCCACCAAGACGCTCGGTGATCCCACAGGCCCTTGCAACGTGTGAGTATAGCTATATTGCTTTGTTTCATAACGCAACACTGTAACAGTGTTGTCTGCCTTCATAGAAGATCCATAATCATATTCAGTTAAACCAAACTCAGAGTCAAGGTCTTCAATAACTTATTTCCTCTGCATTCTGATTGTATATAACATTAAAATGTACATACTCATGGTATCTATCTTGCAGCGATGATGTCTCGTGAACCTGATCCGATGCTTCTTGGAAAAAGTGTTCTGCAGTCCACTTTCTCAGATGGTCACTGTTTTCGACCAGATTTTGATATTTCAGTCATTAAAGGTAAACAAAACCCACTAGCTACCTTTTTAAATGGAGAAATATTTTATCTATCGATTATCAAAATCAGTCTGATCAGACATGTTTACATGGACACTTGATAAAGTGATCTGATCAGTTGTATTTACATAATGGAAAGATCATTGTTATCATCGTAATGTTTTTGACATGCGCAGTACGTAATAGTTCGGTAGACGTATATCTTTTTTTTTTTTTTTTTTTTTTAATAATAACTTTAGGACTATCAAAATCGTCCTTAACTCTTAAACATGGCCACCACAGTCCCATTCTGTTTTGCTGCCGCCATTTTTCAAGTCTTCCCTGAAATTCATGACATCGTGTAGCCTCCACCTGGTTAAAGCATGCACAGAAACATGTACCACAAAACCATCTGAATGACTGTATACATGGTTATTTTTTCCTGCTGATCCACTTGTAAAAAGGTTTAAACCTCCTCTCTCGATTGGATTGAAAATTCTTTCCGATTGAGGCCAATCGGATCAGCTGACATGTTTATATGATGTATTTTTATTCTGATTGGATGTTCAATCGGATTAAACGTGCTCCATATAAACATAGCTACTGAGTGTTATTTTTAAAAAGGGATTGATCACTAACATTTTTATTTTCAATCTACTTTTCCAAGATAAAACGGTGACGGAAAATCCAGTCAAGCCGGAGAGAAATCCTGAGGTTGAGAAGAGGATGGTTGAGATGGAAACATTTTTATTGGCCTACCTCACTGCAAAGGTTTGATGGTTTAACTGTTTCTGATGTTTGCTGTAAATATCTTTCAGTGTATCTTCTACATTCAGTACAATAACATTAACAAGAACATGCTCCTCTGTGCCTGTTTTTCATTATTAGAAAGAAAATATTTTTGGTGTATTTGTATGTCTTGCATGTTTTTAGATGGAGAGCAACACTGCAAAATTTAAAGCTGAGGCAGAGGTGAGGCTGTTGCAAGAGATGGAGGAAGAGGAGAGGCTGCATAATGAGGTTAAGGAAAAGAAGCGCCATTATCTTCTGGCAGAGAGGAAAAGGCTGCTGGACGAACAGTTGGATTTGC
The DNA here is from genome assembly GCF_017639745.1 of Melanotaenia boesemani. Taxonomy (NCBI): domain Eukaryota; kingdom Metazoa; phylum Chordata; class Actinopteri; order Atheriniformes; family Melanotaeniidae; genus Melanotaenia; species Melanotaenia boesemani. The sequence goes on along the minus strand of NC_055695.1, from coordinate 21,495,104 downwards.
AGGTCAGGACATTTTTCCTTTTTTTTTTAAATCAATATTCAGTTTTTGTAGCTTTAATTTTCCAGTAAAATCATTTGACTAATTAAACAAAAGAAAACATTGCTTTCATGCCCTAGTTTGCACTCATTAGCATGAAAGGTAAAATTGTGCATAGCTGCACTGGGACAAACAGCGTAGGTGCTGCCAGTAAAATGCACATGATTAACTGGTCATCGACAAGTGTGAATACCTCCATTAAGGTTGTGTGTAAAGGAAAAGTAGTGAGGAAGATCGAGTGTGTAGTGAGGAGGAAAAATGTCAGTAATAATCTTAGAGAAGCAGCTGTTTTGCCTATTAATTAGGCTTAACAGCTGCAATATTTAAAAGTTAAAATCATTCAGGGCAACTTCAAATCTTGTCAGGACTGGACATCCGGTAAGTTCATCCAAGGACAAATCCTGCAGTGCTGCAAAAACTCGAGCTACATCTCAGACTCTACAGGTCTCATTCAGCATTTAAAATGTTAAAGTTGATGATTTGAGAAAGACTGAGTTTGTATGGCTTCTTGAAAAGTTCCCAGGTGTAAGCCTCTTTTCTCTTAAAAAGACCCTGCCAGCACATTGTAGATTTGCAAAGCTCCATCTGAACAAACCGCAAGACTTTTGGAACATTCTCCTTTGGACATGACCTGGACACTTCTGTGTACCAAATTATACGAGGCCAGTTGTTAGCTTGGCAGGAACTAGGTTGGCAACAGGACAATGAGCCTCATTCACCAAAAGTTCTTTCATACAAATTTGTTCTTAAGTCCTAGTTGCAAACTTTATATAAATATTGTGGCATTCATCTATATTTTTTTTATCCAGTATGTGTTCTTGGGTAAGAACAAATCCTGTGAGTACTTGCAAACATTTGAGTGCTGACATCAGCATTTGTGTTGTGTCTTAGCCCACAAAAGTTCAAACTGTGTTTACACTTAATCTATTATGTTAGAATTTTCTTGTAAGACCAGATGTCATGTAATTTCTTTACTTTTACGTGTTTCAGCTACTCCCTGAAGCCCGTGTGGTCTCCTGTTTTTCATTTCCTGAAAATACAGCCATAAAGTCACATTTATCTTGGAATAACTTTTTGTCAATTTTGTTTGTGTTTTTCCACACAGCAATTCTGCTGTTTTTATTATGTAAACAATGAATGATGACATGGTGTATTTTTTTTTTATCATGACGATAGTATATTTGTGTATATTTTTTAAGATGGCACACATGTACGATTGACATGCAGCTTGTTATTTTTCCTCAGATTGAAACACTGACTCCTGTGGCAGAAGCTGCCAAGAAGTTCACAAAGGACTATAAGATTTTTGCAGCAGCTGTTGACACCACCCGCCATGATTTGCCCGTCAAGAATTTCTATATTGATGGGGACGGAAAAGAATTTCTGGGTAATTACTATGTTTAAAACTAATAAGTTAAATCTATGTATACAATAATGTCATTGACTGCTTAATCTAACTTGTAAGTTGCTTTTGATAAAAGCTTTGGCTGAGAAGTTAATTATCAATGTTTTGATCAAATTGTCCTCAACAATGTGAAATGCTAACTTCTAGCATTTATAGCCGTGCTGATAGATTCTTTCCAAATATTTACTTTTCTACTCATCCAACAAGATTGTGTTGACTTTGCAGAAACTGATGATGCATGCTAAATAACCAGATTTTTAATTTTTTTTTTTTTTTTTTTTACTTGTTTAGATAAATCAGAGGCTTACCTGAAGGAAACGGAGAAATCGTTGCTGGGGTGCACGCAGGGAGACCACGCAGACAACAGTACATCTTTAGAGTGCCTTAGGGACATGAAGATGACCTCAAAAGATGTCAGTCAGCAACTGTCAAGGTAGGTACAAGTAAGTTTATAGTGCAAATAATAGTGGTATTTTTATTTTTGCTCAATTTTTGCTAGTAATTGGGCAAAAGGGGTAATATTTTTAAAGTTTCCCATCAGGTTTATGATGGGCATCCTTGGCAATTTTTTTTTCCCTGTAAGGGAACCCTGGCCTCAAAGTTTGAGAACTCCTGTTTAGAGTACTTGAACCCTACTAATTGTCCAGTGCATTTGTAATGAATTTTTTTTTTTTTTTTTTTTTTTTTTTTTTTTTAAAGAACATTCTCAGAGCTGCTGGAGCTGTCGTCGTTGGTTTGTCGTCAGTCAGTCCACGTTCAACAGGTTTTGGAGGAAGAGCAGCTTGGTAGTTCAAGAACCAGTGAGCTTTTCCGGCCCAAACAGTGAGGAATGCTGCAAAGCATGGGATATTCAGTAGATGTACTATTTAAAAATTTAACAAATTACCTGCATACAGGCTCAATAAAATGAATAAAATCATTTTTAATGGTAAAATTGTTTTTTTTTTCTTTTCTTTTAATGAACACTTCTTTAGGTTGTTATTTATTGCGGTTTAGGTCCTAATAACTGTTTGAGCCACCCTTTAGCAGCAACACCTGCAATCAAGCATTTGCAAAACCTTGCAATGAGTCTTTTACAGAGCTGTGGAGGAATTTTTGCCCACTTGTCTTTGTAGAATTGTTGTAATTCAGCCACATTGGAGGGTTTTTGAGCACAAACTGCATTTTTTTTATGGTCATGCCACAGCATCTCAGTAGGATTCAGGTCAGGACTAGGCCACTTCAAAATCTTGTGTTGTTCATTTGTTTTTCTTTAGCCATTCAGGGGAAAACCACTGCTGAACAAAAAAAACATTAAGGCTCGTCTCAGTTTTACCAGATGACATGTTGATGATCCTCAAGACTTTCAAAGCTATTCAAAATTAATTAAATTAATACTCTGGGTGCATCTTATTATTCTTAGATAATGTGAAAATAATTAGTATGGACGCACACTGAGGCAAAATATATTAACAATCCTCTTGTATTTGGGTTGGCACTGACCCGGTTTTAGGGTTTAAATGACTTTTAAAAAAAAAAAAAAAATTATTGCACCGATGCTTTTTGACTTTAATAACCTCTATTTCATCAATATAATGCAAAAAAAAAGTTTTTCTCTAAATTAAAAAATGCTTTTGCTGAAATTATAACCTTTGTGTTGTTCGGGTCAGTTTTGACCCAGTTGTAAAAATAAGATTATAAAGCATTAATTAGAGCCAAAACTGAAATCAATAAGTGCACTGCCATCCGACACAGTGACAGCCTGCTCCTCTGCCAGTCATGTGAGCTTTATGGGATTCTCTTCATTCATTGTTTTCCTGTATACCTGCACACAAACAAAACAAAGCTGGGCATGTCCATTATTCAGTAAAAAATTGGTGGCATGCAGAGTGCACATCTCCAATTTGCAGTATGCAAAAATGAGAAGAACATTTTCAGTGAACCAAGTTCTGGATAAAAGGTTTGGTGAAAATAAGTAAAAAAAGTGATACAGATGAGGGGCTTTCTGAGGAGTAAGACGATATGGAGTATCATCCAGAAGACACATCTAATGAGTCTGACAAGGTTACTGTTAGAGAAGTTGTTACCCCTGGAAGAATCAAACCCAAAGATGGTAAAATCTCTTGGAGGTAGCACCTTCTGATGCACATGGCAGGTCAGCTGCTGCAAATGTCATCCATATGACCCCTGGAATCACAAGGCTCGCCATTACAAGAGTTAGTGACATCAAGACATGTTTTGAGCTATTTATGCCAAGGTCAGTACAAAAAAACAGGCTTTTTTTCACATTTAGGGAAATGTGTTCTAATACCCCTCAGTAATGGGAAATACAAACACTTCATTTACATGATTCTCATGAGGTCAGTTAGACGTTTTTTTCTTTTTTTTTTTTTTTTTTACCGAGGGGCATACTAAAAATAAAAAAAAAAATAATGCCTATACCAAAACATTAAAATCAATATTTTCATGAATAAGGAAGCCTAACAAGGTAACCAAGAGAAAAGAAAGGCTCATAAGATACTTTTTTATTTATTTTATTTTACAGTTGATTTAAGACACGGGTAAAAACCGACCAATTAAAATAAGAGATGGTGACAGAAAACTAACACAAGATGAAAGTGAGAATATCTGAAACGATATTTTGCATAACTCTTTTAGAAAATTGTGCTTCGTACATAAACCCGATGTCTTGTCCCGGATGTGACGTCTTATCCAAACATAAATGGGTAATTTTGATTGGCTGCTGCTGGAAAGCGACGACAAGCAAATTCGGACAAACCAATGAACCGCAGAAGAGGAGATCGTCGCATGTGAGTATAAATATGGCATTTACTACTATCTTATTATGCTTTTCGTAGAGAGGAAGGGAATAAATTACATTTTGAATGCCAGTTTGTGCCCTCAAACCTACGCAATTTTTCAGATTGCTACCAGTATAGTCTCTCTGTTGTTAGCCTGGTGGCTAGCAGGTTGTATTTTGTTAAAGGCTATGTACCAGAAAGCTTTTTCACAAAACCTAGTTAGCTGATTAAAATGTGAGTTTCTGGGTATCCTGGCTCAAACTATCATTGATTTTGTTTTACAAAAGCATTGGTGCATAGGTTAGCACGAGGATTACGGTAATTCTGTGCATCTGGCCTGCCCCAGACCAGGCTAGGCTGGTATCAGGTCTGAAGTATAAGAGCGGTTTGGGAACAGATTGGACAGTATTGGCTTTTCCAGGCAGCCACAGAGGGGTTCGGCATAGTGTATTTTCCCTAGAATACTTGCATCTGCATTTATCCTCAAAGCCACACCAATTTGAGTCTGTTCATATTCAATTGGCGAAGCTTTTTCTCCCTATTTTATCATTGCAACTTTATTTCCCTTTACATATAGGGTGCTTTGTAATTCCTCAGAAGCCTCCATTATCGTTATTATTGCCCACTCAAAGTAAGAACCAAATTATTACTTACAGCCCTCAGGTAATGCATACTGTAACCATTGATGTTGTAATTTGCTGTTTTTACCTGAACCTACATCAAGGGGGTGAGCCGTACAAAAGGTTGAGATGAAAGTTGTACGATTTCCGACAAGGGCCTCAAAAGCTATAGATATTAAAGCTAATTTCTAACTCAAGTGATTGTATTACATTTCAACTTCTGTCTCTTTTGCACTTTTCCCTCTCCAATTTTCTGGTAGTCTTCTCCATCCGCTCCACTCCACCCGACTTAAAAAGGAATTTGTGCTAATTCTGTGGAGTAAACACTTGGTAATTCAGGTCAAGGTTTTCACATAAGTTGTATTTAAAAGTAGAGTGAAAATAATGGGTACAAAAAGGGAACGACCCACAAACCAATTGGCAGATGTCTGTTCATTACACTGGCATAAAACAAAAGACGATAGCTAGTTAGAAGTACCCTTTACACACCCACTCACAATAAAGTCTAGTTATATAAATATGGAAACTAGGAGCAGATCAATGAGAAAAACTTTTTGGTCACAATTTGAACTTCTCCAAAGAGGCCGCCTTTAAATTTATAATGGAATTATATTCTGATGGTGTCTGTGAGTAAATGCTTCTTTTTAAAGGAGTGCTTCAATGAGTTAAATATTAATAGTTAAGAAACTGTAATGCGTATAGCATTTAGGACATGAAATTGATAAAATGTGATTCAACTTTGCAAACATGGATTAAGGCAATTGTTCCATTGTTAGTATTTAGCTTAAAAGGTAGAAAAAAAAACTATTCTCAATTCTTGTTTGATTAATTTTGTGTAGCTGTTAAAATAAGTGCACTATGTCTTGCTGATACAGTTACATGTTGGGTTTTATGGCACATAAATGCAGAAAGTTTTGAAATCTGATGAACTTTTTCAAAATTGTATTTTGTATGTGTGGCTCCAGTAGAGAAGAAGCTGCTTGTGCCCTTGCATTTAGAAGTGTGGATCTGTTTCATATTAAACCACATAAAGAATCACTGATAAAACTGTCTACTAATGAACAGATTTCACTCTCAGAGGAGTGGTGCACCATCAAGAGCACAGTGGAGACAGAGGAGCAAAGAGCAATGTCGAAACGAAAGCAAACCCCAAGTGACGGAGTCAGAAGAAGATGAGCAGAGACTTCAGCAGCAGTTAAAGGAAACGGTGCCCAAAGGGACCTGCCAGACCATGTGCCCTACTCAAGAACTGCAGAACCGTGAGACTCAGAAGCGCCTTCACCGTTTTGAAATGGTGCCAGGGACAGAGAAAGACCGGAGGCCAAGAGGAGACCGCTTGCGTGCTGTAAAAGAGTATTCTAGACCAGCTGCTGGGAAAGATGCCACAAACCCATCTGACCTCAGACCGCCGTCTGTATTGTTGAAAACTGTCTGCTACCTGATTGATGACATTGTAGCCTCGCATAATCTACATCCATGGACGGAGGCAAGTATTTTGGGGTGAATTTAGTTTATTCTGAAATCATTAATGTGTTTTGAAACCAACACAAACATTGTAATATGGAAGTTGTAATCACTGTCACGTCAAAACTTCTAAACATGCATTCTTGTCTTGCAGGTGTATAACTTTGTCTTTGATCGGCTGCGTAGTGTGAAGCAGGATATGATCATTCAGAGGATTTCTGGGTTGGACTGCGTGGCTATATTAGAGCGGACAGTGCGCTTCCTCATCTATGCTTCTTATCATCTTTGTGGCGAGCCCCTGCAGATGTATGACCCATGCATAAATGACAGGCACCTACAAGAATACCTGAGCTGGCTGTTGGATTGTTACGCAACTGGAACAGAGGCACATCCCAACCAAGAAGAGTTCCATGCTCTTGGTTTGCTGTACAACTTGGGTTGGTAGCTTTCTTTAATACTTAGCGCAGAGGTTACATATGTCAAAGCATCTTGTTGCATGTAGGGACATAATACAAAATCTACTCAAGACAAAGTTATTAGCACCGCTTTGATGAATATCACTTGAAAGAAACTAAGTGAAAAAGATCTGTGGATGTTGGTGAATGTGGAAAAAAAATCACCACCTACGATAAAATGAGATGTCTAATTCAGGGTCATAGTATTATCCTGTATCATAATCTACATGCTAAAAGAAGGGCTTCATTAGTAAAGAGCAGACACCAAGTCTGGCCGGTAATGAAGTGCAAAACTGTCAATCTTTGACTTTGTAGTTATAAGGACAGGGAAAAAAAGCTGAGATTTTTTTTGGAACGTGGTCCTTCCTATTGTTTCTAAATATAATGTTTATTAAGAAAAATCTCCCACCTGCAGTGAAAAGGTTATATCTGTTCGTGTAGCTTTCTTTGTTGCCTCTGGGAGTGGACTCACTGAATTTGTCAAAGGAAGGATGAAATCGGTACATTACCAACATATTTTAAAGCAAAACAGGTTTGCCAGTGTCAGGGAAACGGAGTGTAATCAGAAAGTCTTCAGTGTTTCAGCAGAAACAACCCAAAACACTAATCCAACAACACAGAAAAAAGATGTTGAAAGGAAACAGATGGGCTCTTTTAAACAGGCTAACAATCCTCAAATTCCATTAAAAATCCTTTGAAGAAAGCAGAAATCTATCTTTTATAATATTAAACAAGCATTAAATTACTTTTAAAGAAGTCATTTTGCACAGCAATGGAAAAGTGGCAGAAATGATCAGCAACAGGCAAAAGATAATAGATGGTTGACAAACATGCCGAAGCTGCAACAACATACTAGTGAAAAGTTCCAGTATATGTGTCTAGGGCAGGGTTTGGATTACGGGGTGGCTAAGGGGAGCTCGGCTGCCCTGAAAGGCACAAGAGCTCCCCTAAGGACATTCAGCTGATACTTTGAGGGGGAGCCCTAAAAATAGTTCACTTTCAGGTTACATTTTATTTTTCAGAAAGGTTCCTGATGTGTATTGAAAAGAATAGCAATAGTCTGACAGCTTTGTGTTTTATTTATTTATTTTATTTCATTAATTAAATCCTCCAAATGTGTCTGTTTTCCTTATGTTTTTTGTTTTTTGTTTTTTTCTTTTCTGCTAGTAGCAATATTTTTGACCGTGCTATGTGCACTAATATAAATGCACATGCACATGATGTGCAAAGTCACCGTGCACGCCCAGCAAAATTTCCCCAAAAGCTCTGGTGTAATTGGAGCTCTGTTCTAGGGTATATTTTGTCTGTATTTGATTTAATTTTATCAAAATTTTATGCTTGTACATAAATGGTAATTTTTGAATTTCTTAAGATATATTTAAAATATCATGTTTAAATTTAAGAACTTTTTCTATAACCTTTCTATGTTAAATGGCATGCATTCTAGTATTTAGAGCTCTGTATTTTTTTTTTTTTTTTACTGTTATCAACAGATTAAAATATCCTTTCTTTAGAAAGATGTCATGCATGTTCTTCACTAGCGTGACACTTCCAAAATAATATCTCTGTGCTTGCTTTGCAGGTTCACCTCGTGCCATACAGCACATTATGGAACTCCCGGAGTCCCTCCGCAGCACTCCTTCCATCTCACTCGCTCTTTCACTGAACCAAGCTTTTCTGGAGAGAAACCCTGTACGCTTGTTCCGATTGGCTCAGAGACTGAACTTCTTGCAGGCCTGTGCTCTGCACCGTCACCTGGTGGCATGCCGAAGAGATCTACTGCTTATATACAGCCACGGATACAACAGCCGCAACTGCTGCTTTCCTCTCAACAGGCTGGCTCAACTCTTGTCCTTGGACGTGGCTCTCACTTCTCAACTTTGTAAGGCATATGGCGTGGTGGTTAATCAAGAAAGCCAAGTGGTTTTTTCCAAAGCTGCTTTCACTGAGCCTGAACAAGGCAGATTGCACTGTAAAGTGTATCACAGCATAGTGTCTGAGAAACAGAGAAATCTTACCATTGAGAACATCATTCATGGCTGTTCTTAAAACTGAAGAAATATTCAATCAATGTAATGCTTTGCGAAATAGGGAAACTGATCTGTTGCACAGAGATCTTGAGGACAAGTTTTTGTTTTTTCGGCCTCAGTTTAAGTTGCCAAAAAAAAGTCATGCTTGAGGGAACGTTGACATGTAAACTAGGAAAGTTGGTGATTAAACCAGCAAGTTGAAGGTTAAAGGTCAATCAGTCTTCCTCTCAATTTACAGCTGTCCCCCGTCTATTACTTCTTTCTACAATGTCCACACAGCTGCATGTTTAATCTGTGAAATACTTTGAATTTAGTCCAGTCCAGAGTCTGAACTCAGACATTTGTGCTCTGAAAACTGTAAGCTGTGAAATGCTTTTTATATTATTACCATTTCCTGGTCATATTGACTGATTTATTTGTACTTCTCTTTTCAGTATTTGATTAAAACGGTAGAAAAATGTAATGTGCTGCACTGTTAATTTATTTTAATCAATGCAACATTATATAAAATAAACACGGAATCATTTATGTAAACGTTTCATTACATATAGTTCGGTGAACTGAGGTGTTAGTGTGGCTATTGCATCTATGTCTATTTGCCACTTGAGGGCAGCATATACCCGTACCCGCCTTCACTGCACCCCGAAAGTACAAAAGAAATCATTTATAAGAGATATTTGCTGTGGCAACCCTTTTAATTTTCACATGGTTTGGTATTACACTGGATATTTCAAAATAGAAAGATCACATTATGGAGGTATTAAACCGTTTAAATTGTTATCTGAAGAATTAGAAGGGGAAATGTAAGTAATTTGAGTGTGCCGTTTCTTGCGGCGCTCTTCTGTCACGCTGCCTCAGCAGAGGAGTGCGGGGCGAGCACAGGACGCACCAACGTGACAGAAGCGCTGCCTGACGGGGATCGCCTCTTCAGTCGCCGTCGTTGGAGAGGGAAAACAATCTGACCGACTTCACATCGCAAGGAACTGCCGGAGAAGCGCGTTTGTGCGGACTTTAAAAGGACAAGCTTACTTCTTTTTAAAACATTCTCTGAGCACTGAAGTGGGAGGACACCAACAAATTGTAATGCTGAAATATGAGAGAACGGCACCGGGGCGTGTGAAGGCACATGGGAAAGGACTGGTCGTGTTCTCTAGGCTGTAAACATAGAGGTTTTTTTCTTTGCTTGGAAGTGCATTTGGTTAAGAGTGATGATTACAACAACTTTGGGCCTGAGCGAAGCTCTGCACACCTATAACTCCAACCAACCAAAATGGATTAGTAGACGGAAAGGACTCTAGAGACAGGCTGTTGCGTTTCAGTTATATTTTCATCAGACTAAGTAGAGTCCACCTCATTGAGAGGAGAGAGACCATATCCAGAAGTAGCTCGCTTACTGAAACCAAAATGTTGCAGTTGTCTTTGACAGCTTTGAGTCTTTGGTGGACCTTTTTCATGTGCAACGTGGGCATAAGTTGCGCGCAAGAAAGACAGTAAGTAGCCTGTGTTGCATGGGGGTTCTTTTAAGAAGTGTTCATACTTGGGCTACTGTAAGTCTAGCTATTTGTTTTTAATTATGCAGTCCTCATAGCAGCCTTTTGCAAATTGCATGCAGTCTTAAAAAGTCATATTATTTGGAAATATTTAATAGCATTACGCATATTGAAATTGTTTCAACAGCTATGTGCAGGCTTCATTCACTATAGTGTGTGAACAGTGAGACAGAGGGGTACCTTGAGACGCTGCACTGCTGATTTTGTTGTGGTAGCCTATGGCTCAAGTATGTGCTGTGATAATGACAAATATAAATAGATAAATTCCTGGCCTTGTCGGTAGCCTCCCAGACCCAGGCATAGTGAAGTCATCTGTCAGCTGCTTTAGTGGTTAAAGTTAACCACGAGAAGTCTTAAAAAGTTCTAGATATTGCAGGTCTTTCACAGAGGAAAGAAGGAGTGCAGCTTCAGGTGCAAATTAAATACAAATTAATAATCTACTGTCAAATACAGACGTGTTTTGTAAACTATCAAACAAGTCTGAAGAAGAATTTTGCAAAATCAAAAAGGCTGAGAACACAAAACCATGTGACCGAATGTTGAAGGTTTCACCTACAAAAGGGAACGCAAATCCCTCTTAGGCACTGAACAGCTCTCAATTCTCGGACAAAAGTAGGCAAAAAACAATAGGATCTTGAGTACAGTGAGCCATGTGACTGAAATAAGCACAGTGTCCACCACCTGATCCAGACTCATCCAAGAGTTAGTTAAACTCACTGCAGATCAAACACACAGAGTCAATTTCCCCGTATTATCTTCCTTCCCCTGAAGCCTTATTTTCCAGGGATTTTCTCATAACTCTTTCACAGGAACTTCAGTTGCCTCTGGCCATAATGCTGTAGTGCTGTAATGCCAACCACCTGATCCTTCTGTCATGCATGCTGTTAGGTTTGTGCTCAAGGCTTTATTCAACATTAATTTGTGTGATCTTCAGTGATGAATAAAAGCTGGAATCAGTGGGCCAAAATTTAATTGGTCTAATAAAAAGAAAGTGTAATAAATGCGGCTAATGTGTGATAACTGAAACATCGTTTGGTACTTGATATTTACCTTGTAAGCAAGAACTTTGCAGAGAAATTGTAAATATGCAAAACTGAGCAGAAAATCATTTTTAATGTCTTTACTAATCAACTTCACTGTATTAGGAAAAAATAAATCCAGAACTTCATGCCAGCAATCCACTAAAAACAGGCAGGAGAAAGTCAGAGAAAGGCTGAAAAGTTTATAGCATATACAATTTAAACTGTTGCATGTTACAAAGAGTACTCATCATAACACTGAAACATTCTACAATCAGCTGATAAATGAATGAGCGGTGAGGGTGTCAGGATTGGGTATAAAAGGAACATGCGCCACAAACTTGTGCAATGTCTAATTGTAAAAAAGAACAACTTCATTAAGCCTTCAAAAAAGAGTTCATAAGCACTTTTATTTTTCCTTGACATTGTTGGAAAACATGCAGTTAAACAAAGACAATAGAAGAAATATAAATAAGCAAAAAACACTATCCTGAGAATAATCTATCAGTTAAAGAAGAGAGAGAAACCATTACACCACTGAGCTCAATACATGGGTTCTTTTCTTGAAGAAAAATTCTTACGCAACACAGTTTATCCAGAAATGTATTTATCAACTATTAAATATCATATATTAACTATACCTTAATGACACAGAGTTTATTGGACATGGCACAAGTCCATGTTTCAGCTTTCTTTCTTTTGTTAAAAATGGATATCAGGTTCTATTTACCAAAGATGAGAACGACCTCATTTTAAATAACTTACAACAGCATGGTTTCGTAGACAAAGTGTGCCTGTTTGACTGGCTAAAATGGTGTATCACCTAGATTGGACACATATTCCTCTGGTAAAAAGGCAGTAACTATCTTCAGTTAAAAAAAAAAAAACAATGCAATGGTGACTAAAGTCATTAGCCAGCGCTAATTATCAAAACTTTTGTTGGTGAAAAATGAGTCGATGACTTTGGGAACTCATGTCTAACACAGCTGCCCTGTGGCTCTGCAACCATCCTGGTTGGTTAGTAACATACCCACTTAAATGGACTGAAAATCAGGAGGTGTTAGCACCTTTGCAGTTTAACTAACTGCACTAGAATTTGGCCTACACCCGCACTCTTACCTTTATGCAAAATGCATTAAACCTGTGCAGAGCTTGCTGGAGCTCAGGGCTAGTTATTTTATTTTTTCATTTACCCTATCCTATAAAGACAGTTGTTTCAGTGTGAAAGCAGAGAATTGACTTTCTTAAAGAAAAGATGTGAAAAACTTAACAGAACCCAAGAAACCATATATCATTCTGCAGATCTGACAGAATAATGTAATTATAGGTTCATGACTGTTCAATGTAGTGTATGCAGTTCATTGCCAAATAGACAACCGTAGCCTTATGCTTTTACCTTTTTAAAAAATCCCTCTGAAATTTGAGTAAAGTGATTGAGTAATTTGATTTTGGGCTAATTGAAAAACAAACAATAATTCATGCTTACTCATTTGTTTACTTTTCAGTTAGGTTAACCTTTGTGGATTTCTAGTCACAGCAGCTGAAGCAGTTGCAGTTGCTCTGTGAGATGCACGAGTTGTCACCTTGTTAAATGGACAGTCCAACAGTCCAGCAGCTGGAGTGGACAAAGGTCTAGCATCTACATCTAATTTTATCCTTTTTCGCTGCACTGTCAACTCAGCTGTAATGCGTAAAATGCTACATATGCTGCAAACAAGGCTAAGAGGGTTAGATTATTTTCTTTAAAAAAATACCACTAATACATACAACACATCCTGACTTTTTTTTTTTGTTTGTTTGTTTTTTTTTGGCTGACATTTTATTTGTTTTTTTTTATTTGTTGTTTTTTGTTCTCTGTATAATGACATCAAAGCTGATTCCAGTTCCAATTCTGATGCTGTCTTAAATGTCACTCATTAATGTGTTCTGTCAGAGGTGTAAGATTAGAAAGGCATAAGCAGAAAGCTCATTTGCTGACAGATACTTTGTTGTTGGTCATAACTGCAAAGAAACCCAATCTCAATTTCATAGCAATATGTATTGAGAGATTCCATTAATTACATCACCTCTTTTTAGTAGAGTCAAGAATGCAAAGTACCATTCATGTGCTTCACATGTTTACTGTTTTTCTCTACTTGTCACTCTTTTCTGTTTGACATCTGACCCCATTTTTTCCTCTGGCTGTTACCTGTTTTTCTCCTCTTTTTTGTATCTGTGTCTTCTGCTCTCCTTTTATCCCACCTCCCTTTTATCTGTTGCTCTTTTCTCTTCCTCCTCCTCTCCTGTCAGGGGTTACCTGGTTGCTGCTCCCTCTGTGTTTCGAGCAGGTGTGGAGGAGAGCGTGAGTGTAACCCTTTTCAATGTAAAGTCAGAAACGCGTGTCCAGGTGCAGCTGTTGGTGAAGGGACAGACGGTTGCTCACAGCCATGGCTCGGTGCTCGGTAAGGACAAATTTTTAAGCTAAAGTTACGCTGAGACGATTTGGAAAGAGAACTCACACTGAAAAGTTGAGGCACAAGATACAATTTTTGTATTATTTATGTAAAGAATATTGGGTTTATATAGATTCCCATGCAGGCAAAACTAAAAAAGTGAGCATTATTGATCTGATCTGTTAACTGTGCTCCTCATCAGCTATGATTTTAATGATCTTTAATTGGAGGCTTTAGTTTTGTCCATTCCAACAACATTTCAGTGTATACAGTGTGTGACTTGTTTAGCAGATCCATTAATAGATGGTACCAGCTTTCCTCAAAATGGCATAGAGACTGGTTGCAGCTGGATTTTAACTGTTAACTGTACTTTAGTAGCTCTCATAGTGCCACAATATTAAACTAAAACGTGTAGGTGAGAAGGCTAAAATAAGATGTCTAACTTTGAATCTCTATATTTGTTCCTGTTTTAGATAAGGGGACCATCACACTGAAGGTAAGTTGAATAATCTGCACCACATAGTTTGCATTTACTTTCTCAGCAGTTGTGACAGCTGCACGGTAGTGAGAGTCCATTGTGTGCACATTCCTCAGGCAACATGCAAATCAACACTAAAATTATTTGTAATGCACCATCTGTCTCTACTCATTCATTGGGAATAAGGTAACAGCCTCTATATAATATGCAACAGCTGTTGATGTGCACGTATGATCCACCGGCCCCGGAGGCTGGAATAGATCAATGTAGTATGCACGACTCGATTCTCCACCCTCATTCTCATAAATACTGTCATGTGTATTGTACTCTGTTATTGCCTTCCTCTGCTCTTTTCATGTAGATTCTTTTGTTCTTCTGCAGCCTTTGTTCTCTCATATTATTAAATATACTAAATCAAGAAAAATGAGTTACAAGTCTTCATTTACTGTTTTTGTTTCTAAAACTCAATTCATTCTTATTTGGCTTTTGTTTTTATGCACATGTGTGTATGTCACCAGGTTCCCTCTGGGCTAAGAGGTCAGGCCCATCTGAAGGTCTGGGGGAACCGTCACCTCACAGAAGGAGGCTACATTTTCCACAACTACACCACTGTCACTGTGGAGAGCAAGGGTGCAGCTGTCTTCATCCAGACTGACAAACCCATCTACAAACCCAAACATAAAGGTTCCCTCATAGTGCAGCTGGTAGTTAATCAGTTAATCACACAGAAATGCAGAGAACTGAGGCACATTTTGAGTGTTTATTGTTGTTTATGATAATGCTTGATTTGGGCTTCAGAACTACTAGAGATGCTCTGACTATGTGATATTTTAGTTAAGTTACTCAACCCATTATGTTAATATTGTCATTTTCTATTAGATGAGTCAGATTTTTTCATTTGTACAATACCAGATATTCATGTGCATGATGATTTTTATTAGAAGAAGATGTAGGCCTGCTATATTTTCTTTACAGTTTTGTGTTTCCTTTTTGTCTTTAGTGCTCATCAATGTTTACACAGTCACACCAGACATGAGGCCAGTAAATGAAAAGGTAATTCTAAAAATATTTAATGTTTAAAGTTCGTAATGCTTACTTTTCAATAAATGCATCTTAGACATAAAAAGTAAATAAAATGTGAGTAATGGAGATCAGTCTATATTATGTAGCTTGTGTATATGCATTTATTTAATATGCCTTTTGTAGTAACATGCCACAATATTTAATATAAACATACTTTTTTCCAATTTTGATGGGTAGAGTTAAGATTAGAAACACAGTCTGTTTGCAGGGAAACATGTTCACAGAGGCTAAGTTAGTCATTTCTCTTGGAATGTTTGCAGTGGCTCCAAATATACTGTGTTACTGTGCAGATACATAGTTTATTGATGTTTGCAGTTATAAAAGTATGCTGCAGGTAAAGGGCAGCACTCACTTTCACAATCAGAAAATTATAGGATAAGCAAAGAATGGGATGAAATGTTGCAATTAAGCACAGACTCATTCAGTGGTTTTACAGTTTTTATCATATGAATGCATTTTTGCACTTATCGCTCTCATTAATTTTTGTTTTTGCTTTGCAGATCGAGGCATATGTTTTGGTGAGTGGAGACTGGTGGGACCACCCAGGGTTGGCAGAGCCACGTCTGGGAGGGGGACAGTGGCAATTTCAGTTCCCAGCCTGGTTGGAGATTAAAGAGCAGAAGTCAGGGCAGCTCACCTAGATAACATGGTGTTCTTTGGAACAGAAGAAGGATAAACAACATAAAAAGAATCTTCTCTTCTTTTTTTGTTGCTCTTAGTTGTTGTTAAGGAAATGGAAATCTATATATCAGATTAAAGTGATGTTTGAAGACTGTTACAACCCATTAATTAATCACAGTATCAGTTTCAGCTAGAAACAGGTTCCAGTTCCACACAATGTAAAATAAATAAATAAAAATAAAAAAATTACAATGTTCTTATTTGAATTCTCAGGATCCAAGAGGATCCAGGATGGTCCAGTGGAAGGGGCTTAAATCTGTCTGTTGTGGTAAGCCATGTCTCCTGTAATGTATTCACTTTTTCACTGTGAAGGTTTAGTATTTAATGCAGTGGAATTGTTATATAAGGTGTACAGTTATACAGAATATTGGTAATTAGTGTGAAGCACCCAGTAAATATACTAACTTGATTTTCTCTCTATAGGGATTGTGAACATGAGTTTTCCTCTTTCTGACCAGCCTGTGTTTGGCGAGTGGTTTATCTTTGTACAGGTCCAAGGCCACACCTACAACAAGTCATTTGAAGTGCAGAAATACGGTGAGTGCCCATGAATATAGAACTGTTAATAGTGACAATAATTTTCACAGATAAGTGTTTGTTTTTTAACGTGTTTCCAAATTTTGGGTTCTTTAAACTAACTTCCAAATTAAGTAGTTATTATATATTTTACCTTTCTTTTTTCTGTGTTACAAGTGCTATTACACATTTGCATTGTAAATATACTGAATTTTATTTAATTTTAAAGATATCTTTCAGCTGATTAGATAAACTTTATGAAGTTCATTATGACAGATTTTTGAGGGACATTCTACTACATTATATATTTCATATACCACTGACATAAGAGATGACCAGTGATGTAGAGTGTGCATCATACTGTAATACTGTAATACTTGCTTGTCTCACAGTGATGCCCAGGTTTGAGTTGGTGATTGATCCACCACGTTACATCCGTGATCTCAGCTCATGCGAGCAGGTCACTGTCACGGCCAGGTAGGTCCCTTAAAATTTAACATTGTGAGATAATAAAACAGAAAAAAACTCATTGTTCACTTTGACCAATAATTTTGTTTTGTTAATTCACTACCAGACCATATTAATCCTCTATTTACTGATTGTCTCCTTATTAGTGTTGATGTATAGAATCAAAATAAAATAATTTTCTCTGTAAGCCTCTGACATTTCAACATATACACAGGTACACTTTTGGGAAACCAGTGACAGGGAAGTTGACAGTTAATATGACTGTAAATGGTGTTGGCTATTACCACCATGAGATGGGCCATCCTGTAATTAAAACCATGGAGGTCAGTTTTTGTTTTGTTTTTTTCTTTGTATGTGTTTTTGTTTTAGTACTCTACAGGGATCCTGAAACAGGATTGTTAATTAATATTGTTGTATTAATTTTTATACAGTCTTTTTCTAAATGCTTTTGCCAGTCTGACCTTTGCTAGGAGGTAGAAATATATCCAGTAAAACTCTGCCTGACTGTGTCTCTTTTGTTGTCAGATCAAAGGTTCTGCAAATTTCAGTCTGTGTGTCAAAGAGATGATGCCATTGGACGTTGCGGATCACTTCAGGGGGACAGTTAGCATTTGGGCATCAGTGGCCAGCATCGATGGGAGCAGGCAAACTACATTTGATGATTCTACACCAGTTCATAAACAGCTCATTGACATCAAGTATTCGAAGGACACTCGCAAACAGTTCAAGCCTGGTCTACCTTACAAAGGGAAAGTGAGAAGACAAAAATCACTTCCTTGCATGGAAACATAGGAGTGCCTTGTCATGCCAAAGTGAAATACTTAGATATTCATAATTTGATTGCTTGATTGACATTGAGCCTGTTCTCTGTTTTTACACCCTCCATCTTATAGATTGAAGTTTCCTATCCTGATGGGAGCCCAGCTGATGGGGTGAAGGTGCGTGTTAAGGCAGAGCTGAGTCCAAAGGACAATGTCTACACCAGTGAGCTGATCTCCAAAGATGGCCAAGTCACCTTTGAGATACCCTCCATCCCTACAGCTGCTCAGTACGTCTGGCTTGAGGTCAGTAGATGAGTAGAAATAGTTTCCTTTTGTCTTATGTTAGAAACAAAATTGAAATTAAATGAATACAAATTTAAAATGTGTTGTTTTATGCTTTCAAAAAGACCAAGGTGACATCTATTGATAGTAGAGCAGTGGGAGACCAGTACTTGCCAAACTACTTGTCCATTAGTAGTTGGTACTCGCCAAGTAGGTGTCACATCCAGATCCAGAACCCCAGCACTCCTCTCAAGGTTTAGTTTTACTTTTTTTTTTTTTTTGGTCCAAATTGTTGCTTTTTAGATAATTTGAGAATGCATCACATGTTTAAAGCATTTAGAATATGATCTTGGACTCACATTTGTATTTTTTTCTGTGTAAAGGTTGGCCAAGATGCCGAAGTGGCCCTTAAATCTACTTGTCCCTGTAATTTTACCATGCACTATGAGGTAGCATCCAGGGGGAACATCATCCTATCAGGCAAACAGCTGGCCAACTTCACAACTTCGCACAGAGGAAAAAGAGCAACAATCACCTTTGATAAGAACATTCACACCACCCGTCTCCCTCCTTCTGCATCAGGTAGGGCATGTATATGTTTCTTCTTACTGAAGAAGTTCCAATGTCAGTAGTTTCATGCAAGTCAGTAAGTCAGTAAGTAAAGCTTCATTTATATAGCACCTTTCAAGATATAAATCACAAAGTGCTTTACAAGAGCCAACAAAGCATAAAAACAAGAGAAATTAATAAAAAGCAGATTTAAAAAGATATGCTTTTAAGTGGCTTTTAAAAGTGACCACACAGTCCACCACTCTCAAGTCCAAAGGAAGAGAGTCCCATTAAACCAATTAACTTGGTTAGTTCAGGTAAAGTTACTGGTGCAAAACTGTCTAAAATAACTGTGAGCTGGAGTGGTAACCATCAACAGAGATGCTAACGAAGAGATATTATTTCGTACATTTATAACCTTATTAACAAAAAGGAAAGACAGCGTTGACAGTCTTCATTCGAAGATATGGGAGCAGTAGGTGTAGCAGGAGTAATTGTGTCACTAATAATGTGGAATTACAACTACCTCTGCTCTTTGAAACCAGGTTAGAAAATATGTAACCCTCACTTCCTTAACTGAGTTATTAAAGGACACTAGAAGATCATGGTAGATGAGTACATCCTTAAAACATTTTTTGATGTGATGCTACGTTTCATCTAATGCTCTGGTATTGTTAGAGCACCTGAAAGTCTTTGTGAAGACTTAGTCCAGTCACTTTCCTTTGCTCCCACTCTGTCAGGTGTTGCAGGCTCTTCCTCCCAGGTCGAGATGGACACGTGTGTGTCTTATCTGCATTTTCCCGTTAGTCACAACATGGCGCCTCTCAGCCGTCTGCTGGTCTACTATGTGAGAGAAAATGGTGAGGGGGTCACAGACAGTTTGCAGATCTCGGTGCAGCCCAAGTTTGAGAACCAGGTTTGTAAATCTAATTATTGTTATCTCTGAATTAATCCTGAGAAAGTATTGGAAGGCACATTTAGATGCAGGGCTGTTAATGTGTTTGAAGTTTATTCTATAACATTTATTTAGTTGCATATTTTTTCCGTTCAAATGAGTATGTATTAGAAGTTAGAGACAGGGTGGACTCTGTATACATTTTGGAGCTCAGCCAAAGTATCCATGCACCAGCCATTACACCACAATGTAATGTCTGCAAACAAACAGCTGTGTTGGCCTGAGAGCACTCCCTAGTTCCTGCTTGAATTAGGTGGAGTTAACTCCCTGAAGTATTTACAGCTCTCTGGTATGCCCTTACAACACTGTGTGTGTGTGTGTGTGTGTGTGTGTGCGCGTGTGTGTGTGTGTGTGTGTCAGAGGAGGGGGTTGTGTGGGCAGGATGAGACAGAGGCCACTTAGGCTGCTGGCAGATAAGTGGGGTCATGACAAGAGAGGATGACAGGTTACAGAATGGTGAAAGGAGGGCAGTGGAACAGATTAACTGGACTAATTTGCGACCACGTGCTGGTGAAAAATACTCTTGATGTGTGAAAGTTTATGGCCAACTCTCACCATCCCTCCCTCTTTTAAAGGCTATTGTTTCCACTCCCTGTCATAGTGCGTTCCACAAACTCTTCCTACTCGGAATTTGTAGACAGATGTTCGTCTAAATGCAACTTTGCATCTATCAGGCAACACTACCAACAAGTGCTGAACTTATTTACACAAATAACTGAAAATGTTCAATAATCTCTGGTCATCGGATATGCTTTATACATATCAGTTGTGTGTATTATGTTGACTGGGTTGCAGGTTTCGGTTTCTCTGTCATCTAATGAGTCAATGCCAGGGGACCCAGTGACGCTGCATGTCCAGGCTGAGAGGGGCTCCTGTGTTTGTGTGGCCACTGTGGATAAAAGTCTTTACCTGTTAAAGCCTGACTTTCAGCTCAGTCCTGACAAGGTAAATCATATTTAATGATATTTAATGAATTGAATTATTTTGTAGCTTAAGGTACAGAGCAATTTGAGAGTTGATCCAAATCACCTGACTATTAGTAGTTGCCTCACAAGAAGTCTGTGACTCTTGGCTAAATTTGTCTAAAATATGACTGTGATTTGATTGGACAGGTGTTTAAAGAGCTGGCAGAATTTGATGTTTCGGAAGTCTTCGGCATTCCTAAAGATGATGGACACTTCTGGTGGCCTGGACTGTCATCAAAGAGACGCAGGAGATCCTCTGTGTTCCCGTGGCACTGGGACATCACTAAAGATGCACGCTTTGCTTTCACTGTGAGAACGCAACCTTCGTTAAACAGTCTAAAACAATGTTACAAATAGGAAAATATTTAAGTTAGAGTGTGTGCGTGTTAATTTTTTTGTATGTTTAAATTCAGGAAACTGGGCTGGTGGTGATGACAGATATGGTGAGTTTAAACCATCGGCAGAGCGGAGGCATGTACACGGATGAGGCTGTTCCTGCCTTTCAGCCGCACACCTCCACTTTGGTGGCTGCCATGCACTCCCTTCCTACAACCAGGTAGACGGCCTGCTCCTGAGATGTTAGAGGCAATCTCTGGCTATTAGTCATGTGTGGGTTCATCAATAACCCAAGAGTTAAACTGAAAATAAAATATTGTGGATTAGGGCAAGCCAGGTTAAAAAAAAAAAAAGAAGCTGGACATCAAAATTAAAAGGTTAAAAAAGGTTATAAAGCCCATTATAAAGAATATAGCATTTTAAGCCTTTTTTTCTTTTTACCTTTGGTAAATTTGGATACACAATAGTTTTTTCCTTGGGCATACAAATTTTTTTTAAAGTCTTAAAATTTAAACTTCAGATAAAGGCTTAAACAATGTAGCAAATAAAGTCAATTGTTTCTCCCCTTCAATAACGCCAAGTGATCTTTTATCATCTATCATTGGAAAACCTCAATAATTGCTTTTATAACAAGATATAACTTGTACAAATCATGTTTCTATGTAATGAGCAACACAGCTAAATGTGTCAGTACTGCCCCCCATAAAATGTGCTGAAATCCCCGGTAATATTCTCCTGTTGGTATTCACTCTTTTGAGTTTTTTGATGGATTAGATGATTTCACTCTTCCACAGTAATAAAGAAAAAACAACACACACTTTTACACTTTATTCATTTTACACTGTCAGGGACCTCAACATCGTTTGGAAGATCCATACTTATCCAGAGCAGCTTGGCACCCCCCCCCCTCATGCTGGTCACCAGCCTGGTCACATTTTGCTGTGGGATGGAATCCCATTCCTCAACCAGGAGTTCAGCCAGCATGGTTGTGTTGGTGACTCTGGCACGTACAGCATGTCTAACTTGTTTCCACAAATGTTCAATCAGGTCAGGTCATCCCATACTCTCCACTTCCAAGTTCTCATGGTACCCTGTGATGATCCTAGCTCTGTGGTAGGGGTGCATTGTCCTGGAGGATGAAGTTAGGTGACATATTCTGGAGATATGGTATTGTCATTTGCCCCAGAATTTCAATCAGTGCTGCACACCTGGTTGCACTTGAATCTCCAAACAAGAGTGAACCAACAGGAGGATATTAAAGGGGATTATGACTCATATTTTGAGGTCACTACCCACATGTTTAGCTGTGTTGCTCATTCCACAGAAAAACAATCATTATAAGTTATACCTCTCTGTAAACATGGCTGATCAGGCTTTCCAATGATGGATAAACCAACACCAATTACATTCTTGAATGAGGTTATTGCTCTGTATACCTAATGCTGGATGGAAGAAAAATATTTTTGATTATTAAGGGAAATTTATTGTGAGTCTTTACTGCCTTACACACAATAATACAATTATGTATTACTGTCAGCAATGGGTTTCAAAGTGAGCCCATAAGAAAGCAATTATAACTTCAAGATCACAAAAGTCTATCCATTACTTTGATGTTGTTCGTTGGTTGAATAAAGTCTCTGGAATGTGAAAAAAACATGACAAAAGAAACTGCTTTCTTTTGTTTGTATTTTAGCTCTGCATTCCTCAGTGCAGTGAATGTGTCTCATTTTAGTAATGAGCATTAAACACATGATGTTACTTAGAGCTTGTCAGCATAATATATTTTCCAATCATGCCATTTTTTCCCCCTGATGACTGCTTGTGTTTTGGTTGTAGAGCAGAGAGGCGGAGGCGGACATTTTTCCCAGAGACCTGGGTGTGGCACTGCCTCAATGTCAGGTATTTAAATCTTTTGAATAAGTATTTCTCTTGCATGTGCATCGAGTTAGATATTTTTGGATGTGATTTTGTTGCAGTTAAAAGGACCTGAAGGGAATAAAACTGTTACAAACTTGAAGGGATTAAACTGAGTCAGTAGTTATATTGATACAGCTAAAGAGGGGAGAAGATCATAAAATAAGTAGATGGAAGATGAAAGATGAGAGTTAAAGTGTAAGAAAAATAGGATAGTCTGGGAAGAAAAATGAGTCATGGGGGAAACATGAATTTGAAATCGGTTTAGTAGAGGAAAGGTGCGAGGTAATGCTGCATGTGAAAAAGATGATGTTCCATCATGTGACAGCATCCAGCATTTCTTCTTCTGGGTGTGAAGTTGCCTCATTTATTCTTGGAACGGACTCATACTTTCTCAAGAACTCCCTCACTTCATTTTAAGCCAACATAAATAAATTGCCCATAGATTTCCATATGCTGGATTTCTTTGGATGGAACTTCAGCACTCCCTAATTTCATGTGAAGTCCAAAGTTCTGATTTTACTTGAAAGCCTTTTAAAGTGGAATTTGGGCAACTTTGATCAAAGGAAGGGTGTGCACATTTGGAAGTTTATTATGGCCTGTGACACATTGCCAAGACCAACATAAAATATGTGCTGCCAAGAATGACCTCAGAGGAACAGATTGGGTCAACACCTGAATGCCCTTCACACCTATCCATTTAAAAAGGTTTGCTGTAGTTACATCAGTGCAGATGTTAACACAGGTGTTAGCACTATAAATATAATTTTCCAATCTTTCAAACGGTTTCTGTTTACTGCATATGTTAAATGTTACCATAAAACATTACTGAAACCTTTTTATTTCATTGTCTAACATAATTTGTGAGTAAAATTGTATTTATGTGCATCACTGACAGCTCTGACACTGGGGAAGCTGACCTTCAGCTGGATGTGCCGGATTCAATCACCACATGGGTCGCAGAAGCCGTTGGCCTGTCTGAAGAGAAGGGACTGGGTTTAGCAAAGAGAGCTGAGCTTCGTACCTTCAAGCCCTTCTTTGTTGACTTCACACTGCCCTACAGCTTGATCCGAGGGGAGCAGACCAAAGTTCCCCTCACTGTTTACAACTACCTGCCTACCTGCTCTGAGGTAAGACGACAGGCAAGAGGAATGAAACATGGAACTTCTACATAACGTGTAATATGACTGACAGACACTTCACTTTCACTGATTCAAAGAAGATCATTATTTTGCAGGTTGCTGATTAAGAGGCCTTACCTTTGTTTACAACTATAAACCGAGCCGCCTCTTTATTGCAAAATGAAATGAATATCACTGCTGGAGATGAAGGAAAAAAGATGCTTAGATTGCTGGTTATTAGCAATCAATTTATCATGTCAGTCCACTGACACATTACCATGAGCACATCAGTTGACCACATGGCATGGTATCTTTCACAAATAGATGCATGTGGCCATGTCACAAAGTTTATTATACTCTATAAGAAATCATATTTTAACAGATATGTGGTATGTTTTGTCTTTGTCTATGTGAAGTAAGTTAAAAAATAATCTGGAATTTTTTTTTATTTATCAGAGAAGATTCAGTCTGTGTCTTTCCCAAGACATAATTGGAATTTAAACTTGAGGGCTATGAGGTTAAAACCTGTGGGGGAAAAAAAACACAACATGCCCCAAACTACAGAATTCCCTCAATTTTTAACAAGCAAAATATAATTGCTGTGTTAAAAAAAAAAGTTAGCAAACATTGTAGAGAGACAAAATTGCGAAACTATGAAAACACATTTCCATGACTAAACAGAAAGAAAGATAATAGAATGAAGATTGAAGTGACAGAGAAGTCAGAGTATCTTCCAGGGGCTGGAAATGCACAAACAAATCTATGATTTAAACTATTCTGATTATCTGTTGTTTCTACATTTAGCAGAAGTGGTTTCTTGTCAACAATATAATAAACAAGTTAAGGATTTTTATGAAAAGTTGGTCATCTCAGGTATGTCCAAGGTCACAGATGTAGTGGAAATTTCAAAGGAAGTTTGTAATGTCAAGATGTGATATTAGCTCAGAAGTATGTTTCAACACTCACTTTGAAGAGCCCTCCAAGCTCTATCCTGGACTTAAGTGGGTCCATCCTGCACGGCATACAAATGACATCATGATGTTTGCAGATGAGCCTTTTAAATGGCCTGTGCGTGTGCTGCCCTGATGTCATGTTTGGTGAATATGCAAACCAGAATAGCCCTTCCTTTGATGTCCACCCCAGCAACATGTGATTCCTATATTTTCTGCTCAGTTATTTATGACTTGTGGCATGCAGATAGAGAACAGTTAAAAGATTCCTCTGCCTTACTGAGCCTTGTGAAAATTGGACAATAAGTGGAACTTTATCCTTCAGGGAGCACGAGAAGTATTAGTCAGGCAGCATGGAAAATTCGCAATGTGATTTAAAAATTCTTCCTCACGGAGCTTTGAGGAAACATGCCATGTGAAGAAGGGCGTGCCTAACAGATATGATGTCATAGTAAGCTGTCAGAGTAGATCAGATGCCCCTGATTTGTGTCTTCCTCTCCTCTCCTTTCACAGGTTCATGTGAAAGTGTCCGTTCCAAAGGGCATCAAGTTTATTGGCCATCCTGGAAAGCACCACCTTACCAGAAAGAAGTGTGTTGCTCCAGGGGAGGCTACTCCTACATCCATTGTGTTGTCTTTCACTGAACTGGGAACTGTTAACATCACAGGTACACACACAGAGCACATAAATAGCATTTGTACTCAGTTTACTGAGTATCTCTTAATCAACCATATTAATGAATATTTAATGATACGGCAGTTGCATAGGAGTAAAGAAGCAACATACGATTACGACCTAGTCACTCTACTTGTCACCTTTTCAAAAAGATGACAAAACTATTATCTACACCATTTTAAATGCTGTAGTTCTTGGTTGCAAGTCAAGCTTCAAGCTGTTGATGCTTATGTGAAGAAGACACGTTAGAAAGCGACCTTTCACCGGGACATTGGTCCTCTCAGTATGATGCTTTAAAGAAAGGCAAACCATTGATGTAGTGGAGCTCTTCCAGCCAAAGGGTAGACATGTGTGTGATCTGGTCATCCACCCAGGTTACAAATAGTCCCCTCCTGAGCGCATGTGCAAACAAAGCAGGCCAGCAGTGGGGGAGTAACCAGAGCTGCAGTGTGACACTCAGTGGAGTGGCATGTTGATGAGTTTGCAGGTCAGTGGCGGTCAATGGGCCCCCCATGGCCCCACTCATAGTTCCCTGGCCCCTTGTGTTTCCTTCTCACTACACACACACAAAGAAAAGCCACTGGCACAGGGCCACATTTCCAATGTGCTCCCCATCAGGAGAACTGGGTGTCCTTCTACAGATATATTAGCCCTATGTAATGTATGTTAATGGCCACCAAGGTTATTATAGTTAACGAAAACTAACGGGAAAACGAAAACTAAAATTAAAAAGCATTCTCGTTAACTGAAATAAATATAAAAACGAGAGTTTTTAAAAAAACGAAAACTAACTGAAACTGTATTGTGTGTTTACAAAACGAACTAAAACAAACTAAAATGAAAGCAAAAATGTCCTTCGTTTTCGTTTTTTGTAAATTTATTTAATACATAAGCCCTCGGGGTTGATATGAAATCTATTTACTTCGCTCTGCCGGGTTTACGCCAGGTGTGTGCGTCATACGGCACCTGAAGGTCCGTGACGTCACATGTCAACAGCGTGTCCGACTAGCATGATGCTACGGAGAAAGTTAGGAGAGTCCTACTTGGGATTTCTTTCGTTATGACCATGCCAAAGATAAAGTACCTTATAGAAGAAGCAGGTCGTACAATATGTGGAAGTACAAAACACGAATCTGAAATTTGAAAAGCTGCACAAGAAGGCTAACCAGGAGTCCCAGGACCAGGTAGCCTTTCTGCCCCCCTCCACGGAAAGATAAGCTTCAGCCAGGCTAAGCAGCAGGGGAAGGAACTTGAGTCACAGACGCACTCTCAGTCACACACACACACACACAAGCACACACACACACACACACACACACACACAATCTCACATGCACACGCACGCAAACAGACCTACACACACAGTCACTCACAAAATCTTGAAAAGCTGAATTTGAGAGGCTTAAATTCGTTTTTGTTTACAATGTTGGACAGTAGGTTATGTATGTTTAGTACAGAAGGCAAGGCAGTTTATATGTATAGCACATTTCACATACAGGACAATTCAAAGTACTTTACATAAAACAAAAGCATTACAGATATTAAGAAATAATAAAAGACAGCAGCACATAGCAAGAATCACAATAAAATCATAAATTACAATAAAATGATTAAAAACAAGATTAGGTAAAAAGTTACCGTGGAGATTTCATGCATAGGGGCATAAGAAAGGAAAAGTTTTTAACCTGGATTTAAAAATGTCTACATTTGGTGAAAGTTTAATCTCCACTGGCAGTTTGTTCCACTTGTTTGCAGCATAACAGCTAAATGCTGCTTCTCCATGTTTAGTCTGGACTCTGGTCTGGACTAGTTGACCAGAGTCTTTGGATCTAAGCTCTGCTAGGTTTATATTCTCTGAACATATCACAGATGTATTCTGGGCCTAAACCATTCTGGGATTTGTAAACAATCAGACGGGTTTTAAAGTCTACTCTGTGACTGACTGGAAGCCAGTTTAAAGGTTTCAAAACTGGTGTGATGTGTTCAGATCTCTTAATCCTGGTTAAAACTCTAGCAGCAGCGTTTTGGATGAGCTGTTAAAGTCCTGTTAAAAGAACATTACAGTAATCCAGCTACTGGAGATGGATTCATGGATGATTTTCTCCTGGTCTTTCTGGAAGACTAAACTTTTAATTCTGAAAAGAAGAGAAAAGCACATCAGCATCCAGTTGAGATAGATCAGTATCTTAACCAGCTGCTGGCTCTGCGTTCTATCAGACACGTGCACTTTCAGTGTCTAAAATATTCACTGCATTATCATGTCCAGTGTAACATGTGAGGTCCTGTACTGATAATCAGCTGCAGTGATTTGTACTAAAGTTGCTGCACCTTTAGTGCAGTTCTTTATGTAGTTAATTGTGAATTGTTTCATCTGAATGAATTAAACCTCGGGTCTAGAGTTTGTTGGATTGTTGAGGTTGCTCATGATTAGTCAGATTGAGCTCATTTAGACTCCTGGCTGCCAAGGATTGTGAATTGTCTCTTAAATGGATTCATGTTATGTTGATGTGTGTCTTTAGTATGTTGATTTTTTCCTAGCACACTATCTCAGAAGCAGCAGTGCTTATTCTGATTATTTTGAATTTTGCACCTGGCAAATACTCTAATTTAGAAAAAAAACAAACAAAAAACTAAAACTAATAAAAACTAAACTAAAACTAAGCATTTTTTAAAAACGAAAACTAATAAAAACTAGAAAATTTGCTCTAAAAACTAATCAAAACTAACTGAATTTGAAAATAAAAAGTCAAAACGAAATAAAAACTAATAAAAAAAATCCAAAACTATTATAACCTTGCTCCGTGCCTCGTCCACAGCCCGTGCTATTGCCTATAGTACACCAAGCTGTTGTTCAGATGGATTCCTGATGGGCAAAACAGGAAATGATATTGATGAAAGGAGACTCTCAGCTGGCCTTGACTATGTCCGCAGGACTGTTTTAGTGGAGGTAAGATGAGTGACATTCATCATTGTCATTTTGTATTTCACATCTCATATTATGTGAGCTTTGCTGGGGCTGTTTTCATTTAACTTTTTTCTCTCTATCTCAATCCACTTGCAGCCAGAAGGCCTTCCCAGAGAATACACTTACAGTGTTTTCTTTTGTCCCAATGGTCGGTGCAAATAAGTTTTTTTTAATATAAAGAGTCAAAGCATCATTGGAGCTTCTTGTTCCTAATCACTTATTACAACTACTATTAGTACATTGTTTTTGCCTTTAACTTTACAAAACAAGTCTATCTTGTGTTTCTACTCTCAGAGAGGATTCACATTTCCACCCCTAACAAGTACGAGTATCAGTATGTCAAAAAACCAGCCAAGATGAACCAGTTCGAGGTGGCAGTGAAGACCCACAACGATGCCCATATCGCCCTCTCTGCCAGTCCCCACGACAGTGCAGAAATGCTTGAGATAGTTCTTGGTGGAAGGCAGAACACCCGTTCCTGGATTTCCATTGGAAAAATGGGCGAACCCCTGCTCAGTGTCCCTACACCGGGTATCCTGTCCTGGGATGAGTTTCGCAGTTTCTGGATCAGTTGGACTGGAGGCACAGTGCAGGTAAGAAGATACAGTAATTCAATTTAGCAATAAACTAGTCCACACAAACAGTGAAATGTACTCAGTAGGAGTATGTAAGCTCTGACTCAAAAAGATGTGAGTTAAAACCCCTCAGCAGGCCATTGTGGGTCTGTGCACCCAGTTTACTGGTGTGCCTAATTGTAAGGTTATGCTTAACAGGCTGATGTCACTGAGGACACTTGGTGACCCTTGGCTTGGTGGTTACACTGCAGTCAGTGACTGGCACATGGCTTTTCAGCCCCAACCTGAGCCTTAGCTGTGCTTTATTTATCAAAGGCAGCAATTAAAAACCTGCATATTACAATCCAAGCTATTAATTTATTTTCTTGGGGAATGTTGGCATTCTGGGGTGGATTAGCTTTGGGGCTTTTTCCTGTACTTGTATGGTCTTTGGTTAAATGTGATTATAAAATCACACTCTAGTAGCACAGGGAAAGTGTGCTCTTGTTAAGAGGTGCATGAATCACACTGGCATCACTGACACCTGGCAGCAGTAAGAGCTGCAAGGGAACTAATTGCTTTCTCAAGCTTTGCCATTAACAGTGCACATGAGCTATAGTTTGACCAAGGAATTAGGTAATACAAGCTAAATTAAGACATGTTTGTATTGAGCTTGTTTGCATTTTTCTCTCTAGGTTGGCTATGGTGTACATCCATCCAATGAATCCATCATCCTCCAATGGGCAGGCCAATTCCTGGGACAGGTTTGACACTTTTATGGTAGCTATGTACAATTTGTAGTGCTTTATCTTTTCCTTTCGTTTCACTGAATTTAATTTATTTACTGACCATATATTTGTACATTCAGGTGCAACACATTGGCTTTTCAACAGGCTGGGGCTCAGTGGGGGAGTTTAAAATCTGGAGGAAGGAAGATTCTGACGACAATCACAATGAAGCCTTCACACTAGCAGTCCCACAGAACATGGTGCCTGGATCCGAAAGAGCCACTGCATTTATGATCGGTAAACTAGTTTATGGCTGGGTATTTATACTTATTGTTATTTCCATCATACTTTTAGATGTATTCAGAAAGAGCTTGCTCAGCTTCAGAAGTCGAGTCCTTATTTGAATCACACTGAAATCCATTGTTTTACAAGTGCGAGCAGCAGATGTGTATTTGTATGTGTGCACCTGTAACAGGGGATGTCATGGGACCAACTTTAAATAACCTGGACAAGCTGTTAAGGCTGCCCTTTGGTTGCGGTGAGCAAAACATGATCCACTTTGCCCCGAACGTCTTTGTTCTGAAGTACTTGCAAACGACCAAGCAGCTCAGTCCTGAGGTGGAGAACGAAGCAACTGACTATCTGCTTCAAGGTAAAGAAACTGGACCTAGCATCATTTTCAGCTTCACAGAAAAAAGCTGGCAATGTTAGACCAAGCATTTAGTGTTGCTTCCTCCTAGTGGGATAAAGGTAAACTGCTTGTTAAGCCTTGTCCCAAAATCTTGTCTCAGATTTTTACAGTACTGTTACTGTAACATTTTGATTTATTCAAACTGTTTCATAAGACTTCTAAACAAAATTAAATTAGTACTAATATAGCATTTAACAGTACGCTATGGATCACCTTCAGGACCAGTTTAAATGTTAAGATAATGGATTACATGTTTTATTCGTATTCAACATTTCCATATGCTAGCTGATGTATCTTTACTTAGCGAGTAGCTCTTTAAGAGGAAACAAGAGAAGATCTTCAAGTAGATGTTGAGAATCCCAACAAGTCAATCACTTCTGTCACAGTGGCATGCAAAACATTCATTCCTCTCCTTTCCTGACAGAGGAATGTTTTCTTACTGTGAGCTGTTTGTTGTCAATGATGTTTTTTGATTTTACGGCATCAGAGTTTTCCTTTTAATAATGGATTATTTCCTTCCACACGGCAAAGATCTCCATTTATTCAGGAAAATGGCAAATCTCACTAGAGTTTTCTATACCATTTTAATATAAACTAAATGTTTGGTTTAATCTTGCTGCCTCTGTTTTCCTCTTCTGGTGACATTGTGGTGCTTTTCTATCAGAGTAAATACAATTAACTTAAAATTTTGTTCACATCATTGAACTTTCAGATCTTACACTTAATGGATGTTTGGGTCTGTTCTTCACAGTGTGTCTGCACTTTGCTCTTCTCCAGGCTACCAGAGACAACTGACCTACAAACGGCAGGATGGATCATATAGTGCCTTTGGCGAAAGGGATTCCTCTGGCAGTATGTGGTGAGTCATTAAAGGTGTAGTTGTTAAAGTTTACACAACTCATACCATCCAAGATATACTCACCCAAAGCAACATTCTTCAGCTTTAACTGGGGCATAGGTCACAGGCCAGAACAGAAGTGTTTTGATCAAAATCAGAGTTTAGTTTGCTCAAATGAATCTTTTCCAGTAGAAATACTAGAATAAAATGTTTGCTTCGTGTTTTTGGGGTCAGCAGGCAGAATGAATTATCTCAGAATTTTCTAACTGAAATCAGCTCTCTCGGTGGGGAGCTCCTTCACTTGTATTTTAAGGCCCAGGCGAAAAGTGCATTCCTCTGGATGATTTACGAGCTGAAGTGGGTATTATGATATTTAATAGAGCTAACACTGTAAAACAGCAGGTTATATAAACGACAGAGAATCGTAAACAAACTGCGTAATTGGATCCCTGAGGCAGGCAAAGTTGTTGGGATTTATTTGCAGTTAATCAGGGTTCATATCCGAGCCACTGACCGTACACATGCTGCTTTGACCTCACAAACAAGTATTAAATGCCACTACTGGAGACAGTGTTATAAGTTGTCTGGAGCCACTTTACCAAATGGTTCTCTTTTTTTTTTCTTTTTTTTTTGGCAACATTTTGTAGAAAATTAAAATAATACGTGCCTCCTAATGACTCACCTCTTGGGTGAAGGTGGTAACATTAAACTGCCATGGGAAGCTTGAACTCTTCACCTGATGACTACAAGACGATGTAAGGATGTAACAAGCGGCAGTTTGGTGTTTTTCTTTGGCCTTCAGGGCAACATGTGCGGGTTGAGGGCACAGCTCAGATGGTGAACCTTCAGTAAACTCATATCAGACACTTTATGAATCAGTGAGCAACACATTCCTATACAAAACATGCATAGCTTTAGTTTAAGTTTCAATGTTAATAAGTAGACCGGTTTTATTACTTCCTACTAAAGCAGCCAATAATGCTGCTGTGTTAATGTTTCACAGCATGTAAAAATGTATCATAGTGGAAATTGACAGGATCTAAAAATCCTAAGTCAGTAAAAACAGTTAGCAACAATGTTTTGGGTTCTTTTTTTATTTATTTATTTTCCATTTAGATAGATAGATAGATAGATAGATAGATAGATAGATAGATAGATAGATAGATAGATAGATAGATAGATAGATAGATAGATAGATAGATAGATAGATAGATAGATAGATCCCCTTTCAAGGCTGTAGCTTAGCTAACAAAATATTTTTTACTCGACAAGTTAAACTTGACAAGTTTTCTCTCTCGTCTTTATGATAATCTTTCACAAAGGAGCAGAGCCTTTCATTTCTCATGCAGTGGCAGTGTTAGCTTGTGGCTCTACAAGTTGAGGCCGGCATGGCATTTGTGCCTGCCTATTGACTGATCTGACAGTGTTAGTAGTGTTAGGGGGCGGAATGGCACACATTAAAGAAAACTGATATTTGCTGCTGTATAAACCTAATATCTCTATGTTCATACATGAGCCAAACCTATAAGGAAATCTTACTTTCTTCCTTTTCTATTATCTTCTTCTATTGTAAATGGGGTTATTTATTTTACAATGCAGCTGTATAAAGCCTGTGCTTTATAATATAGGCTATTATACTTTTTTGTTAGTAAATATTGCCTGTGTCATAGCCTCCACAGAGGCCTGTTTCTCCAAGTCTAACTAATAACATTCCCAGGAAAGCTGATCAACCTCGGCCCATGTATTTTTTTTTTTTTAAAGGAAAAGAAAAGAAGAAAAAAAACCATAGATATAGTCTTTGAAGTTTGCAGCTGGATAACAGTAGCTCTGAGAGGGAATTTAGAAGTTGGAAGTCAGAAAACAGAAGGATGAATAAGGGAGGGGGAGTATCATGCGAGGGGGACCCTCGCCAGGGCCTGATGGGTGGAAGTGAGCTTCCCTCGTGCTTCCTTCCTTCCCCAAACTAATGCACATTTACACTTTCCAGTACCTCTCCCTGAGGCTCCATATTTAAAACCAGTGACACAATGTTACTTAATGTTATAAAAATTCTAACAGGCCTGTGACTTCAGTTTTGTCTCAAGGGAGGAATAAATCCAGGTTACAGCCAGGGAAGATTTAATGTTTTGGCTTATGAGAGCACTATTCTTTTTCCTGCTTATCCCCCTGATGATCCTTTCTTGGATAATGATCCTACTTACGAACTGCACTGTGAAACTAGAGTGCAACCTGTTTGTGTATTCCTTCATTTCCATCTAGCTTTCTAGGTTTCCTTCTTTTCACAGTAAACAACTTACCTCATCTTATAAGTCACTCGTGGTCAGGCGTGCTGTAATGGAATGTCTTGCTGTCACTGTGCAGTTTTTGGCCAAAGACTGCAGTTTTTAACCACTACCGGGAGGTCTGTTGTTTATGGGTGAGTGTGTGTTTATTAGCTCAGCCGTGTCCCCAGGGCTGACCTTGGCCTTTTCTCCGTTGCTCCCCTGGTTCTTCTCCTCCGTGGCCCACTAAAACCATGACTCATAAACTTTCAGTTGTACTCCCAGGCCAACCAGATTCACAACCTTCATCCCTGGGTTCCATGTTTGCATAAGTTGCAGAATGCTTTTTGGGAGTCTTCAGCTCACAAACACAAACATAACATGATTGGCCCATGTGCAGTTATACATTCCCAAGAGCACATCTGCCCCATCATGTAGCACGGATCAAACTGTAGCCGGAGCCATCTGCTCCCCTCTTCATTCCTTTCTTTTTTTTTCTTCATTCCATCAAATCCATAAATACTTACCAGTTCTCTTGGACACAAACACCCTTCCCTTATTGTTCTTCTTTGCTAGTCCCCTCTCCCTCTCTCTAACGTGATGACAAACTTCACTTAGTCTACTGAAAAACTGGTATTATTTGCAAAAATGTTATGAAGTGTGGTAACTATTTTCAGGAATTTGCCAGCACATGTAGAAAAGGCTCTTCCTCTCAGGGATGATTGTTCTTCTCACCCGTCCACTCTTATCTGTCCTTCCTCTAGGTTGACAGCGTTTGTGCTGAAGTCTTTCGCTCAGTCTCGGGGCTTCATTTTTATTGATCCTGAGGAGCTCCGTGCAGCCAAGTCTTGGCTCATCAAACATCAGCGAGATGACGGATCCTTCCCTGCTATGGGACGCATCCTCAACAAAGACCTGCAGGTAGGCCCATGTCTTGATGAAGGTGAGGCTAGAGACAGTTTAATTCAATTTAATTTTCCTCAGTATTCCTGTCTAGAAATTGTTCATGGCCAGATAGTTTAAAGGACATCTCAATTCTTAAATAAACCCAAAGGAGATAAGCGCTAGGGGATAGGAGGCTTGCTGTGGGAACTTTAAGCGAGGAAAGACCAGGGTACACTTTGCAGAAGTCTTTTTGGCATCTGTTACTTCCTAAGGTGGCTGACACATGAATCCCACATTGCCAACTGAATTACATATACACTTCTCACAAAAAGTTAGCGATATTCAACTTTTAGGTGAAATTTACAAAAAAAAAAAAAAGAAAATTTATTCTACACTGATATTATATCATGACTGTAGGACATTTAAGTAGAAACATGCAATGGTAATTCCTTCATCTCAAACAATTTACGTGTTTGGTGTTGTCTTGGATGTCATTGAACCAGAAAATTTACATTCCTTTTTTTTAATTTTTTTGTTTGTTTTAGATTAATCACCTTGTTAGAAAATAGCATTGTAGGTAATAAGTACTGAAATACTGAGCAGTTATACATGTGCATTCAAATATGTTAAAGAGGGTCCATTTAAGTTCAACTGCAAAGGTTAAATTGCATTTTTAGGTACATTTTGACATAAAAAAAACCCAGTGTTCTACAATTTTTGTGAGTAGTGAATATTTTTTTCAAAACATTTTAAGGGACATTGTGTAATAATTTATGCCATCTAACATTGGAATGGTAACTCACATTCTAACGCAGGGGTCTCCAACTCCGGTCCTCGTGAGCTACTGTCCTGCAGGTTTTAGATGTCTCCTACTACAACACACCTCTGCACAAGCCTCTTATTGACCCAGTGATGTTGCATCAGTGTAGAATCCAAAACCTGCAGAACAGTAGCTCACAAGGACCGGAGTAGGAGATCCCTGTACGTATAGTGCATTCTAGCATCGCACTTTCTCAAACATGTATTGCAACAACGATAACAATGTCTCAAAAAGCCTCTACAACACCGATTAAAGCATGTGATCCGATAGTTCATAGAGTGTTCACTCAGGTGAAGAAGTTCCCTCTGGATAATAATTGGTCAGGAGGAAAACATCTGGTTGACAGCAATTCACTGTCAGTATGATTTAGAAGGAAGTTCGTTCTCACAGGGAGAATGAATCTTGGCGGGGAAACTGGCCTCGACACAACACCAGCTTTTTGGAACAGCAACTGAAAGCTGCCGTTTACCATGACTACGAAAGCGACTGAAACCATGTAAACATACTCTTCTGTACCAGCGAGGATGGTGTATTTTAGCAGAAACTACAGTTATGCTGCCTTGGTAATGAGCAACACTGTCTAACAAAGTTAAAAAAGTTAGCTTTGGGCTATTTTAGGCTGTACCGTTGACTTACTTGTTGAGGAGAAAGCTGCCAATCTCAGCATCCCTTTTAAAACCTTTTTCCTTCTTGAGCTTCTTCTACCTGGGGAAGGCTAGACTAACGTTCTTCCTTTTTGTTTTTGTTCTTTCTGTATCTTCTGGTCAAGCTGCCTTTTAAGTCTCTTTTTTTGCTTTTTTGGCAATGATAAAAACGGCTCTCGTGCTGCTGCAGCATATGCATTGGGAATAACAATTTAATAGAAATTATATATACATGCAGACATTGATTCTGGCCAGTGAACATAAAAAATGTGCCACAATGTCTCTTTAATGCAAATCTGACTGAAACTATGAAATACAACTAAACAATGTTTAAATTATGCAGCTGTGACGTTAATTCAAAACCATTTCATTTAATTTGAATCAAGTGTATTAGAATATAGAAACATCTGAAATCTGCAGGACAGTTATTCTCGAGGACAAGAATTGAAGAGCAATGACCTAGAGAAATAATGATCGGGTAATGATCAGACTATTGCAGTGTGATTTCCACGTTAGTTAGCAATTCACTGTGAAGATGTAGCTTGGTTTTGCACCACCTGCTGTGATTACATGTCCTGCAGACAGGGGTGAGTATGGTGGCCCTGAAGTGTCACAGCAACACAAAAGTCGAATAGAAAAGCCACAATTGTTAAACGCAACACAACACAATGGAAGCTACACCGTTTTTTTTTTTTTTTTTGTTTGTTTGTTTGTTTGTTTTTTTTGGAATTTACACCACACATAACGGATTAAAAGCAAGAAATATTTTTAATAAGCTTGAGAAGTGAGTAAAACACTAATGTTTATTTATTTATTGTTCTGCGCTATTAAAAATAACTGTAATGTGTAAACAAAAAGGTATTACCTGTTAGAAGTAGTGGGTCATTTAAACCGGGCCATCAGCTAGGACATCGGCTGGATGACTTTCTCATATCCGACGGCTTGGAACAAACAAATCAGTCGGTTTGCCGAAAATGTTCCAACCTGATAAGTAATGTTTGTGTGGCCTCAAACAACTTCTACTTATTTTATGATTCTTTTCAGCTGCTTTAGGCAGCAAAGTTTAAGAGAAGCTGTTGGACACTGTTATACTTTCCAGACTACAACCTGAAAGAAATGTGTACAAAATTTTGGCTTTATTTTTAAATTTTTATTATTTTTATGATCAGTTTCGCCCTAAAAGATCCATACGTCTTTTGTTTTGGTAAAGCCTCGTTCCATTGGCAAACGCTTTCCTCCCCATTTAAATGGCAAATTCCTCCTCTGCCGGAAAAAAACAAACGAAAAAAAAAAGCCGCAAGACTTCCGTTGCAGCTTTTGTATTTGTGTTGTGGTTTTTGTATTCATGTTGTTACTTTTGTATTGCTGTGACACTTCAGGGCCACCGTAGGTAAGACTTCTACAAACAGTAGAGGTAAAGTCACTCTGTTATGTCATGTGACATGTTACGTGAGGACATCAGTTTGAATGTATTTTATCTGAGCAGCTATTACTGTCCCACTCTGTTATAAAAATATGCTTTATCCACACATATGTGACTGCATGGTACATCTATATTAAAATAATGATATTAGATAATGTTAATTAGGCTCTCGTAAGAAGTTAAATCAGATTTATCCTGGGAAGGGCAAGTGAAAGCTGGAGAAACTCTTGAGGATATCACATTTAGCAAAACCTAATTTATGATTTTTGTCCACAGGGAGGGATCCATGGGAAGATTTCACTTACAGCTTATGTAGTAGCAGCTCTGTTGGAAACAGGGATAGCCACAGAGGTAAGAAGTCCAAAACAACGCAACAAAGTCTGCCTCCCACTTTTCTGTCACTCCTCCGAGGGAAGTGTTTTGTGCAGCAATTCATGTTTAATCTGGCAGCTCTAAGCAAAAACAAGTTAAATTTTTCCTGTGACCTATGAGTCACTTATTCTGGATGCAAAAGTTTGAAATGTGATTTATTGTATTATTGGATTTTAATTATGTGGAGCAACCCTTAATGTGCTATCTGTTCCACCTAAACAATTCTTTACACTAACTCGGGTCGTGTGTGGACGTATCGCTGCATTCCTGATAGTTGTGAAGATTGATGTGCTGGCTCTCAGCCCACTCACATTTGTTATGCCCGAGTGATCTTAATGTAATGTCTATTCATGTTTGAACTACCTCAAAAGATTCAGGCTGATGTGCAGAGACGGTTAAGTCCCATGAAAAACACCCCTGCTGTATTGCTGTTCCATCCATTCACCACTTCTTTTATAAGTTTTAACTCTTTTTCTTTGTTTCACTTAGAGCCAACCTCAAAAATTAAATATTAAATAAGATAAAAAGTGTACATTTTTTAAGGAGTCAGCAATAATTATCTTCAGCTTTTATTCATCTTATTTCCAAAGGAGATTCCTCCAATAATCTGCCCTTTTACAACTGATAAAGACTGAAAATGTATCCCATCACATCAAAGCAGTACCTCCATCTCGCTTCCAATTTCACTTCATTAAAAGATGACTGCTGCAATTACAGTGAGTGGTTTAGGAGGCCTGTCATTTCATAGATGAGAGGGAAGGTCACATCTGCATGAGATGAAAGTCAACTCCCTCTCAACTTTTTAATGGACAAAATGAATGTTCATTCATGACTAAAATTTCCCTAGAAAGAACTGTTGGGTAGTTGGATGGCCACCCCTTTAACAGCTAAACGCCAGATGTGTATGTGCAAATGGTCCTACACCCAAGTCATTTAAATACTGGCTACTCATTTATTTGATTTAACTAGCAAATTATAAGAACTGGGGAGCAAAGTAAATGTCAATGTGCCAAGGCAATCTGTTTCAGAAGCTCCACTCTTTCTTTGCTGCATAAGCAAATGATGACTCAAATGACCAAATCTGCTATAGGAGGAGAAGGTGGCAGTGGCCAAAGCCAAGGACTTTTTGGAGAGCAACACATACTCTGCTGACGATCCTTACACCACTGCCCTGTCTGCATATGCCTTGGCTCTACTACGCAGCCCTTATGGCCCACTGGCTCTGCGGCGCCTCAATCACATGGCCATCACACAAGGTACTACCACACATCACTGTGCAGCATGGGTGCTGTGACACATGGGTTTCATTAAGTTAAAGGTCAGCAACCTGAACTACAGATGTACAAACAGGTGACAAGCAAAGAGCAGATGTTTCATGGAGGTCACCAGCAATACAAAGTGTGAAGTTCACTAGCTGAATGGAAGTAAAAACAAAAGTTAAACAGTTAAAGCCTCCTGATCTGAGGATCTGCAGAAACAAGCAACACATCATAAATTATTTTGAAAGTAGATTTTGTTGTCCTCAGTAGGACTCCCTTCCACCACTCACTTTGCCCATTTTCTGTTTATCATCTCGTTGATGGTTTCCATTAGCCTTTTCCTCCCTTTTTCTGGACTAAAAATTTCTATTCATTAAGGCAGGTTCAGCCAAATCATGTGAAAAATGAAAATGCTCTTATTTGACCACAATGAATGTACTCTAAGTACAATGAAGACAAAGTGCTTTAGGATTTCAATGCAGTGAGTCACAAGGCATCAAAAATCTGTCTGGTGCCTGCTTTTTGCTCACTATGCTTGCCTCTATAGATGGACTCACCCACTGGAGTCTGACTGGCAGCACTGTGACTGATGAAGACACTTTCATGGGCTTCAGTGATGGCCTCTCTCAGTCAGGTATCAGCCATTTAAATATTAAGCCCACAAGAAAATAACTTCCTAACATCTTTATGATCCTTTATGTGTTTGATACTCACTGTAAATTTATAAATATGCTCTTCAAAGTCTGTTTTTATTTGATCCCAGTGGTGTCAGCAGAGGTGGAGATGACAGCTTATGGTCTTCTGACCTACACCCTGCTGGGGGATGTGGCTTCTGCTTTGCCTGTGGTCAAATGGCTCTCCCAACAAAGGAATGCCTTGGGTGGCTTCTCTTCCACACAGGTATCCTTTTTTTTCCTGGTCTCTTATATGTTACATAAAGTTTTTTCACCAATCTTCCATAACATTGTGACCACCTGCCTAATTCTGAGTTAGCAATAGATCCTTTGGCCTTGTGGTTTGTGTGGTCTTGACTTGACTGGTTTAAGCTTTCTTCCCACAGATGTCATCAGAGCCTTTCAGTTTAGAAATTCAGACTCTTTATCATGCTCTTTTGACCTTTCCTTGGCAGTCTTTGAAGGGCCCACTGCTGTTCTGTCCTGCTGTCTTCCCAGCAGAGTATTGCATTTAAATTAATTGAGCAGTGTGTTATTTCAACATTCAAATTGTGTCACCTCTAAGTTATAATTTAAATAAAAACCATGGTTTATTGATCCAAAAACTCAGCTTGACTTGTTTTAAAATCCCATTCCAGGACACATGTGTGGCTCTTCATGCTCTGTCAGAATACGCCATCCTGTCCTATGTAGGAGGGGTAAATCTCACCATCTCACTGGCCTCCACCAACCTGGACTTCCAGGAGTCCTTTGAACTAAACAGGGACAACAAGAAACTCCTTCAAAGCGCCAAGGTAAATGTGAAATAAAACAAATCATTAGCTCCTCAGTCTCCCTCCATACACACGATGAGTTTGCATGCTGATGCTTTTAAAATGTTTGCCTTGGTTGACAGCCCTCTATTAAAATTGTTAGTTCTGCTTGTCATTACCTATATTTCATGTGGGATGTTTAACTTCAGAGAAATCCCTGTTCTTATGTGTAATTTGGATTTATTGTTATTATTATTATTGAGCAGTTATGTACCAAAGTCACAGTTTGGCATTAAACAGTAATCTCCATGTTTGCTTGCTCAGCTGTTCAGCAGCAAAGACCTTTTTCTTTCTGCCAAACCAAACCAGACTCACCTGGGCTTGATTTCCCAAAAGCGGCATGTTGGTTAGTTGATTTAGGAACTGTGCTTTATTTGCCTGTTTGCCTGCACATAAAACAAACTTGACAGTGTGAGGAAGATCTACCTTTTTAAAACTGTGAGGGTGTAAAAGGCTCCACCAGCCAGCTGGAGAGATTCAGGTGAGAATGCAGTGTTCTTTCTGCCAGGCTTGTTTCTCTGCTATGATTAGTGGTGTCAGCTTAATTGAGGGCAATTAAGGGCTTCTGGTTAGTAGCCAGGGAGCCACAAGTGGCAGTACAGCAGCCTACAGCATTCATCCGGTTGATAAATGACTCACTCACCTCTCCCTGCCCCCTCTGACTCTCTTTGTTTCCGTCTCTCTTCTTTTTTTCAGATCCCTAGTATCCCCACAGGCCTTTTTGTCAGCGCTAAAGGAGAAGGCTGCTGTCTCATGCAGGTATTGAAATGCAAGTTTGAAGGCTTGAAAATGATGCCGAGTGGAACTATAATTCTCTACTTACTTCTGCGATTCACAGCAGGAATCTGCCAGCAGAAATGTGTCATAGCACACTGCCCCAAATTTCACCATGAAATTTGGAGTTATTAGGAAGAGCTTAGCCATTTGTTTTGGTGTCTATTTGTGCTACAACAAACATGAACCACGTTTATATACAACAAGAGTTAGAGCTTTCAAACTAAACATATTACACATGGAAAAGCATGTGTGATCAAAGTTGTTTACAGTCCCAGTTTGGGAAACTTTCACATGAAATATGACTTAATCTGAGCACAAAAGATCCAGCCACAATAGAAGGTGTTGCAGTGAGCCGTGTAGAGCCTAAGATCCCTTTAGCTCACTCTGCTTGGCAGGTTTTTCAAACACAATCCACATCTGTCTGACAATCCCTCAGGCCAGCACCTGGGCTTTAATGAAGCACAAGAGCTGGTCAATCAAAGAGAGTCCTGCCAATGTATGTGTTTCTAGACAAACTGCAAGCAATGTGACCTCAGGATTGCTATTTACTAGCTCTGCAAATGAATCAATTCACACTGGAGTAGTGTGATTTGATTCAGTGTGTCCAGTTCTGGGAAAAATGCTGTTCTGTGAAATAAAGAAACATCATTTCGGTTAGTTGTGGCCAGGCTGGAGTAGTGGTCTGCTAAATGTGTGCCTTGTGTCCAGATAAAATTATTTGTAGTTAATATCTCAGTATGTGTTTTTTATTTGAGCGTACCCAAGATCGATCAGTCAGGGTGTTGTGAGGTCAGGCTTCCTCTGTATAAGAGCACTGATAATTTTCTTGTGATTGTGAGACTGTGATTGTGAGAAAACTTTATTTTTGTTACTGCATACAGTATAATGCCACTTATGCAGCTGTCTGTGTGAAACACTCCCTTTTTGCTCCAGTCTTTTTAAAGCCCCCATGTTTGGAATCATAGTTCTGTTCTGATGCGTAAGCCGCCTGTTTAAAAAAAAATAAAAGAAAAGAAACACTGAGGTACAAACATACCAATATCTGCTCATTCTGTATTAAGGTTATGATAACATAGTCACTTGGTGGTCATTATGCAGCTTTAATATGGTGATGTAGCTAAAGAATATAGGAGAAGAAGGCATTTGAGTTAGTAACAGAGAAGTGCCCTCTGTCTAAGAAAGTAAGTCTCTATTGTGTGGGCTTAACGCTTTATAACTTTGCAGACCTTAAGCATGCAGAGAACTCTACAACTCCCTGAAGAAAAGAGAAAAAGCAAAATCAGAATTATGTCATCTTTAAGTTTAAAGGGCTAATCATATACAGATATGAAAGTGGCACTTTAAAACCATACCATAATTAAATATATGAGTTTGGAGCCAAAGGTTTATACAAGATTTTTAGTTATTATATTCAAAAGCTATTGTAATGGGTAGAATAACATCTTGTGAACATCGGTTCATGGAAATGTATACAAGTAGCTTGCATATACAAACCTACTCATCTTTGTTTTAATTTGCATAGAGACAGCTTGATTTGAGAAGGTTTAAGTTTCACGAATGTTTTTTCTGCTGCTCTTCTCTGTGTGTCTGTAGATTGATGTGTCATATAACGTACCTGACCCAGTATCTAAGCCAGCTTTCCAGCTGAAGGTGGATCTGAAAGAGCCTTTTCAAGAGCAACAGCTGCAGGCCTCTTCCTCCGCTTCCCGAGTTTCTGCTTCCCGCTCACGGAGCAGAGCCGACAACCGCTCTGAACTGAACCGGAAGCGGCGGGCACCCATTGATGATGATGACCCATCAGCACACCAGGACAAAATGGACTTTCACATCTCCTTAGAAGTTTGTGCCAGGTATAATCTGCCTTCACGCTCATGCACAGACCTGCATCTAAGTAACCTATTTTAGTCATGACGTCTTTTGGGTTTTTCTATCTAGGTGGCTACATTCAGGATCTTCCAACATGGCAGTCATAGAGGTGCCCATGATTTCTGGCTTCCGAGCAGATGTTGAAAGTTTGGAGAGGGTACGTAATCACATTATTAGAAGTTTACCCCTAGATACTCTCTTAGTGTTGTTGTTGGTCATAGTGACGGAACAAGTAGCCAGGTAAAAGCCAGAGACGGATGCATCCACATCTGTGAACCATTTTACAAAAAGCAGTATGTCATGGAATTTATCAGGCTCGTCCTGTTTTCTTCTAAAATTCCTTTGCAAACCACACTCACATGTACACAATCACACCCACAAAGGATGTGTCCTCAACTTACTCACATAAACAAACCCACATGTAGAGGATATGGATCTTATTGTGGCTGCTAGTGTTTTGATGTTCACTTTTTTGAACATTAACAGCTCCTGAAGACATCTTTTAAATAGGGACAGGCATTTTAAGTGCATTAGTTGTCTGTTTGTACTGTGTCTGTCATGGTAATGGGAATAATCTTCAAGGTGGAGGTTCTCCCACGAGGAACTGCAGTCTTTCAGGGTCTGAAGCAGTCTGGCATCTTTTAAATATTGTTTATAAAAGACAGAGAACAGAGACAGAAATATACTATAATGATAATAATAAAGGAGTGGATCATCAGATGCTGGTTGGATGGATGGATGGATTGAGCAATGTTTGCATTAAGGTAAACTTTAGGAATTTAATGAAACTCCGATCAGCTCCCTTGTTCCTAATTAGTAAACTGTATCACAGACTTAGTCTGCAGGCTTCCGTGTCCACAATAGCCACCTCTGTAACTACCTCCAGAAATGTTAAACACGTGCACACACATACACAGTTGTGAGCATGTCACTTAAAGCTGACTTGCATTGTAGTGGCTCAGTTTACACCCCTGCTGGCCTCTTGAATTTTACTACCGCCTGCTTCACTGCCAGCCACATTCCTCAATTTACAGTGGCAAGTTTAGCTACTACAGTCATGTCTCGTTGCTTTCATGGATGCTGTGGTCATGAGTGATTAGTACAGTGACTGACAGGGAACTACCATAGCCATGGCCTCCTGTCTCCAAATACAAATAACTGTACTCAACCAAGAAAACATTGTAGTTTTGGATTTGTACTCAAAGAGTCCATCAATGACAGAGAGAGAGAGATAAAGAGAGAGAGGGAGAGAGAGATATGTGCATGTTGGTGCTTGGTGGCGCCAAGTGCCTCGTAACCCCCCCAAAAACACAAAAGTCTTGAGGCTATGATATACTGATAGGGCAATTGTAAAGGGAAACGTGTTCTGTTTTTAAGATATATTTTCCACCATGACAGTCATTTCTCATGTAGAATGCACATGGTTGGCCTTTTTCTTGTTGTCCATAGAGCATTTTGAGTTGAGGTTTAGGCTTCAGAGATGACTTCAGAGCATGTTCACCTATAGCGATTGGATTAAACAGCATTGTTGCCATGACTTCAAGTCCTGTCTTATATTTTCCTTCATTTTTACAACCTCAATTCCAAAAAGCCGTGACGCTGGGTGAAATGTAAATTAAAACAGTGTATTGGTTTGCAAAGATCACAAACCCATATTTTATTATCATTGGAACATAAATAACAAATCAAATATAAAAAAATGATACATTTTAGTATTTCACTGAAAATATTAGCTCATTTAAAATTGATAAGGGCAACAAATCTTAAAAAAGCTGGAACATGGACAAAAAGATGGAAAAATAATTGGCACAAATAAAGAACTGAAGGAGCATTTTACAGCTAATTAGGTTAATTGGAAACAGGCCAGTAACATGACTGGGTGTAAAAGG
This sequence comes from Melanotaenia boesemani, assembly GCF_017639745.1. NCBI lineage: Eukaryota > Metazoa > Chordata > Actinopteri > Atheriniformes > Melanotaeniidae > Melanotaenia > Melanotaenia boesemani. Next base: position 21,450,121 of record NC_055695.1, on the reverse strand, counting down.
AGCATTTTAAAGAGGCAAAGCCTCTCAGATTTAAAGAGATTCACCAATCTGTAACATACTGCCAGGCCAAAGGTCAAAACCAGATGCTTGTGATCTTCGGGTTTTCAGATGACTCTTATTTAAAATAGGCATGATTCTTTCATAAAAATCACTGCATGGACTAGGGAATACTTCCAGAAATCACTGTGAACACAGTTAAACATTTAATTAAAGCATGCAGGCTAAAAGCCCCATCATGCAAAGATAGGATAGGATTCAGAAACGCCACTTACGTCTCTGGGTCAATGATCATTTTAAAAAGTCTGAGGCAAAGTGGAAAACAGTTCTGTGATTAGATGAATCAAAATTTGCAATTCTTTTTGGAAAGCATGGATGCTATGTCTTCCAGACTAAAGAGGAGAGAGACTATCCAGCTTGTTACCAGCATACAGCTTAAAAGCCTGCATCTTTGACATGATTGCATTAGTGTCTACAGCATCTGTGAATCCTCCATCAATGCTGAGAAATAAAAGAAGTTTAAAGCAACATCTGCTGCCATCCAGTCAATGTACCTTTCAGGAAGGCCTTGCAGATTTCAGCAAGACAATTCTAAGCTTCAGCTTCACAAATTTCCCATTAAATAGTAAAATGTCTCGGGTTCAACATCTGATATGTTGTTTATATTTTATTGTTTATAAAATATGGCTTTACGATATTCTCAAATCATTGCATTCTGTTTTTATTTACATTTTACACAGCATCCCAAATTTTTGTGGGGATAGCGGTTTTACTGTATTTTCATGAAGCTAGAAAATCTAATTTAATTGTTATCAGCAGCTGTAGTGTTTTATTTTCTCCTTTTTTATAGGTGCATTGCATAATTTCTTTTAAGAATTTTTTTTTTTATTATATGTTAAGTTTGTTGCTTATTATAATAACGTTATTCAGATTCATTTTTTAAATTTTTCTTTGGGGATTAACGAAGTATTCTAATAAAATTTTCATTTTTTGTAAATTCTTTTTTTTTTCATTTTATTAAATATTTTCTTTTTCAATGAATATATTTCCACATCTTCAACGTTTCCTCCTCAACAGCTGCTGATGGACAAGAGAGTGGGTCTAAAGAGATACGAGCTGAATGGGAGAAAAGTCTTGTTCTACTTTGATGAGGTGAATTTAATTGAAATTCTTTATAGATGTTCTAATCTCTGTGCACATGTGAAAGCACCCAGCAGGGTTTACTCCATGTTCATTCATACGCTTTCTTTGTGTGTAAAAGAGCAAGTGTGTATTCTTACATATGTGCTCATGTTTAATTGTAATTGGTTTAACCTTTTCATAGATTTCCAGCCAGTGTATGACGTGTGTAGCCTTCCAAGCTGTCAGGGAGTACATTGTGGGCAAGACTGCACCTGTTCCTGTCAAGATCTATGACTACTATGAACCAGGTTTGTCTCTGATGAATCTTTTAAAATTTGCTCTTACTTGTTAAAAACAATGAAAACCATCTAAGAGCCATCATTCATCTATTTGTTTTATTTTTATTTATTTAGTTACCGAATTATGTTGAATCTCATCATTATTTGTAACTGCTGTGCTTGCCATGCAGCCTTTGAAGCCACCCGGTTCTACAACGTCAGCGAGAGCAGTCCACTTGCACGAGAGCTGTGCGATGGACCTACTTGCAATGAGGTTGAGAGTTCTACCAATCAGTGGACAGGTGGGACTGATATGCTATGCCCATAACAGTTTGCAGACACCCCACTTACAAACAGTCACTTAAAAAAAGATGACTTTCCTGCAGGTTTTGTGCAGGCAAACCAATGCAACAATGTGTTTGGATGTTTGGAAGAAGAGCAGTTTGAGCGTTGCACATGCTACAGAGACTGTGGCTACGATGGGGAGCCTGTTTGCGGGTCAGATGGGCAGCTCTACCAGAACCAGTGTCAGATGGAGGTGTTTGCCTGTCGAAATGGGACGCGCATCAAGCAGGTTCCTCTGTCCCAGTGTTCACACAGTAAGAGCTCTCTCATTATACATCACTTTATATTTGATATGCTCACAGACCTTATAGTCTGCAAAGTTGATGGTACAAAAAAAAAAAAGAAAAAGAAATTTCACATTGTTTTAAGTCTACATAAAAAAGTGGCAACTTCTGTCTTAATCTAGAATATACATTTCCTGTCTTACAGGAACATTCTTGCATCTTGCATATGCACTGTATCCTTTGCTCAGGACCACCCAAGACAATTGTTAGTGGAAGAAATGCAAATATATACTAGAAGTAATGATACGTGGCGGAGCTCGAATATTAGTTGTCAGAATGTGTTGGCACTGACAGCATTTCCCAGAAAATATTTATCTGTGTGCAATACCAGTCAAAAGGCTTGAGTTGCAGTCAGTTTGCTTTGTTGTAACTCAGGTGTGTGAAATCATCCATCATGCTCGGATAATGTGAGTCTGTCCGTGTGCACCTGCAAGTGTTTATGCTCATCTGTGTGTGCAATGATCTAAGCTCAGGAAACAGCTGTTCAGGTGTTGAGCAGATTACTGGATGAGTTCTCTGAGAAGGGCTACCCGTAATATCACCCCTCCCTCACATACACACACACAAACACACACACACACACAAGTCCTCTCTCACTCTCTACCGTATTACAGGCCTCCCTCCAAATGACAGAGTGCTTTTGTCCAGCCTTTGAAATCCTTGTCACATTCCTTTCCGACGCACAGCCCAACAACAAAGGAGCCTTCATGTTGCGGAGCAGACTGGGAAAAGCTATAGACAAAACTTCTGTGGGAAAAGACCTCAGATTGTGCCAAGTGGTTCATGCTGTAGATTATCAAAAGGATTGTGATTTTGTGTAGAGCTCCCTGACCTTGTTTGTTTGTGTATACTTGTGTGAGGCAGATTAATACCATCATTTCCCCATTTTGAAAAAGAAAAAGATACGATTTGTTTCCACACACAGCCTCTTGGCCGTGGTTTGGCCGCTGCTAATTTAGCACTAATAGATTTTAATGGAAGCCTCTGTTGGGATTGAGTGTACTCAGTGGAGTGTATAATGCTTCTGGGCAGTATTTAGATTATGCAACACTGAAACTCTGTCAAATTTATTATAATTTTTTTAGGTGCAGTGGAAAGCCATAAAAATGTGGATAATCTAAATTGTGTTTTTTGTGTGTGTGTTTGCATTTTTAGTGGAGACCACAGAGGACAGTCAACCAATAATGAGCCAGGAAACTGAGCAGCCCTCAGTGCCTGTACACACAGGTAACTTAATCTACCAAACATTTCCCCTCACATTATCACATGCTGCTCTGTATTTTCACCATCTTTCCACTCCCGCTTATCTTTCACTTTTTGCCTCATGTAGCTTTTGCTTTTTTTTTTCTCCCCCAAAAGAGAGGAAAAAAGGGAAAAACAAAGATGAAAAAGTTGTGATGGGGTTGGGAGGGGTGTAACAATGAAAAGGCTGACTGACAGAGAAACAAGATGAAAGAAGTTCAGTGAAAAAAAGGCAACTGGGTCAAAAGGAAGAAGAGAGCGGAGGAAAGTTGAGGAAAGTGGATACATAAGGTGGGATGTGTGGCAGTGCATTCCCCTGTCACCACATCATGTCTACAATCAGTGTGATAAATGAGTGGATAAGTTTCACACAGCAGGCCTGATTGTTGCTGTCATGAGCTTGCCCCTTCCTTACTAGCAGCCAAAGAACTCCTGATACGATGTTCGGTTGTGTGTGAAAGAAGGATGTAGCTGTGTTACATTTGGCAATGAGCATAAAAAGACAGCAGCATTTCACAAGCTGCAGAAACGGGTAGTCTTAACATGCATGCACATTGCACGTTGCACTCTTTGAACTGACATGTAAATCACATTAAAGTCCACCTGTGTGTCTGAGTTGTGTACAGGTGTGTGTGTGTGTGTGTGTGCATGTGTGTTTGATGTGGCACAGCCTGCACTGACTTGTTTCCTAGCCTGTAACTCCCAGTAGCTGCTGCTCACAAAGCTGCTCTCATTCAAAGGTCTCCTTAGTACAAAAGCTAAATGCTCCACACTCACCACAGGAATGCTATTCCTCACACTCATTTATCTGTGTATGAACACACAGGAATACACTCATAGCTTGCTAGCACAAGCAAATATGTGTTCAAACACATACACACACACACACACAAATCCATAACCCTGAGGTGATTAAAATAAATGATTGCTGCATAAACCCTGTCATTGTAAACCATTACATTGTTGACGACATGCTTGCGAAGTGCACCATGAGTGTAATAGGTGAAGGTGGGTTGTGGCAAAGAACTGACAGCTTCCATTAGGAAAGTGAAGGAATCTGGAATTAGCTTCTCTGTGCAGACATGTCTTATAATTGAACTTGTTGCAACGGTCAACATACATTAGAATACACAGACTCACAGCCGCTGAAACTTTCCCACCATGTGTCATGTTTAGAATTGGTATTTTATGAATCAGATGTTTACTACTCTCTTTATGAATGATTGAATCTCACAATATTGTCTGGTATGTGCCAAAAATAGTAAAGAAGCAATTTGTGATAATTGGGTAGTCATTTTAAGGAGAACATACTGTATATTAAAACCATACCCTGAAAAAGGAAAAAAAAGTGATTGGGGCATTTTAAGCCTGGTGGGACCCCTGCTGGCGAAGCTGCGACATTGCTGCTCAAGAAGTTCAGTTGTGCAATTTCCTTCAAAACAACCAAAAGTTTGATTTTATATTCAGTGTTTCAGCAGTTTTTATTGATTTGTAAAACCAGTTTTTTTTCTATTTTTGTCATTTGTAAATCGTCAAAACCACAAATTAGTCTGGAGAAAATAAAAACAAGGAAATTGTTTTCACTTTTTCCATCAGCTTGAATTAGCTTGAATGTCTGTGTTGGTTTCTGCTGTCTGAAGGTGAAGAGGAACAGGGCTCCATGGCGGAAGTGTCCTATTACTCCTATGAATATGACTCAGATTCTCAGCCTTTCCTTGCTGATGCAGACGGAGGAAACCATTTTGATGTGCCTGAAGGTGGGGGCACTGTGGAGCAAAGGGTGATCCTACCAGCAGATACCCAGCTACCTATAATGGACACAAAAAGCACCCCAGAGCGATGGTATGTATCATCTTTTGATTTGTTTAAGTTCACATTACCTGATAACTGAACTGTAACTGAATTTTGCACAGCTGTGAAATTTGATCTTATAACTAAAGTGTGTCATGTTGTCTTTTCTTGCGTAGAATCGTCCACTGGGTGAAGCCATATCCACCTCCTCCAAATTGTAACATATTTGTGAATATGCTTGTGAATGGAAAGAGAGGATCTTGGACCTGCAGAATGAGTGTGCAAGTTTTTGTTATTAGGTGATAAGATTCAGAGTGGATGCCTTTTATCATGTATGTGTGTATTTGAGAATTTGTGTGTAGTTGAGTGTGAATGTATCTGTTTATTATTAAGCTAGAATCTGGACTTGTGTCTTTCTTTAGAGTCCTAGTCATCAATGAGCACCATAGCATCTGTGTTATTCACTGTGCTGCCTTTTATAATCACTAAAAGAAATAATCAAGTATTTATGTTTGTAATTACACATATTAAGCAAAATATTTTGTTATATTTTCTATCTGTGGTATTTATTTGTAGCTAGAGGTCATATCAGTTTTTTACATATATATTTTTAAGTCATCACCCACCCATACAGCCTAATGAGGCATTCTGTTCTTCCATAGCAAGCTTTAACTCAATTACTGACAAGTCTGATGAAATTCCTGTGCTGGTATCCTGCTGGGAAAAAAAGACATATGTTTACCATATCCTTTACAGAAACATAAGCTGAAATGTTTTTCATTTATAAGATTTTTTTATATATATTTGTACTTGTTAGACAGCACAGTTAAAACAGGAAACATAAGTTAGGAGAGCAGCATGGTTGTGCAGCAAAGGTCCCTACCATTTCAAACCTGAGACTTTCCACTTACAGACAAGGTGCGTTCCCACCACTGGTTCCTCTGGACTCCCATCTGCATCTGAATCTAATAAAACCCCATCATCTGCTCTCACCATTCACCTACTTTGAGATTTGATTGTACAGTTCATAAGCTATTGTGTTTTTGTTCCATTTTGATTCGTGAAGCAATTGAGTTTAAAAAGAGAAAAGTTAAGTTTTTAAATTTCTGTAGATGTACCAAATTGGATTAAATGTAATCTTGATTCATATCAAATATTGTGATTTTTTTAAACATGACAATAAAATTTCCATCCAATTTCATGCTCTGCTTTTGTTTCAGCCAGCTATTACATTACACCTTTAAAACCTTTTTCACTTAAATTATTATCATGAAGAAATGCCTTAAATCCCTGATATTTAAAACTGTGGAATCTATGCATATGCCGCTCAGTGTCTATCTCTTTTCCACTAGCAGATGGGCTGCAGTGCAGCTGTCCATGAAAGCTGTGTTGCTCCATTTCCTTTGAAAGTATAGTTAAGTCTGGAGATAATTTCCTGTCAGCAGTGACCTGCATTATAACCCTTCTGCTTCAGAGGGTTCTCTGCTTTGATAACTTACTCTCTGACCCCTGGCATGCTTCTGTGTTAGAGACAGAAAGCATGTAAACCTTTGTGTGGTAGTTTGTACTTAACCGTACACATCTCTGTGTCTGGATGTGCACCATATGTGTTTGTATTAATGCTGACAGCACATCCAGGTTACCAAAGCAACAGTCCACATAGTGAATTAGATCCTGTTAAATTTTAATGTTTGGTTACTGCACGTCACTTGTCGACCCTCTCGGTTATCATGGCCTCCAGCAGCGCGCAGCTCAGGCCTCTGGAGGAGTCCTGCAAAACGCACAACAAATCACTGGGCTTAGAGGAGATCAAAGAGGGCTAAGCTGTAGCTGCAGCTTGGTAGGCTGTCTGAAAGCTAAAGTTGATAAACCCAGGTGTACTAGTTTATTTCTAAATATATTCCAGGTGTATGTTTTTGATTTATGGCTCAATCAATGGGGCATGCAAAAGGAACATAGTTACCCCGTAGATCCTCCAGGTATGCTGTATCTGATTCTGCATGCAATAGAAAACAAAAACACTGTTCCTGTGGTGACAATAGGCCAACATTGCAGGGAAGCTGGCTGACTCAAGTGCCCGACAGCAGTGTCTGTGGCAACCACATGCATGGCTGAAGAGTGATACTGCGTGTCCATACTGCAATGAGCAGAAAGAGGGAAAAGAGAAAGGAGGGTGAGGGGGATCTTGGTTTCATGGTTGGCTGAGGGAGCTAGCATTACATGAGAGTGAATCGGAGTGATGACATTGTTTCGAAGTACCAGCTGAGTGCACCTATACATTCACCTCTGCAGAGGTTGGGCTATTCACCTGTCTGAGCCACAAAGGGGCAACCAAGTGGATACCAGATGGATAAAACTCTGCCCAGGTCAGAGTGGACTGACATTTTGAAATGAATTATCAGTGCCAAGATTGTTTTAGAGGAAACTGGGGATTGATTCTGGATCAGCAGGCCCTGGCTTTTTACTGTTTGAAGAACTGTGATATGTGAAGAAAGACAAGCATAGTGAGCATGAGTTAAGGAGCAAGGTACCCCTCTCATCTGATGACTGAATATTCAAGTATGCAACCTGCTTCACAGCTTGCTGAGAGGAGCATTTACTTTTGGTAAGGTGCAAAGTCATGCTTTTGATTATTATTTTTTTTCCATGACTTTCTTTTTTTTTTTTTTTTTTATCTTGTGACACATTTTATTAATATGTCTGTAGTACTGCTACTATTGTAGAATTCCTGAAGAGCACATTACATCTTCAAAAAGTCAGATGGAGAAAAAATATCCAGCAATTGCAGGAAAGGAAAAAGGTGAGTATGTCAACTAAATATTCAATCTCACCAAAGCTGCTTTAATCAGTTACTAAATCTGCATTCTTAAAGCTTTAGAGACACAAACATCTTGCAGTTTGACTTTTTTGGGGGTGATTAATTTGTCACAACAGACTTGAGCAGAGGAGAGGTTTCCAGTGTGCAGACCTGCTGGGACTTGCTCCAGTCTGTAAAAACGGCAGCTACTTGCTCTCCTTGTGCACATTCCACTGAATATTTGTATGCTGATGTAATGATTTTTTTTCCTTGGTTGTGGGTTTGTTTGTTTATAAATTGTGTGCTGTCACTATTCAGTCATTGTAGTATATTAAAACATAATTAAATACTTTCATTAGAATACAACTCCAGGTTGATTGGCAATTACAAGCCATCAAAAAATTTTGTATGGGAGTCATATGCAAATTGATTTTGATGTTTATCAAATGCATATAAAGGTTAATTAAGAAGAAAATTGTATATTGCAGATCTATTACTGGATATTATTTGTAGTACATAACAGATTTTTTTAAATGTTTCCCTATCTTTGAATTTTTAACATTTATGCTTTATAAATGGGTATGAGGTGTGAAAGAGCACATCAATCACACAATTCCACCTGTCTCCAGGGCCAGGACCTGGACGCTATAGACTTCCTCCCACCATCGGATTTGTTGGCCATGACTTCACTAAGCCAACCAGCCCTGCCTACTCTTTCCACGGCAGAATGAGTAATAACAGTGAGCCCCTCTTTCTTTCTCTTTTCACTGAGGATATTTTAATTACTGATAATATGCTGTTTAAATGTCTTGGTCAGAATTTTTATATGAAAATAATAAATCAGGTCATTATAAAACATTAAAAATGAAACCAGCAAATTACCTTTTTTATTATGCTAAAATGTATACAATGGCTCATTATGAGAATGTATTAGATGTTAAGTTTAATCCGTGGTGTAATGCTACCCATAAACCACTGAGGGGAGACAACGCTTCATTGCTGTGATTCTTTCTTTTTTTTGGGGGGGGGGGGGGGGGGGGGGGGGGGGGGGGGGGGGGGGGGGGGGGTCAAATTAGTATTGGTATGAATCTTTTCCAAGTATGACCGATGCAAACTGACAGAGAAGACACCACACCAAACTGATCATGACTGTTCATTTTTATTTCAGTGTATTGTGTCGATTCCAGCCCAGGTCCTCAATATCACCTTGATGCAAAGATCACTCGCTTTGGCAAAGATGGCATGCCTGCATACTCAATGTTGGGTAGAGTAAAACCACAGCGTAAGTTTTTGTTTTTTTTAAAGTAAAAATTCCTTTTGAGTTAAAGTTTATTTTAAATTCATATACTGCTTAATCTTTATAACCTAATTCATAACTCAAGTTCAAGTTTAAGATTGTACAATTGTACAATATGCATTTGCCTCTGATATTTCTAGAGCTCCAGAGTCGGCTCATCCCCAATAACTACACTCCATAATATGGTGTTGCTGTATTACTTTTCTGTTCAATAGAAGAGCTATTCTACACTCCTGGACCTGGTGCCTACAGCCCCGAGAGAGCGCCACCATGCAACCTGCAGCGCAGACCTCCATCCTATACAATGGGAGCTCGCACACACTACCGCAGCGTAGACCCAGTTCCTGCTCCTAACAAATACTGTCTGCCTTCACTTCTGGGCCCTCAAGTCGCCAACAAGCCAGCCAGTGCAAGTTACACCATGTCAGGTAGTTTAAGTGTAGGGGGACCGTCCCTGGATTTAGCCAAAACACCTGGGCCCTGCAGCTACAACAGTACAGACCCAAATATTTACCTGCCCCGAAAGCCTGCGTTTTCCATGTTGGGACGCCATAGTTTACCCAGGGATGGCACCAAGAAACCAGGTCCAGGGACTTATAACCCAGAGAAAGTCACAGCTCACAAGGCCCGGGCACCATCCTACTCCATGGGCATCAGACACTCAGAATTTACCACCCCACTAATTGTCACTGTTTCTGACTGAACATCAGTCACTCAAAAAAAAAAAAAAAAAAAAAAAAGAAATTACAGATCTGTAATGCAAATGTAACGTAATGTAATGTAGCATGAAAACAAGGAACAAACATGTATAATGAATTTTGTTCTCAGAGTAACAAAAAACTTGACAGTCAACTCAGAAGCAACATCTAAAATATCTAGTAATATATGTACAAAACACAAAAACAGGTTTAAATATTTGAGGAAAAATGTGTTTACACAAAAATAAAGCCCTATAAGAAATCAACCCACACTGACAAAATAACATGGAAAGATTTTTCAAAAGATGTGTTGAAAGTCTACAACTGACAGGCAAACTTTCCCCTTCATATTGTGTAGAAAGTTTAGAATTCACAGTAAGAAAAAATGGTTTGTTTCTTTGTACCTCTAAAAAAATGAGGGACTTTGCAAGAACAAATCACAACACTACAGGTTTTTAACACAATACATTAGAACATATGTAGACATATAGAGATGTATGATCTGTTGCCAGTACAAATGATCAAATACAATACATATTTCACAGTTGGCTTCCATTCATTCCTTTCGGAGAGGCCTTCTGAAAAGCAGTATGTGTGGCTCTGGAGAGGAAAAGCATCAAAGAGGTATCTGTCAACATCACATAGGAAAGTCATACAACCTCACACTGCTGTGGTCATCAAGTCTAATGATGCACACAGGAATATATTAAATAATAAATATCAATAAATTTTATTTCTATCCTAATAAGAGGCTCAAAGCTAGTAATATCAGTTAGTATTTAAAACAATGTAAACCAAAGTACACAGTCCTCATATGACACTAAGTAAAAGCTATGAGAATTCACAAAAGAATAATTTTTATTCTAATGTTTTACTCTATGTCCTGCTTAGTCTATAATATGAATACCCCTGCTCTGGGCTCAGTTTCCTTCAAGTGCACTAAGGACTCTTCAAACTTTTTTTGTTTGAACTTTGACTTTGTGTGTGAGAAATCAAATGATACTAAATGACAACGCCGAGACCAGCCACAGCCTTCTATCCACTACTATACCACCACTTTGGAGAAATTCTTTCCTCAGGGTGTGAAATTGATCTTCTACATCTCACCACGAAAAAAAAAAAATGTTTTACTTCTATACCAATAGTTTTAACTTGTAAGATTTTAGGTATGTTATTTTTCTTTTTACCAGTATGAAGGTAATGTATTTTTTCTTTACACAACCTGTTTGCATAATGATAACTCAAGTCTCAAATATCCATTTGATCACAAATAATCAAAACAATGAGGCTATCTACAATTTTACTGACATCAAAAAACAGTGTAAGCCTTTCCCCCCTAAATCCATGTTTACTAACCTGGTTTGTGGACCATGTAGTGAACCCAGCCTTTGCTCTGTTGCACCCCAAGTCCTCTCCACTCCTCCTCTGTCATCAGATGGGTGGAGGGCACCAGTTTAGACAGCTCCGTCGGCAGCACAACATGCCTGTCGTAAAGTAAATACACAATTATTTTAAGAATGACCACACCATTCAAATGACATTTTAATATCACTTTTAGTGTTAGAGACGCAGTTAGCATGACAAGATGTTTAGGTGGGGGTTGTTTTGAGTATTATTACGAGCACAACTTTATTATTGATGCATTTTATTATACCAAAGCCACAATTAACGCTAACAACGTCAGCATAAATCTGACAGCATACATTAAGGTTATACTGAGCCACAGAGCTAAAAGTAGGGAAAAATCTTGATCCAAGTTTGATATGAGCTGATTTGACAAGAATAATAATAAGGTACCTCTTGAAACGTTTGAAATTACAACAGCCTACCTGTACTCGAAGTCATCATCGTTGTATGTTTCCGAATAAAATATTCTTCTCTTTGACATCTCGCCCCACTTAATATTCAGCAAATTGCTTTTTGATACTGGACTTTTCTATTTACTCTTTGGTTAGCAGGGAGTGAACCAGAGCAACAAGCTGTTGTTATTTGCCGCTGTTTTTTTTAAGGTTCTAATACCCCAACGGTTACCCGCTTTCCGCTGATTGGTCAACTCAGCACCACGCGGATACAACGAGATCGTCTGAGCGTAAGAAGATGAGGCCCTCGTGTTTGAATATAGCTATTACGAAGTACGGGTTCGCTTCGCGTTTTTGTTTCTGATTAAAAAATGCGCTATTACCTTAAGTTTTATCACGAACTAAAAAATAGTTAATAAATGTTTGAATTGATGATATACGCATTTTCATTATTTGTCCTCTCCATTGTCAGTTTAGGGTGAAAATAGGGTCAGAAAAATAGAGACTAAGTAAGGGTTCTTTTTATTATATTCTATCTCTGTAAGTATAAGCTACATACAGCTGGTCGATTCAGTCTCTATTGCTATATTACTTTCTGTGTGCTGTATGTTTGCACATACCCTTGTATTCAAACTAATCGTTAGCCCAACAGCATTATTGCTATTGTTATTCTTATTTTAAGGTTTATCGGCAATTATGCACAGTGACTCAGCAGTATTAGGAGAGCAAAATTAATATCACAATTTAGACAAAATATGACATAGGCAGTTATGCTATGAGGCTAACAATATGGAAAAACTGCATCATGTTTGAATTAAATGACCTAAGCATGCTTTTTTGGGTGATGTGAGTTGCATCCTTTTTTCCCCCATAACATTATATCAGTTACTACACTAGGTGAAGAAAGCCAAATGCTCCTGAACTTGTATTTATTTATGTAATTCTTACATAATTCTTCCTAATTCAAACAGCACTGAGCATATTTACATGGAAGCAATCAAACTGTTTTATGTAAAAAAGTATTTCTACAAGCATGAATGTAACAATTTATGATAATATAATAAACATTTTTATTTAAAAAATGATCAAATTTGACAGTTGTTCTTCAGTGGGCAAAGTGAATTATGTTTTAACATTGTCTTTTCTTTGCTGCTGGTTTATAGTTTTGTTCTTTCTTCGTGTGATTACTAGAAGTAATTTGGTTTCTGTGGACACTTAAATACACATCCCATTGTAATAATTGCATTGTCTTTGTCAAACTTTGTTAAACAGTTCAATTCAAATTCATTTAACTTTTTTTTATAGTGTAACTGCACTCATTTGTCACGAAAAACAGGGACAGAACATTCTGAGAGATCAGCTGTCAACAGGCATCGATTATGTCTGGTTTATCAGTAACCTTTTATACTCCATAGCAAACAAGTTTGTGGCTGTTTAGAGGAAGGTTGAGTGGTTTTGCAGAATTTATTATGATAACTGTGTGTGCATAGTTTTTGTGTTTGGATACATCATATGGCTTGTTTTCTGGGATCTCAACCAATTAAATGAGTTGGTGTCTTATTCAAGAACAGCCACAGTTTTTTTTTTTTTTTTTTTTTGTCTTTTTGTTTTTTGCTATAGCTTAAGCAAACACATTGCATCACTTTTTTCCTGGTCGAAGTAATGGGAAGTTCATCGGGCTGGATTCTTGTTTCACCTGCCTTGTGGGTAAGTTTCTTCTAAATAACGTTTCACTTGTTGGGATACCTTTTGAAATTCATTAGGTTTTGAACTTGTAATCAGTTTTGTTTAAAGTGTGTTTGGATATGGTTTGTTTACGGAAATCTTCTGGAATCTATCTTCTTTGATCAGAAAATAATAGTCCCTCAAATTTGCCCATAGTATTGCAAATCCATCACATCGTTGTCAGCAGATCAAAATGCCCTTGTCAGATATTAGTATTGAGGGCCTCATGTTTAAAATGTGGTGATAAATTTATCATAAAAAGATACTAACCACAGACAGTGGAAAATTATATAGAATGTTAAAAATATGACTTTTTGATTAGTTTCATTCAGCTATTCTTATATTGAGTCAGTATAGTATTATAGTAGTATAGTAGAAGGCTCAAATAATTATGGTGAACCAAAAAATAAATTAGGTCAATTTCCTTGTGTGAATTGATTGAAATAACACACTTTGCATTACAGGATTTTTTGTGAATTTATGTGTCACTTTCTTATTTTTCTCTCTTTTTGTCTGCACTATTTGAAAAAAAAAAGTTTTAGAAAAGTTGTGCAGTGTAAATTTCAGCTTAAAGACTTTTGTGCTTCTGGTGGAGAATCCTGACTCCATGTTGCTTTTACCAGATGGAACAATGCAATTAAGTAAAAAATAGAAATGAGAGTGCACAGGGGAAAAGCACAAGAGAGGGTGAAAGCAAGAAGCTAAAAGGATCACGCTGAGATGGCTGATTGCTCTCTTGGGAGGTGGATGGGAGGGTCTGTGGGAAGAGAATTCAGGCAGATGGGATAGGGTAGATGCTGTCAGACATGCAGTCCCTTCCAAGCGTGGCTGCATTGTTTCCTTTGTTATGTTTTTGTATGTTACCAGGACTAATGGGATTACACGCGCATTGCCTTTTACAGAATTCACTTTAACTAATTGAACAAGTCTCATTCTGAAAGTTGCTCTCCTGCACAATCAAATTTTGAGTTAATGTTTCTTTTAATGCAGCTGCAGGTTACTGCTGTACTGGATCACGGTAATTTTTTAACACACACACTTTTTTTGTGCATTCTATATATATATATATATAGATACTGGGCAACAATCTCTATTTCCCATTTTTATCTAAAGTGCAGGAAGACAATATTGTGTAATTCCAATCACAATATTTGCCTTCTCAATAGCAATGCAACCTTATCAAAAGTCTTATTATTATTTCTTTCTTTTAGCTCACATATCAGCAGCAATGTTCATCCTGGGTAGATAAATAGCACATAGACTACGCTGACATAGATTGCTAAATTACTGAGTGGCCCTTATGTAGAAGCACAGGTGATCTGCAGAATGTGAGTGTGTGTCTGTGTGTATCTGGGTGGATGGTGGTTAAGGCAGATGTGCTGTAGCGAATACAGTCTGAGAGCAGCTGGGCAGGGCAGGGCTAACAGGCCAATGACATCATCCACAGAGAGGGAGAGACAGACTGGGAGCACACGAGCGATCTTGCCTCAGGCAGTAAAAGGAAGGAAGCAGGCCGGTTCAGATGGAGAGGAGAGCAGCATGAGAGTGGGACATTGCTGGAGTGGGCGAGGACCAGACAGCTTTGAGCTGACTTTGAAAAGGATATAGGACTTTGCCTAGAAGATTTGCACATTTGTTTTCTCCTCCTTTTCCATTACACCCTCCTCCCCCCCTCCCCCCTCTCCCCCCCTATCCCTTCCCCCTCTCCCCTTTCCCTTCCATCCTCTGGCAGCTATCCCCCCCTCTCATCTCCTGCTTTAGGCGACTCCTCCGGGCATGCTCCTTAAGCCAAAGTATGGCCGCTTTCGCAATGAGTCTGTGACCTCCTCCGACGACCTGATGCAGAGCTTAACCATGAGCGGCAAAGTTGTGGCAACACCAGTGGCCCCTTCCTCCAACACAAGCCTCCCTCTCCCTCCTTTGCCTCCTATGGATCCCAGCGCCAGGTCCTCCTCCTCTGCGGGGGCTACAGCCCTGGCAGACTCCCCCTGCCTCGATGGGGAGCAGGATGCAACAACAACCTTCTGTATGCTCATCCCTAAGATGCCCCAGTGGAAATTCTCAAACTCGCTGCTCAGCCGGAGCCCATCCAACTCCAGCTCCAGCTCCAGCTCTAGCAAGGACTCGGGCAAGGCTGCAGCAACTTCTTCCCAGACCTCTGTCTCCTCATCTTCTGCATCACTCAGGACCAGTGGTGCCATGCAAGGCAGCGGTCCCGTGGCCAGCCTTGCGGCTGTGTTTAACTCCTGTGACCCTGTTTGTGTCACCCCCTGTTCCCTTCAAGCCATACGAGGGCAGAGAGCAGTAGCTTCAAGTTCTGCCAGTCCAGGGGTGCATGGATTTGGGGCCACAGAAGCCATGGTGAGCCCTGGTGGTTCTAGCAACTCCAGATCAGGAATGAACCGCAGGACGAGGGTGGAAGGCATGTGGCTGGGAGGCGAGGATTTCAGCCAAAAGGGCAGCTTTATCCACAAACCCTCTCAAGGCTGGTTGCACCCTGACAAGAAGATTGCAGGACAAGGGGCCTCTTATATTGTCAGGGTAAGTTGGTGGGCATGTTTTGCAAATGCACCCTTACTGAAAGAAAGTGAATATCAACTTAATTAAAGTTTGGTTTGGTTAACAGTTGCCTTCACACAGGAGCCAGTTAAAGGTGTCTCTGTCGGGGTGGGAAACAAAAGAACACCTGACTAGCATGCAGTTTGTTATGCTGCTCATGTGGCGAGGACGAGGGAATACATAATTTAATCCATATAGATGGCCTGGTGTGGCTGGCTTAGAGACTGCGTCAGGACTGCACACAGGCGTCAGGGTGGAAAAGATAAACCATGAAGTTATGTGTACTGACTGCAGAGAGCATTGTAGTTCAGCTCCACAGTTTACCATTGGTAGCATTCATCACACTGTACTTAAAACAATAACCAACTGTATTTATAGAGCATGTTACCCATGTCTGATTCTGAGCTCCGACTGTGGGAGTGGTGCTCTTTGTGTGGTTTTGAGATTGTTTACTTTAATGAGTGCAGGGAGTTATAATGATTTCAGCCATAAATTTTATTTACCATCTCAGTATAATGAATACCAGTATTCCCCACTGTTACCATAAGTGTGTGCTTTTAGAGTGCTTTATTGAAGCTTTGAAGTATTCCACAAGCTTCTTGTGTTTTTAATTTAAAACAATCCAATAGATAAATTTGTGGGCAAAAAACATATCTTTATCAGTGTGTACGACTGATTTGTGCCTACACTGGGTTACCATCCAAAACAGACTGCTCGACGTCAGTGTCAATCTCCCCTTGGTGATCCCCCTTGACTGTTCACCTCCGCCCTTCTGCTCTCTCCACTTCCCTCTCAAACTAATGACATGGCCCTTGATTAGGCGGGTCTGGGGTCCAAGCATGCTTGCTAATGTCATTATACAGGCACCATTCATTCCTATATTCAATTACATTTAATTACAGTCATTTACATCATGTGATGTGAAAGAGGAGGTTGGGTGAGTGTGAGAGAGCTCCAAATGTTTAGTACATATAAAGTCTCATCATCACCCCATGCCTTCCAAGATTCATAACAAGTTTTTCTCTTATCTGATTGATATCTTAGTTAAGGATTAGATCAGTCCAGTTGTTGCCATCTGAAAGTGTGCCACAGTCATTTCAAATGACCTGTGAGAGTATATGTTTGAAATGTGCAGTATTTCATGGCTTCTAAAGCAGTGCTGTATGTGCAATTGACTGGTAAATCTATGCAGGGAGGAGCACTTATTGCATGTATTAGTGTCATAGGGACAGCAAATTTCTGCTGCACTGTGCCATTTTAAAGCACCATGAGTGTCTCTCTCTCTTTCTCTCTTGCTCTCTCTCTCCCTGTTTATTTCCACTCAGTCACGTACACAAGTACTCATTCATACAAATCCATCCTTCATCTCAGAGAAACAGATGATATCCTTAGTTCTGGTTTTACATTTTCTGTATGTCCAAACACACCCATGTCAGGCGCAGTGTCTTCCCTGAATCTCCCGTCTCTGAGAGCCAAAGCACTGCAGCAGCTATTAAACGAACAGTGCATCTGCCAAAGCAGCTGTCTTAAATATAGCTATATTAAGGCCAGGCTGCTCTTATTTTATACTGCTTCCATAAACAGTTTTTGTTTCTAAAAAAAAAAAAAAAAAAAAAAAAAAAAAAAAGACTTCATGTATTTTGCAATGCAAATGTATTTTTTATCATTGATACAAGATTTTTTCCAAGGTTTAATTGTGTTGTGGTGTGTTTTCCAATCTGCTACTAACAGTGTTTAAAAGAACAAAATCAGAGGAATTGTTGACCAGAATGAGGAAAATTTCCTCCGGCATCACTACTTACCACATAAATTGTAAACAAGGCAGGGAAGAATCTGCTTGTCCCTTTCATCTGGTCACCAAACATTACACAACATACAAGGTGGTTTTTGTCCTGCCACTGTCTTCATGGTGAAATTACCGCACATAAGGTAATGAATTGTGTTTTTTTTTTTAAAACTAGCCAAACAAAGAAATGACATTGATTTATCTCAAGGAAGGGAACTTCATCAAAACAGAGTTTGAGAGGTTATTAAATTTCTGAAGAGCCTTTCTCAGAACAGATACTCTCTTGTTTAAGGAATAATGAAGTAGAGCTTTGGCCAAAAGGACAATGATGCATATACACTGGTAGAGGAGGGGATGTGTTGCCTCAGCAGATGTGTGAGTGACAATGGCAACATTGGCAAAGAGTGGAAAGAGAGAAAAAAAAGAGTGATGATTTCCCTGATGGAAGACTTCCCTTAAGCCCAAATGTTATTAGAAAGATCATTAAGCTCTTAGGCTACTCTCTGTTTTACAAAGATGTTTTCAAACTTGTCAGCACTGTGACCCAATCACATTTTAGATAAAAACACCAAATCAAAACATAAAAAAGCCCCTGGCAAAATCTATGATACAGATGAAGATATGGGACGTCGAACATGATTTTGTAACACATCACATTATTATACTTTGATGCATTGTGTTAATTTGGTGGATTATTTAGCAGGGACAAAGTTAGATGGATGTACTAACACAGGAGGTTATTTACAATAGTTGTCTCTGAATTTTACTGATCAATAATAACAGTTAAGAGTTTAATTCACTGTGACATTGTTTCTTCACAAAACAAACAGAACATTCTCAGTTGAAGGGATTGTACAAACAAACACACTCACACCCTTTGCATCCCCAAGAGAGCTAAGAAGCTGCAGTTTGTCCGTGATCTGGAGCTCTCAGTGCTGCTAATCTAGTCAAGGTGCCATTAGCACCCTGACCTGACAGCCATTAGTAAGCTACTGAGTGAGAAGCACACTTTAATGGTCTGTATGAGATTTGATTTAGATTATTGTCTGACATAGTGACGTGTGCAGATAGAATTGTAAATATTCTACACTTAAAAGTCTTTGGGGTTGAAGCTTTATCAGAACACAACTTTTTAATTCAAACTAGTAATGCACAAACATATCAGTCCAGCATTGGTTGATATTCAGCTTGTTGACTGTAATGGGACAAACAGCAAATGACATCGGCCAATATTTACCCTGGATGTTTTGCACTGACTTTGTTTATTTCTGTTTATTTATAGTTTTGTTGGGCCATGGTTGTACTGAAAGCTAACTGAGTTGGTAATGGTTTAACACGCTAAAAAGTCTTGGATTTGTAAGAATGAATTTGTGCTCATTCAAAGATAGTGTGATGAAGAGGTGCGATACTTAAAAACTGTTTTTATTTTTCATAAAGCATATTTAACTGTTTCCTCTGCATTATATGAAAAATAATTTACTAAAACAACTGGTATCAGCCAAATTAATATAGTTGAAGTCAGTATTGTCCTAGAAATTCACAGTGGTTGCAGCTTTAAATTAAACACCTGCTGATGATTTAATTTAATTTAATTTTTATTTTTTAGAAGATCACATCTTTTTTGTGAGTGTAAAACTCAATATTGCAGCACTTCAGGGGCATTCATCTTGACAAAAATCAGTCTACAGAGATTTTGCTGTAAATAATTCTTTTCTTTTTTTTTTACTGCAGTACATGGGTTGCATTGAGGTGCTGAAGTCAATGCGTTCCCTAGACTTCAACACACGGACTCAGGTGACAAGGTAAGCTGTTAAATCATCTTTACTGTGAGTGGTAAATCAGGAGAATTAAATCCAAGATATATTGTGATAATAGAGATGTCAGTTTCTACAGTATCAGATTGCAAGCAACACCATAGGAGCAGAAGCAGAAGTGGTTATTTTGTATAGTATGTTGATTTGGCATTGTAATAAGCAAATAAACAATTTTTTTATATAACTTTCTAATTACACTATAAATGGAGGTACACCTGTAGATCTGTTTTTTAACCTTGCAATCCCTTTATTTCTGAGGCCAAAGATACAGAATCTGTGGTAGTTTACACCACCAAAATTTTGCAGTTGCAGTGAAAATGTCCACCAACAGCAGTTCCTCTGAAGTTTCAATAAAAACTAAAGTCACAACTCTTAGCATTAGGGCTGCCCAATTTAGTTTTTGCCCCATTTAGGAGACAAACACAGCTTCTGTATTTGTCTTTACTAGTAACACAGGTCAGACAGTGCATGGGTTTATATATGAAACAGTGCTCAGGCTCCTTGCCTTTCTCTTTCCTTGTGCTTTTAAGGCCTACATGCAATGTTGTTGTTATCAAGCATATTTTATGCAATCATCAACCTCAGAGGAGAAACACTCTCCCCAGCTCCCCACTCTGTCTCCCCTCCCTTCCTTCTCTCACTCTGCTATCTCTCCTCCACAATCGATCGGCAGAAATCTGAGCCCATCATGCATCCAGGCTTAAGTACAGGGGGAGGAAGGTGGGGGTGAGCAGAGATGGAGTGATAGAGATAGGAGATCTATTATTGATGATGTTCGCTAATGACTGTGAAAAGCTGCAGTGGTCTCCATGAACGTGCCCTGCTGGGTTGTCTTTAACTGTAACTTCTTGAGAGGGAGCTAGGGGGAGGAGGAGCCAACAAAAGAGCAAAACAAAGCAGGGGGGGGGGGGCAAAGACATCACTTCAAATTGACTTTTGTTCACCTGTAGCTCATTGGGCCCATTGTCCAAATTTTCACTGGTATTAGAGCCTTTGTTCCTGAATTGCTTCTTTGTTATATGTCATATGTTTACTGCTTATGAATTATTGTTGCTTGTGATTAAAAAACAACAATTAAAGTTTATAGTTACAGCCTAGAACTGGCCTCAGCTTGCACACCACATAATTACATCCTGGAAGGCCACAACAAAACATTAAGCAGTTGAGAGAATTTCAAAAATGTATTTCAGCCCCTGAATTTGAAGAAGGCGCTGTCTCCCAACAGTACTGTCTGTGTCATGCTGTTTAACAGCAACACAGCTGATAATGAGGCCCAGCATTTTATTGCAGGGTAGACTGCAGACAAAAACAACAACAGCCCATCTCTCTTCTCCTCCCTCCTCCTCCTCCTCCTCTCCCTCCTCCTACCTCTGCTCTCTCGTCAGCATGAGTCATTCGAACATTGTGGTGTTTTTCAAAAATCCCTGAGAAGTTCTGTCCTCGAGATGGGGCCTGGGACGTTGCTTTTTAAATATTTACAAGCCACTTGATAGGGGCAGCTTGGCTCTTGATTGCTGTCCTCGTTGTCCCCTGGCAGAGAGATCACGAGCTACAGCCTTGAAGCCAAATCATGCCTCCCTCCCTCCATTAGACACACACAGGGGGACACAAACTCTAAATTGCCATTAGTCAATTCCCCAGGACTATTAGCACAAATCTGGTGAGAGAAATTCACAACTGAAAACAAATGCAAGCATTAATGACTTAAAAAATATTCATTTTGTTTCACAGCAAAGCTCGATTCGTATGTTGTAACGTAGCAGATGAAAGCAATTTCTTGACCTTTGAACTGTGGTGGGTCTTTGACCTGTGGCTTTAGCTGGGGTGAGAGAACACAAAGCATTTGTTTATCCATGAGATTTAACCTCTGGTTTTTTCATTAATGTAAAACAGGCCTTTTTTGTAACCCTGGACTATTCTGAACCTGCATGTGCAACATTTTTAGTTCAGTTTTACCCATATTGTTGTCTTCATTTTCCTAATCAGGGAAGCCATCAACAGGCTTTGTGAAGCTGTGCCAGGAGGGAAGGGGGCTTGGAGGAAAAAGGTTAATAGTAAATTTATAATTTTACCTTGTATTTTTTTTGTTATGCATGTGGGAATGGTATTTTAAATAAAACACAGTGGTTTTTGCTCTGCAGCAAGACTAGAATAGACAAAAGAAAATCAATATCATAAGACAAAACAAGCCCATCTGTTGCTCTATGCAGGTGTTATCAGGAGATAAATATAACATGACATTGACATTTTTTAAATCTGTTTTTACTTACAATGATGTAATTGTAATTTGCACTGTCTTGTTTGTTTTTTCTTGCAGGCCCTTAACAAAGCTCTGCAGTCTATCATGGGCAAGAGTAACCTGCGATTTGCTGGGATGAGCATCGCAGTCAATATTTCCGTGGATGGCCTTGGTCTACTCATCCCAACCACACGACAGGTTAGATGATGCTTAATTACCAAGCTGCTCAAGGATTAAAATGAACTTAATAGTTTTATAAAATGGTTTTGTCAGGTCTAAATGCTACTGTGACTGCAATTAAATAAGGAAAAGAACTGTAAATTGTCTTTGATTCTTGTATATGATATACAACACTTAGTCTTTACTTTCTTGATTTCTAATACAATCTATTTACATGAATAGAAATGTCTTCTGTGCCATTATCTGTCTCAGGTGATAGCACATCATCCCATGCAGTCCATTTCATTTGCCTCTGGTGGAGACACAGTAAGTGCAGCAAATGCTGCTTGGAACAAACATTTAATAACTAAATCCAACTCAGTTGTGCTTTATTTGTTTCCAATCTTATGATCCAAAAATCAATTATTTTAGTAATAGATGTCTAACTTAAGTCTGATTTAATTAAATTGTCCATCCTGTACATTGAAGGACACACCTGATTATGTTGCATACGTGGCCAAAGACCCAGTGAATCAGAGAGGTATGTCCTGGAAAGCATCTCTTTCTGCCTCGCTGCACATTTCTGTCTCTTTCTTAAATAAGGAGTAGAATAAAAGAGGTGCTTTGAAGCTTACTCTCACATGTTGCTCATTGTGAGAGAGTTTTTTTCTTTTGTAATGCAGTTCTTTTTTTGCTTTCTTCAGCATGTCATATACTGGAGTGCTCGGATGGTTTAGCCCAAAGTGTCATCAGCACCATCGGTCAGGCTTTTGAACTCCAGTTTAAACAGTATCTACACAGCCCTCCTAAAACCATGGCATCCATGGAAAGGTAAAAGGAAGTCCTGTTAAAACAATGACTTGCTTGAATTGATGAAAAACCTTTTAAACTGTTTTTATTTACTCAAAATTGGTGACATCTCTGAATCTGTAGGGTAATGGCAGGCAGATGGCCAATACATTACATTGTAATTCACAACTCAAATACAGTAAATACACCACATGGGCCAGTCATCCTGCAGAAAAATGATTGTGCACAATTCTCGTATTTCATTTTTATGTATTCCAAAGAGATGTGATAGTTTATTATTGTCCATAAGTCCATCTTATGTTATAAATGCACAGATCTTCTTGCACAAACATTAAATGACACCTCTGCAGGCACAGGATAAAAAAGAAGTATCTTATTTTCTGGTTTCAAATGAACATCTTTCCTGCCAGTGGCAGCAACTCTAGGGACGTATATAAATGCCGATCCATATAGATCACATTCAGATGCGGAGATGCCATTTGATTAGAATAAATCTATTTAAGAACTCAGATGTCCTTTACTTAGGCCAATCATCCACGTGATTATTATAATTAAGTTTTTGCTGTATTTACATGTTTTGGTCTGCCAGATATTTTTTAAAATTTATCCTCTTCTTAACATATTTATCTCTCTTTAGGCCTGTCAGGACAGAGGAACCCATGTGGGGCGAGGAAGAGGACTTCTCTGACCATGATTACTACAACAGTATTCCAGGGAAGGAGCCTCCTGTTGGGGGAGTTGTGGACTCAAGACTGAGGCCCAATGGAGCCCTTCTGGGTCACATCCACACCCAACCACACAGCAAGACAGCACCTCAGGTAAGTGTCCGGGCATGGATATGAAAACAATCTTAGGTCATTTTTAAAGTTTGATTTATGGTATGGTAAGCTCAACTTCATTTTATGCAGTGATATATTTCTGCTCCACCACTGCACTGACCATTCTTCCAGCACACCAGTACAGCTTAACCCCTGTAATTGCCAGCACTGCCAAAGAGTGATATGCAACCTCATAATCTAATGTTATCTCAAATGTAATAAAAATGGCATCTGGTTATTATCAAGCAGTTTATAATTAAAGTCTATCACAGAATAGACTCGGAAAACTCTGACATCTTCAACTGGTGACTGATAGAGTTTGCTGCTCCTTCTCCATATGTTTTACAGATAATTAAAGCAAAAGGGTATGAAAATATACTCCATAACGTCTTCCTGATGCACCTGCACTCTAACTGCCAAAGACAGTTTAGTTTCACTTGGTAGAAGAAATCACTGGCCTCCCCTTGCTGCTTGTTTACAATATGGTGACTCACTGTAGTTACAGTTATACAGACACATTTGTATTAAGGATGTGTTTTCCTGGTGTGGCTGTGTGTTTGCAGATGGGCTCACCAGCCAAAAGAGAACATGCTTCTTACCCACCTGGTCAGCTGTGTTATGAGCTTCACTGGGACACTGAAATGACTTGCAGCTCAGGTGAGACACCTTGTGGCAGTCTTTAACAAGTAAAAACATGTCTTAATCAGAGTGTTAAACATAAGTCAAGTGTTTTATTTTTTTTTTGTTTTTTTTGTTGTTTTTTTTCTAATGACAGGAAGCATGGGTGCAGTGTTTTTATTCACCTACTAAACAATCTATCTTAATAGTGGCTAGGTTAGAGAGCTTTCCATGGGCTTCAACTAATGTCTGTTCATGTCCTGTTGTGTTTAAAGTCTGTAAATACCAATAAACTTTGTGACTTTGTGTGTGAGTTTCACCTTCTAACTAGCTCAGACAGAGGCTCAGTGTCCAGATTCTTAACAAGATCACATTAATAGGAGTCTTGGGATCGCTGATCAGAACAGCCTTTAAGATAAAAATTTCCCTCATGCTGCACAGACATCTGTCATCTCACATAGAAGGACAATTTAAGGGATCCTCAAAGTTTTCTGACATCAGTTACATGATTTTGCACACTAAAATGAGTGGCATGCAAAATTTGCTACAGAAGAAACAAATTTAGCTCTTCACCAGCAAAAGTTGGCTTAAGTGAAATATTAGTGCACATTTAAATTAATTTGGTACCACAATATATTTATTTAATTGACAATAGTGAATTAAAACATTTTAGTGCTGAGCACAATAATCCAAAGATAAGACAGTGTAAACAAGCTCAACATATTTTCTAAAATACTGTGATGAAATTTAAAATGTCCTTTTATGGTTTTAACCACTAGAGGGAGCACTAATCCTAAACAAAGGAGTATTGTAGCTAAGTAAACTATCTAATATACAGAATCACACTTATATACACACAGATCTATTGATCAACAAGACAGAAAACTTAGAAATGGATTTTTTTCTTTCTCTGGTATGGCATCAGATGGTTACCTTTGTGCTGATGGGCAGCCATCAGGCAGCAAGGACTATGAGGAGCACCAGTATGTAAACACGCAGAGTCTGGAAAACCTGAATTCACTCACGCAGGGTCCAGATGGAAACAGAGGGGCCAGGGCCCCTGACAGTCCCAAAAAGGACCTTTTTGATATGAGTGAGTTCCCGTGACAGTAAAAATAACATCTTGAAATATGAAAGCTATAGCTGAATATTCACATTCACATCTTTGAACCTTCTTTTTTCCTGCAGGGCCCTTTGAGGATGCTCTGAAGCTCCATGAGGCCTGTGGTGGAGCTGTTTTATCAAGCATATCAGGAGGCTCCGGACTGCAAGCTGAAGGGGGAGGTGTTCGAATCTTGGAAGATCAGTGGCCCAGCCCTCCACGACGCAGAGCCCCTGTTGCCCCTAATGAGGAGCAGCTCCGCAGGGAGACCTGGTACCACAGCCGGATGAGCCGACGAGATGCAGAGAAACTCCTGGTCCGAGACGGAGATTTTCTTGTCCGGGAGAGCACCACCAACCCTGGGCAGTATGTGCTCACAGGCATGCACTGTGGCCTGCCCAAACATCTTCTGTTAGTAGATCCTGAGGGAGTGGTGAGTCTGTCAGCAAGTTAAACACATACACTGCACACTTAAATCTAACTATGCCATTGTTTGTTTGTTGCAGTGTGTGTAAGTATGTTTTTGTTTGTTTTGTTCATGGTTACTTACACATCCTAATGTCTGTTTTCCTCCATAAAGGTTCGGACCAAAGACATGCTATTTGAGAGCATAAGCCACCTTATATCATACCACCTGAAGAATGAGCTACCTATAGTGGCAGCAGAAAGTGAGCTTCACCTCAAACAGGTGGTCAGGAGGAAGCCACGAGTCACCTGACCCTGCGTGGGACGTAAACTGCAGTAAACATTAGAATGTATGTATATAATACAGATAATAATTTGAATGACACAAAATGCAGATATCACAGTAGTAACTACTTTGCCACACCTAAAACAAAGAAGAAGTAGAAGCAGAGAACACACGATTCTTCAGACCTTGTACTTCAAAATCCTGCTGTTAGTTTACAAAGCTCTGAATGGTTTAGGACCAAAATACATTCAGGATCTTCTGGTTCGTTATGAACCAACTAGATCCCTTAGGTCATCAGGGTCAAATTTACTTTTTGTTCCCAGAGTCAGAACTAAACATGGAGAGGCAGCGATCAGCTTTTATAGTCCTCACATGTGGAACAAACTCCCAGAAAACTGCAGGTCTGCTGAAACTCAGCAGTTTTAAATCAGGGTTAAAAACGTTTCTATTTGCTGCCTTTCATCAAAACAACTGTTTTCCACACACTGGAACTTTATTTCTTGCATTTTATCTATTTAATTTTAGATTTTTTCTTTTTGTTTTTATTTAATTACTTTTAATTCTTTTAAAGTTTGTTTTTAATGCACTAGTTGTTGCTTCCTGTGCCCCACTGTAATGCTTTTAAGGTTTTATGTAAAGCACTTTGAATTGTTTTGTACATGAAATGTGCTATATCAAAGAATTCCCCTTGCCTTGCCTTACACAACACAATGAGAAAACAACAGTGTGTTTAGTGAGACGCTCCATGAGGTTCACCTGTAAAGCAGTGTATTAGCTCAAATAGGCCCCATAACAATGCATGAATATTTATTATTTTTTATATTAACAGCTAATTTGGTTATCACTTTGTGGCAAGCAGATGTAGGGAGACTGTTTTGTGCAAAATGTAATACCATTATGCTCTAATTTACCCTAACACTAATGCCATCCTTCTCTCTCTTTCATATTTCAGGGCTGAATTCTTCTAAGCTTGTGAAAACCACTGAAAAACTGAATTTGGTAATCATTTTTCTTGAATGAGTATTCCTATAAAGGACTGCTAATACTTTCTTTGGACATACCTCGTAGTAAAGTGAGGTGTCTGACATCACCTTGTACACTCTCTGCCTGCTGGCTGGCAGGGTAAACTAAAATATTCATCATCAGTCTCCTCCTTAGCATGCAGCAATTAAGCTAACAAACCAACCAGAATCTGCAGTGTGTCCTGTGCCAGAGCTGCATAATCTCCAAGGTCAAACCTTAAACTGACGGCTGTTTGGAGAGGACCCAACCTCAGGAAATTTCAGATGGACAGTGATGCACAGTGAAGAAGAAATGTCCTGCAGAGTCCTGGGCAACCATACAGTTATAGGTCACTCCACCAGTTAATAAACATCACCAGAACAAAAAATTACCATTGTTTTTTTTTTTTTTTTTTTCTTTTTTTTTTTTTGTGGATATGAAAACAAAAAAATGTCAGGTTCCATATTCAGAAGCTCAAAAATGAAGACGTGTTTGTGTCTTTGGAATGTAAAGACTGTTAACAATGTCCATCGGTCTGTTGTGTCTGAGAAGGCACAAAGGATACACAATGAACACAATGTCAGTCCTAGATTTTCAAAAAAGCTGCACATTCTTCAGCCTTTTTTGTTTTTCGATCTTAATACTGAATCCCATTAAAACAGTCATATATGTTCCTCCAGACAGCCCAGAGAACATATTGTACTGACAATGACTCAGTTCAACATATTTGCAAGAAATAACAGTCATTTGTGTTGTTTGGAAAGGGTTTTTGATAAAATGGCGTGCTGCATAAGCCTGTGATTGTTTCTGGTCAGACTCTACTCTGTGGTGATACATCCTGTGTTAAAACAAACCCCTCTGTGTTTAAACCTACTATGTCATACATGTTTTTCCTCAGCCTTCCTACTTCAGTGCCTTAATAACTGACAGGCATTTGTGTCAGAGTGTATAGAATGTGCATTTATGGACTGGTTTTTCTTGCCATGCCAATACAAAAAAAAAGAACAAACTTTAGGATGATTAAGCTCTTATATCTTAGAACAGTAATGTAAGCTGCTCTGGTTTTGGCTTCAGTAATGGTTAATGGTATCAAAGCTGTTTTGATTGTTGTTGACTTATATGTGTCCTTAAAAAATCCCCTAGAAGATTTCCTCTTTTAGAAGTCAGCCACTCGTTGCTCTCCTTTGCAGCGACTGATCTTGAAATGGGGATTTGGATTTTAAATCCTTTCTTTGTCCCGGCTCAGGGAAATTCATCATCTTAATGGTTGTCCCTAATCTCATGTCTATGTCTGCAGATAATATACATGTCTGCACTGCGCCTCTGTTGCCCAAACAAGTGGCCAGCCTTGGCTCTCTTTAGCCATTGTAATACCTTTGTTCCTGGCTTGTCTTCTTTCTTTTTATTTTAATTTTTCAGGCCCACCACTGTTCTCAGTGTCAACATCCCCAATGCACAGAAATAGAGGTAAACCGAAATGCTTTTGGTGAGCTACTTTTTAAAATTTTTTATTTTTATTTGGTATTTCCATTATTTTCTGCTTTCTCTGGAATATCTTGGATCTTTTAATCTAAAAGTAAGTGGAATGGCTTTTTGTCAATAAAATAAATAAGAAAAAAGGATACAACTCAAACAGTGTCTGGTCATTTGTAAAACAATCCATCAGGTTAATTGTCGTAATTTATCATGCTCAATTTTTATTTGCATGCAGACATGTTGCTGCCAAATTAGACCTCGAGTTTACATCAGCCAAAAATAGATGGGTTACACTTCAGAGGATGTGGCTATAGAGACCTATTATATATACATTCAACTATGTCTGTGCATAGAGAGTGTTTTAAAGGGGGGAAAAAAAGACCAGAAACAGCAAAGAAGTATTTTTTCTCTTTTATTATAACAACATTATAGTAAAACAGCTTGTTTGTCACACAGTCATTGCAGGATTCTATCATCAAAATAACCACTCTGTAAATTTACATTCACCTCCTATCATAAACTCCTAACAGGCAATAAAGGCACTCCACATGTAATTCTCTCTCTGTTTGGTTAGCAGTCAAACAATAGGACTGTTGTTAAAGTTAATTTCATTAATGCATGCAGCGATGTCAGACCACAGATCTGTTGTGTTTGGCTTAGTAAACAAAGTCTTCATGATCCTACAGTGCTGGAGCTGCAGGACATGCTGCATCCAGAGACTTCAGTGTCCTTGCTGTGTCATCCTCAGAATCTGAAGAAGCAAGGCGCTGCACCTCTTCATCCATGTGACCCTGTGGAGCACAACATCCAAAAATAGTGGGGAAATGCAATTTACACAAATCTGAAGTACTTTTTGCTTTCACCTATGCATGTCTATGCTTAAAGAACACAAGATTTCAGAGGGAATAACTATACTTTTCACACTTAAATTAATAGATTTGAGTACATTAGAAGCATATTCTTCAAATATTACATGATGAGCTCTTGTCAAGAATGAACCAGGCTTCTTCCAATATGTGAAAACAGGATAACGTATGGGTTCAGCTCTGTAATCTAAATTGCTTCCATGTTTTAAAATAAAAAACATTTTTGCCTCAAAAATACACATAATAAAAATATCATAAACAAGATGACATTATATTTCATTTAATGTATATGTGTGTGTTCACTGACCTGTACAGCTGCCAGTAAATGGGAGCGGTACACAGCTACTACCTGTCTGTGTTTTCTCTCCCAATCCTGGGAAAAAGAAATAAAATACCATCATATCAGTGATTTAAAAGCTTTTTAGATGTATCAGGTTTTCACATCATCCATCCTTTCTGTCACATCTCTCTTCACCTGAAGCTGTTGGGTGAGTATGGAAATCCTGTTCTGCAGTGCCATTTGTTGTCCAGGGTTACCATGCTGGGTGGATGAGGAAGAGGAGGAGGATGTGATACCAAGTGGAGGTGAGAGAGCTCCCAGGCCTCTTTTTAGCCGGAAAACTTCCTTGGAAAGTTCTGTTATCTAGAAAGACTGATACATCAGTTTACCACCTTAAAACCTCAACTGTAGATGCTAAAACTGGGGCCTACAGATTCTCACCTTGCGGTCCTTTTTCTTTTCACCAGGCCCTGGGACTCCTGGATGTCTTTGTGAAGCTCCTGGATGTGACTGGACTGGGATTGTAGGTCATACAGCTGCTGCTGCACTGTGGCCAGCTGGGACTCTGCCACCTGGCGCTCACTCTTGTTGAAGAGTGCCTCCCTCTGCACCTGGAACACCTAGACCAGTATAACTCATGTTATTCTGTTTCTGTTAAAATGTTCGGTCTCATGCTGTGTTTATATTATCCTTGTTTTTTGCAGAGAAGGAGGCTGAAAGAGATACACAGTCACAGGTGTAGAACTGAACTCCTTTGATAACTACAAGGGATGGATTCATTCAAACAAAGAATGAACAAAGTTCTGTGTTGATTTTAATATATGAGGACAGTATAGCATGGCATCACTACTGAAAAAACTATTTCTGTAAATTTTTACATGAGCATACAGATGCATTTCAGTGCTTTAGGACCATGGCATTTCCAAAGTCTTTCAACAAGCTGAGGTGATACAAATCTAAAGCTTTATCAAAACTTTTGGTTCTTTAAGCCTTGCTCTAAAATTTGACAAACATGGGTATCTGCTGCTTAGTACTATGAAAATGAAATAAGTGGTGTTCACAAATAAGAACACAGCAATGTTTTTCAGCTAGCAGTTACAGCAGTCTATAATATAATAACAATGTATCAGTTAGCAGTGGAGGTCACATTGAGGTCTTGATGATCAAAACAAATTTCAAGAGCAATTCTTTGTAGGTTTGTTAGAAAAACAAATCAAATCCCTGATTGACTGCAAATGTGTAGTCATATCATCTTGCTTGTACTCTTGCCAACAGGCTTCGAACTCATCCTGAAGTTGTAATGTCTGAGATGAGGTCTCTCATCCCCTGTATGTATATAACACTGCACAATTGTTCCCAACTTAACACTCCCCAACTTGTATTTAATGGCACACTGATATTTATTGTGTAATTCCTGGAGCTGCTATTACCCTGCAGTATCCCTAAAGTATCACTTTACAGCAGGATTTTGTTTTACAGCATCACAGTCTAGCAACTGGATATCAACACACTGGTCATTTTTGACTGTGTACACTGTGGCCTGACTCATCACAAAAATGCAAGAGGATATCATCAGATGAGAAGTGATTGAAAAGAAAGAGAGACAGGGACAAAGCAAGACGTTAAGACAAGATTCAGCATCAAAACTGAATTTACTGACGGCAAGAGCTCCCAAAAAAAGACAGGATGCAAGGAGGATGTCAAATTAGATGTTATTAGGGGGCGTCTCAGCGAGAAAATCTACCAAAGGTCAGTAGTGTGCCTTTAAGCTATGAAAAACCTCAACTCCCTGTGTGCCAAGGACATTTGAAATTGCCTAAATCAAACTCACAGAAAGACCACAGAAAGAGTGTTTTGTCTTTGTTTATAGACTTCTACCTCAAAGAAGATCTACAGACCCTTTAGTTTGGTGTCATCTACCACTGTGCAGTAGCAGCTGCACAACTATATACTTTATGAGAGTCCTCCAAAGAAAATCTTTCCTCTCTGTCCTTAAGGAATTACATAAGAAACATACTGAGTACTGCAGGTTACATTTGTTTAACTTAATGAGCACAAATATCATCTTTCATCTTTCTATACTGGCTTTTTTCTAATTTAGGGTCACAGGGGTACTGGAACCTATCCCAGTAGTTACTTGGCAAGAGGCAGGGTACACCCTAGACAGGTCTCCAGCTCAGTGCAGGGCCAACACAAAGAGACAAACAACCACTTACACACATTGCAAGGGAGAATTTATAGCGACCAATTAACCTAACATGCATGTCTTTGGAAACCTGGAAGATGCCGAAGAGATACCTGAAGAGAACCCATGCATACACAGGGAGAAAATGCAAACATCAATGAAAATATATGGACAGATCTCAATAGAGCAATGCATGCAAGATGGATTAATAGACTTTTGCAGGAAGAACCTGTGAAAATGCCCTAAAAGAAGGACCGAAAGATTCTTGGCAGCTAAAAAAGGATATGCTAGCAGTGAGACAGCTTACAGGCAGTTTCAAAGTGATGACCTTCTGTGTTATGCGATGTTACGTTACATTACATTATTCTAAATTTACATTTTTAAAAAAACAAACAAACAAAAAAATAATAAAGTTCTTACATAATGGTCTTTGGAATTGGGTAATCTTTTACCCCACTATGCTATTATTTATTGTGAATGAGACTGAAAACTGATGTTGTCTGTAAAGTTCCCTGAGGTGACATTGTTGTGAAGTGGCGGTATACAAATGAAGCTGAACTGAATGAACTAAGGTTAAGCTATCAACAGTACTAGAAATGTTGACCAGGGGTACCCAAAGCTTTTGCCTCTACCATAGTGTGTGTTGTGTGTGTCATCTTAAATGTTCACATTTGGAATGTCTTTATACTCTCAGCAGGAACACGTTTTACAACATGTGTGCGAAGAGAAGGCTCTTTATTTATTTCAAGTATTTTTACTAGAATATCACTCCACAAGCCGAATGACAATTACATTTGGAGTGTCATCAGGAAGATGTAGTCCTCATACAACACTACTTCAAAACACAAGTAAGCCCATATACAGAGGGATCACTGTAAGAGAGGGATGTAATGAAGAGGGGAAGTAAAAGACAAATGAATAATGTAAAGGCAAGAAAGTGGCCCTCGTGAAACACAGCTCACTTTATGGCAGACACAATAACACCTAATATGGCTTTAGCCAGCATTAGAAAGGCCTGATGACATGCACAATAAAACACACATGTACATAAACACCCCTACCTCAGTGCATGTCTTCTCATGTTTTCCGAGTGAGATCGTTTGAAGCGAGCTGTGATGGCATTTATCTCTGCCTGCAAAGAGAGTCCCGAAGGCCTTCATGGTCCTCCTTTGAAGATCAGGACCTTGTTCTGCAGCCTTCTGGGACTTGAGCTCTCTCAGCTCCATTTCCTTCTCAGTCAGAGCGTCCTGAGCTGCAGCTGCACTGCTCTCACTGGCCTGCAGGGCGTGCTGGAGCTCTGCCTGTTAAACAAGAACCAAAGGTCATATCATCACCTGTAACTTTCTTTCCTTATAACTGGAAAGTTTAGAGCAAACCCTACTTCTCAGTCAGGTGAAAAGGTCCAGTTATTCTTTAACAATATTTGCATTTTGCATGCCTTGTCACATAAGTGTAACTAGTTTGATTTACATCTATGAGTGACTAACCTATTTATGTTTACTCCATTTGATGAGCACAGTCAAATGTCTAAACGAATACTTAAAGTTGCTCTAAACCCAAATGTAACTTTTTTGCAAATAGATCTCTACCAAAAAGTAACGTTAGTGAGCAGGTGGGGGATTAAAATCAGCTGTCCTTTTTCTGTGCAGAAAACAACACTGTAGTTCAGTGTGAGATAATGTAATACTTGATTAGCTAACTTAGTTTAATTTTTGAAAAATGTCCTGTTGTCAGATTATTCACCTGACCTTGACTTTCTCATGCTCCTCTTTGGGAATTGGCTGTCCTGCATGGCCTGCAGTTTGGCCTCTAGTGTGGCAAGCCTGCTCTTCAACTTGGGCCCGCAGGGTTTTTTCCTCCTGGAGTTCCTGCAATGTCTGAGCTAGCTGCTCTGATACTGCAGATAGCGCCTCTTTATGTTTTGAAAGTGGCACAGCGTCTTTCAGCTGCAGGGCATCCTGTGCCCGGCCCTCCCGTTCGGCACACAGGCAATCCAGAGCCTGGGCCGCTTCCTGCCTGGCCACCTCCAGTTCCTCTCTAACTGCTGCCAATGTACGTCTGGAGGAGTCTGATGGAACAGAAACGTGATTATGTACAGGTTAAACAGAGTAATACGCTACTAAAGAAATGTAATAAGTTTATTAAAAAAAAAGATGCTCTGCATACCTAACATGACTGAAGGCTCTGAGCTCTCTGAATGCTCTTCTTCCTCCTCGTCATCATCTCCACATGGAGGAGGTCTGAGTCTCTCCAGCTCCAGGAGTGCATCGTTAAGCCTTCTTGCCACATCTGCCCTCTCCCTGGCCAGCTGCTCACACTGGAGCCCAAGAGTCACCTGGACCTCCTCCAGCTCAGAGCGAGGTACACACTTTCTCAGTTCTCCTTCCAGCTCACCCAAACGCTCCTGAAGGCGGCGGACCTGTTCTCCATCCCCTGCTGCTCCTCCATCTTTCCCTGATGTCCTGCTCTCTGCCAGGGCTATCTCCAGCTCGGCAACTCTGTCACGAAGAGACTTCACTGTTTCTGTTTCTCCTTCTTTGTCTTCTTTCTCTTTGTCGTCCCGCACAGAGTCGTTTTGGGCTAGAGCAGCCTGGAGTTCCTTTACTTTCTCTGTCAGCTGTTTGATTGTGTCACTGTCCTGGCTGCTCTGACCCTCTGCCTCACCCTGTTTCTTAGCAAGCTCCTCCTCTAACTCCGTCACCCTGGCTCTCAGCTGTTGCGCCTCCTGGCTCGGACCCTCTTCTGCAGCCCCAGCAACCGCTGCGGCAATATCCCCTTCAGCACACTCCACAGAAAGCACCCCAAGGCGCATCTGCTCTTTCAGCTCCTCCAGCTCAGACTGAGAGGATGCCAACTCCTCCTCCAGGCCTCGTAGCTTCTCCTTTAGAGCTTCTGTACTGTCGGCATCTGCAACTTCTTCAGATTTCTTGTCCCCCCTGTAGAACAAAACATGTTGAAGCAAATAATAAAAATAAAGATTTTCTAATGTCCCGTACCAGTTAAATAAAAATATTAAAGAATGATTCTTGACACTTCTGGATGCTGCAAAGGGTTTTTAACCCTGACCTTCACCTATTTAAGCAACTGTAATGATGGTGCTAGCTGTGAAACCTATACTGATTACAAAAAAAGGGTATTTCCCAGGATTAATGGGTGGGTTTTTTTTCCTCAAAAATATTAGCCTTATATAATAAACCATAACACTATAACATTATTTACATGAACTGTTGCCTTAACGTTTAGTGGAAGAAATCAACAAAACTATAACAATTATGCGTCCACATTACACAAACAGGCCTGCTCCACCTCTTCCTTGCTATACCAGAAATTTCAGTGTTTAACACTTTTAAAAATGGCTGCTATTGCAAACCCTGCTGGAACCCCATGAGTTCCACAAATCCTTTTGGGGTTGTGGAACTGATATTAGGAAAGGTGTGCAGATCTAAGAATATAGGTTCAATCAACTAGATGTGAAATGTTGTGGAGGTTATATTTGTTGGTTGTATTTCATTAATTAATCAGTCTTACTGCTCCTCAGTTACACTGGAGGCTTCTTCTGAAGCTTGGGCCTGAGAGAGGCGCTCCTGAAGGGTTTCAAACTCCTTTCTAAGGGTTTCATACTGTGCCATGGGGACAGAGTCCAGGCTGGTAGCCTGCATGTCTGTGTCATCCTTCTCAAACATCTCCAGCATCTGTACACAATAGAAAAAATAAAATAAAATACAGCAGCATATGAAGGTTACCAGCGTCTGATAACATGCATGTAATGTTTGTCAATAAGATACAATCATTATTGTGGTTACACAATACACACTGTTGCTTGGCTTAATGGTGGTGTACAATAAGCTGCATGGTCTTTATTGCTAAAAATGTGTTCTTGGATTTCATGCCAATAATAAGAATAGTAATATGATGAAAATCAAAGTGACAAATCTTGATTTTTCAACCTTTATTAAAAGCCAAGATCCCAAAACAAAGAATGTAACATCTTAAAACTTTTCTTTTTGTTGCTCTCTTGTCAAAGCAAACCAATGAAATTATCAGTCAGATCTCTTGATTAAAGGTTGCTACCATTCCAAACATCAGGCCTTACCTCCACTGACCAATAAAACATTGCATTCTTGTGAACCTTACCTAACCTTTTATTGGAAAACAGATACAGCAGATCAGATGACATCCTAAGCACTGATGCCATGCTGTCAATATGCAAACAGTTCCATGCATTTCTACTGAAAAGACTGTTGGTGGTGCTATAAAGCAGGCACAAGAAAAGATCTAGAAAATTGTTGGCTCCTGACATCAGTGGCTTTGAGAAGGCTAACCACAAGAAATTCATTGCTATATATGACTAAATTTCCATTGCCTTGCCTTGCTAAAATGTTTGACTCTTGTTAAGATGTCAAACAATTCTCAAAATGCAGCACAGGAAAAGTAGAGGCACTGTCAGAAGGAAGAAGAGGTAAACAAGGTATAACATATTATTACATTTTAATTTCTCTCTAAAATTAATAAAATTTTTCTTTTTCTAATTAATTTCATTCATTTTATTTGATAGATTTATATCAGTTGTCAGAGTTCCTGCCTCCCTGTTAGGCTCTTTATCGCACAGCAGAGTGGCTGTAAAACTCTTAGCTTGCATCCATGCTAGTCATGTTTCCAGCAGCGAATGAACAATCAACTAACACAGAACAAAGCATGTCATAAAACCTCAGAGGGAAAATTGCTGTCCTCACACCAACCAACATGACCCAGTTTTTGAAGAATGTCTACAAAATGCCTCCACCTGCATCTTATGCTGTTATGTCCTGTTTATACCTGTTTAAACTCAAGTGACTCCGTGCATTAGTCTGGCAGTGTTGTAATTGTAAGTTTAAATGGTCATGACTAATGCTTGAGTCAGGGACACTCAGCTGCTCACCAAACAGAGACATTTAATAATAAATTCACTCACAATACAGTTTATCTGCATTACAAAGCTCTAGGGAATGTTGTTTGTCTGTGTGTGTGTGCATGGGATTAGTTTTGTGTGTTGTGTGTTTATTGTGCTAGACATGTTGAATGCACGAGTATATCTGTTGTGTATCCGCTTGAGTATAAGGAGACTCAAGTATAAGGGCATAAGCATGTATATGTGCTGTGTGGGCTTACTTGTACTTTAAGAACAAGTTCAGAGTTCTGTGATGTGAGTTCTTCTATTTGTTTGCACAGTTCAGCAACTCTTCTCTGGTCTGCAGGGGCAGGAGAGGGGTTGGCTGAGTCAGTGTCTGTTTGAAAAGTGGCCTCATCCTGAGCAGAAGAGGCTCTGGAGCGCTTGGAGAGCAGCTTTTCTAGAGAGAGAGAGAGAGACCGCAACCAAAATAAATCATTGAACTTCCTGACGTGACTGACACAGGAATGCTCAAGCAGTACAGTATGCATGCATGAAAGTATACATGCGGTTTTTACTGGGGAGGGGAAGGTTACTAATACATGGACTGCGTACCTGGGAATTCCAGCATTTCATCCATATCCTCAGAGTCACTGGCTCCTATTCCATGGCCCCCCTTCAGCTCCTCAAGCAACTTATCCCTCTCTGCCTCTGCCTCTTCAAGACGTTGCTTTAGCTGGGACAACTATTGAACACATGGAAAACTGATGATTACTGTATTTGATTTCTATTAAGCACACGTTAGGACACATCTGTTAACATTTCCGGCTTAAATAAAATCTTGTGAAAGAGGACATATTAGTGGAAAGTTTACTGTCGATACTATTCCCTACACTGATGTACCTCCTCCAAGGCAGAGAGGGCGCTCTGTTGTTGCTGCTCCAAGGCTTTGATCTTCTGAAGCAGACGGCCTCTCTCTAAACGCAGCCGCCGGATCTCTTCAAAAACCTCCTCATCTTCTGCCTTATCCAGGCAACCACAAAAAACAATCATGCAATGCATTTCATGTAATATGAAGGTAAGGACAAACCAAGATTTGCAGCACTTACCTGGGCTGATTGTTGGGTTTCTGAAGGTAGGGGAGAGGGAGGCTGGGACTTCTGGGGCTCAGGGGACGGAGCAGGAAGAGCTGAATTCTGAGGCTGTGGAGAGGGCGGCAAACCCTGGATCTTTGTAATTATAAAAAGGATAAATACAAAGCAGTGATGATACTGTTGAGCTAATCTAAGAAATGTTTGATTTCAACAGTTCGATGGCATCACTGTAAGGCTTGATTGTGCTTATTATAAAACCAAAACAAAAAATGCTTTCCATTCACTGCACTACAGTACCTGGAGAGGCGAGTGGGGCGGTGGAGGGGCTTTCCGCTTGCGGGGGCTAGTCCCCCCTTGCACTGATGAAGCGCCTGAGGGGATTTGAGGGGACTGCGTGGGGGTAAGATGGGGAAGGGAAGGGGCATCACTGATAAGCAGAGAGCAAGCTCAACTTAAAAACATCACTTTCTTATCTTGGAAAAAAAACAAGATAAGACAAAATGGAGAGAAAGCCAAACCAAAAGAAGTCAGCACAGAGAAACAATGACCTCATAGTGGAAAACATGCACAATATGATCTGCAATAATAAGCCATGATCTCATTTAAAGAGGGAGTAATGCAGTTCATGGCTATGCAACATTACCTCCTTGCCTGTGCCCTCAGAAGCTATGTGCGCGAAAGGAAAGAGACATGAATAAAAAAAGAGCTTAAACCTCTTTAGCAAAGACGATCAGCAAACAACCACAGGCCCACATGTCTATATTATGTACATGTTCTCTTCAACTGGCTTTTTTGTTCATATATGTTCCATTCATGTATCTTTGTATAAACCCACCAAATATACACCAAATTATACACTAATATGGTCAGGCATCATGTGCACGCTAAATCCTTTCCTTCATCATCATGTTTTCAGACCAATTGCACATCTGTTTTTCATATTTCAGTAAAATCTATAATGGGACATTAAAGTGGAACAAGCTCCTTGTTTCATTTTTTTAAAACCCTAATTTCCAATCACACCCAGTTGTCATACAAATCCACTTACTCTTTATACAAGAGCATCCTGGGGGCAAACTGCATCACACACAACAAAAATAAACCGAAAAAAAACAAAACAAAACAAAACAAGTAATTCCCTAAAGCTGTTGCTATGCAATAAAAAAGTGGTTTATACTGGTTTTTATGCCACGCGTAAGGTCCAAAGAGTTGCACTGTTTAAAGAAGCATCATAAGATTGTTGAGTGAAGGCTAATGAAAACCTTTTTGGAAAAAGAATGATGTCTCATACTGTACCTGGAGGTAATCCATCTTGCAACATCCGAATGATGCGCTGGTTGCCTGTGGTTGTGCTGTAGTCCACAGCTTTATGGCCAAGAGAGTCAACCAGCTGTGTGTTGGCCCCACCTCTTAGTAGAGCTTGTACAGTCTCAACGCTGTTGCTCTCACAGGCTAGCATCAGTGAAGACCTGTCAGTTACATGATTTGTGATAACAAGATAACATGACATCTATTAGAAGAAGCAAATTAATAAACAATGAGTTATTAGAGAACTAAGTACTAGAAAACAACATAGTATGACTATTTAAGCCTTCGGTGAAATATTATGCAAAGATAATTTGTCTGGCAAGTGAGTCACTGTAAACATAAAGTGCAGAACTTGTCATTTTAGCTGCAGAGCTCCAGGGGATAGTTCTCTCTCTAAGCTGCATCTTCCAGCTGGAGTTCCTGTACTCCCAGTACTTGACTGTTTCTACAGGAATCCATCCTTCATCTTGACCTAGATAGCTGAGAGAAAAATGTTGGACATCTAAATAAATGTTCAGTACCTTCCTTGGTTGTCTTGTATGTTTGCATTGGCACCTCGACTCAACAGGAAAACACACAGCTCCACTCTACTCGTCTGTGCTGCTAAGGTCAGCGGTGTGGCCCCTTCCTGTAAGATACACCATTATCCAAACATTATTTTAAAAAAAACACGCTTAAATTAACATATGAATCAGTTCTAAACTAAACCAGCAAATCAAATGTTGCATATTGTTGTAGAAATCTTCAAACTTACACTGTCCTGGACATCCAGATTGGCTTTAAAGTCCCACAGGATCTCAGTACAGGACAAGCAGCCACTGATGGCTGTAGATACAGTCAGAAGGACAGTACATAGCTTTGTATACAGTATGTGATGTTTTGTAAACACATGAAAAAAATTCTGCTTAATTTTTCATTACTGTAAACTAAAGTAAGAACTTCAGTAAATTAAATTTGGAATGTTATTTATAAGAGGAATTTTATACTTGCAGACGCATTTTGTTGTTCTGTAGCTGTTACCTGCATGATGAAGTGCTGTCCTACCAATGCTGTCAGTGCAATCTACAGCCAGCCTCTCCTTGTAGAGGAGAAACAACACAGAAAACGTTTGCAGTCATTGCATTTAATAATTAAAAAAAATCCCACGTAGTTACTTTTCTAATTGATCTTCTGCAGAAATACTGGGTTTTACCTGCAGCAGCCTCTTTAAACACTCTGGCTGGCCGTTTTTGGCTGCAAGGTGAAGGGCGTTGAGGCCTGGGGTCAACCAGACATAAACAACTGTGAAAACATGTCATTCTAGGCTTTTAGTATGAAACATTTTTTATTAAAATATCTCACCTGCCCCATCAGTGACACTGATGTCTGCTCCGTGGGATATGATTACCTCCAGGCAGTCTAGCCGACCTCTGGATACAGAGAGATGAAAGCTGGCAGATGAAAGAGAGAAAACATGTTATTACAGATGAGAAAATAAAGTTGGCATATATTTACATTTCTGATTCCTCAGGATTGATCAGAACCTGTGATGTTTTTCATGAGGTTAATTAAGAGAGAGTAATTTATCAAATCCCTATACTTTTGTTTGTTTGTTTTTAAAGCCTGGAAGGCATTTTTCCATTTGTAGATTGGTATTTTTAAGGTGTTCAACAATATTAAAGATGTATTAAAGTGACTGATATGTGTGCTGCTCAAAGAGAAGATTGGATTTTATGAGAGATGATCAATATAAAAATAAGACTAGGGAGAACCATCTAAGAAAGAGTAGAAAAACAAGTAGAGGTTCATTTCTGAATTGTAGCTTTAACATAACCTGCAACAAACGGTGGAGTTTTAACCAGCCACTAAAGAGTCTTGTGCTGCACAGGAAGAAAATAAACCTGCTCTTACTTTGATTTGTGTGTACATTGATCATTTAAACTGTCTACTGATAATAAAGCATGTTTTTCTGAGGAAAATGGAAAACATTTGCTACCCTGGTGTTGGTGCATGACAGGATAGTGGTAAAAACAAGGCTTTTCACTTTGACACATGCAGACAAGTGCCACTTGTGTTTAAATGCAGCTGTTTCACAATTACTAGTTATAGCATCCTCACTTAATTACCAAATTTCTGTATTTTTCTCCCAATTAGACTCAAATAGATCTAAAAGTGTTTGTGCAAATACTGAGTGGTGCACGCTCTTAGGTTAAGATACCTTTGTTGTACAACAGATTAACTTTTAAATTACCACCAGGGACTGAAGTCTATTAAAAAAATCTGCAACTCTCGAGCAAATTAAATAAATATCTCCTATATCAAAATTGCTTACAGCACTAAGGAACTTAAATGAGCCACATCAACTTACGCTGACTTGCCCTCAGCATCCAATTTGGTGGGACAGAGACCTTTTTTGACTATGAGGGCCGAGACTTTGTCGGGTTCATTTTGCTCCACAGCCTGCAGGAGTCTTTCATCGCTCTTGCTCCAGTCCTGACTCTGGAGGGGGGCAGGCAAGCCACAAAACAGGTCACCGATGAAATCTGATATCACATTGCATGCCTCTCAACAAACAAAAAGCAACTGCTTTTGTTAATCATGTTAAAATTGTTCTTTTTCATGCAAAAATAACGCTTACCAGATTACAGAAAACATAATTTAATCCAGAGATGTTATTAAAAGTAGGAAAAAATATATACTTTTGGGGGGGTCTTTTTTTCTTTCTGTTTTCAGGTAGAGATAGAGGATACCTACTGGTAGTGGTAGCAGGCTCAGACAAGGACAGAACCTCTTCATCAGGCTAAAAACAGGCTGCTGAGGATCCATACGGCTAGCAGGGCATCACACACAGCTAAATACGAGTTTACAAAACCACCTCCGCATGTCCTACCTGACAATACACACTACCACCTGGAAACATAATATTCCAGTTTAACCCCAGAGAATTTTAAGATATGAACTAATTATAAGTTTCTAAAGGATGCCTCTCAGAGGTCAGAAATCACCACAAATATACATACCAGAATAATGTTTGCTATCCATAAATTCTACCTCCAGAGAAGCTGCAACACTCGTCACACATGCAGTAAACTGTCACATACTCAGAATCACCCTCATATTCTCTGTCCTCATCTTTTTGTGTAGCATCCCCTCTTCGAATTTAAAGCAGCATCGTCTCTCTTACTCCGTCTGCTAGCAGGGACATAGCCAGCCTGTCCACCGCAACTCCCCTCCCTCCTGTCCTCACTGTCCTCCTTTCTCTAAACCTAATAATTTCCCTGCTGCCTTCTTCTCTGTAGCAGGCTGCCTTCTTTTCTCCACCAGTTTTTGTCAGTCCTGCAGAGTACCCCTTTGACAGCGTCATGGATCTGTTCCTCTGCAGCTACAGAGCAGGGCCTGTGTGATGTGAGGACTCAGCAAAAAAGCAGGAGGCAAAAAAGCTGTATAAGCTGCACTCTGCCCTACTGATTTGGATGGCAGTGGAGACATAGTGTGACACATGAACAGGTTGTATGTCTGTCTGTCTGTCTTTATGTATAGATTTACTATCTATAAACTAATCTCAAATATGGAGATCCCTTTAGTCCTGCTGATGTAGGGATCACTAAATGTGATGAGGTGAGAGAATTTCTTCTCATTAAAAACAGGTTACATGATGTTCCAAAAAGGAGCATCAGAACCAGTATGAGACTACAGCATGTTGCTGACTGCTATAAATTTTTGTATAAAGTGGTTAATACTCAAAGCAGTTCCTAATAGCACCAAAAGGATAACAGCTGGGAAGTAGAAATTCTTGGTGTGTGTTTGTGTATGTATGTGTGTGCGCGTACATGTGAATAATTGAAGGCTACCTGAGATCCCTGATTATAGCAGTAGTCTGGAGACAGCCCTGCTCTCCTGCTGTTTAGTGACACAAAATCCAGGTGCCCCCCACCTTATATATTCACAGAAGACAAGCTGGGACCATGTATAAATGCATACTTGATACATAGCAGCTGAACACTGTAATAGTCAGTTAAAACAAAATAACATAAAAATACATTGTACTCCTTTAAAATAACTCCATCTGTAAAGCTCAATGCTGGTTTGTTACCTCATTCTTTTTAAACTTTGCTTTTAGACTTTTCATAATGATCTGGTGGGCTCTTCTCAGCAGGAGCACTGCAATAAAATAATAATAATAATAATAATAATAATAATAATAATAATAATAATAATAATAATAAACATCCAACATCTTAGAACTTTAGTGAAGTTAAATATTCTTAACTGAATCAGTTAACAGTTCAGCCACATGAGGCTACCAATATTTCAGAGTACATTAGAAATAAGGACCCCAAGGCTAAATAATAAATCTTAATACAATTACTACAAATTGAGGCTTTATAGCCTACCGAACTCAATGACAAACATGTAACCTACCTGTGGAGAACTTCCAGTTTCAGGTGGGGGCTTCCTCTGTCCCATCAACTGCTTACAGCAAATGAATGAAGTCACTGTTCTCTGGCGGAGAGCGGAAACGCACCCACCCCCTAAACCAAAATCAGCCAATCAGCAATGCGCAAACCGCCGGATCACCGTTTGATTGGCGGTAGAGAAACGAGTCCACTCAATGTTTATCTATTTTAATCCGCAAACACGAGTGTGTTGTTTCCTCTTTTGTGTTAAATTCTCGTCTAATGTAGATATATTTTCTTCATACAATAACGTGTTGAAATTTTTGGTGATTTCCAGCTCTGAAGTATCTCTCTTTTTTAGCTCACGATTCGACAATGGTGGGAAAGTTACTCACACATTTTAGCCAATCCTAAAACGTCAAGTTGAAGCTAGCCAATGAACGACCGGAACAGCTCAACCAGGAAGTACTCAACAAACTAATAAAAAGTTAATGGAAAATAAGAAAAGCTAGTGTAAATTTAAAGCGTGTGGTAGACTTCAGTACGTATCCGTTGTTTACTTTTTTATTTTGACTACATTGACTGGTTATTATTTAATGGATACTGATTAGGCCATTTTCACAAACAGCTAACTGTTTTTCTTTGGCTAATCTTTGATAACTGCTGAAGAATACTTAATAAAATAATTAAGTACAGCTGTTACAGCAGCTGTTAACATGCTAACACAGCTCCACTGGGTTTCATTTATCAGTGGTAAAAAAAAAAAGAAGAAGAAGAAGAAACGTTTTAAGGAGTTTTGAGTTTCTTGTAGCCTACACTTACAGGCTATTCTTATAGTCTCCATGTGATGCTACTTCCACTCTAATACAGTTTGGAGGGAGAAAATATCAAGACTGCTGCTCATAATGTAATTGACAGATTTACTTGTTGGTTGTTCAGGATAAAAATAAATAAACAAATGACTTGATTAAATGTGAAACTGATTGTTAAATCAGTTCCCAACTTGCCATATAACATTAAGCTTTCTGTGGTTGGGCTCACATTACGGATGTCTGTGAATGCAGTAATAAAACATTTCTATCAAACAGCGATGTCCTCCCCCAACCATCTTGACCAAGCTTTATTAATAATAACCCAGTGATGTAATATATATATATAATAACATATCACAAATCCACTGTTTCTATTATACTCAAAACAGAAATAAAACTTAATAGCTTAATGTATAAACTATGAAATTCTTCTGTGCTAGTAGTACACTACCCACACAATACCCTACC
Source organism: Melanotaenia boesemani (assembly GCF_017639745.1). Lineage (NCBI taxonomy): Eukaryota > Metazoa > Chordata > Actinopteri > Atheriniformes > Melanotaeniidae > Melanotaenia > Melanotaenia boesemani. The sequence continues at coordinate 21,405,416 of NC_055695.1, read as the reverse complement.
AAATGAATGACAAACATCACAAACACCAATACATGTTAAAAGAAAAACTAAACACAACAATTCAATTAAAGGTATTGTAACTGTACATCTTTAAACGGAATCATAGTTACACCGTGAAATGAGCCAAGTCTTAGACTAGCTCAGGCATTAGTAAGTCTGATATATCAAAAAATCTGATATAACCTTTGGCCTTACAAATAAAAATAAGTGCCCTATATCTACAGCCTTTGGGTAAGTCCATTCATCCAGCCCCTTGCTAGACCTATCACCTATTGACCTAGCATGCATGTTTCTGGACCACAGGAAGAAGCCGATGTACTATTTTCACAACTGGTAATAATTCCTCAGAAATATTTTATTATCCTGTATTCTGATGGCTGTAGCCAGGATGAAGTCGTCTGCCAACCTGAAAGTTGTCTCCAGATTTTTCCTGACTACATGCTGAAGTATCCTTGGTCAAGACACAAAACCCCACGTTGCCTCTCAATCTGTCTACAGTGGAATAGATAGAGCAAAGCGCTTAGTATATAACAATAGAGGTGGTGTATGAGTGCGTTTGTGTGAATGTGACATGTAATGTTAAAGTGCTTTGAGTGTTCAAGCGCTATATAATTACAGTCCATTTACCATTCTTCACAATCTATTTAATGTGTTGATAGTTGCATCAGTAAGAAGCCAATGGCTCTAAAAATAAAATCTTTTTATCATCTTGTGATTTCAACTCACCAAAATTTGTAGATGTTTATGTCTTTAATAACATCTACATTCTGTTTGCCTGCTTGTTTTTAATGGCAGTAAAGTAAATGGGGGGGGGGGGGGGGGGGGCATTCAGTAAACACCAAACTGATCTAAATTGCATGACTAGTAATACAAACAAACAAAACCAAAAAAAAAAAAAAAGCCTCAATAAGTATAAAACCTCCAACGGTTTCCCTCTAACAAAATGTAGGAACTCCGTATCTTTTTGGTGTGCTTCACGTGTTCCTTGTTTGTTGTGCCAAAGATTTTCTTCATCAAATCTACTTCTTCACATTTAATAATTTCCCTCATGATGGGTTTAGGTGTAAAAAAAGCTCCTTTGCTCAGACTCACTTGGCCCCTGATCACACATGTCATCTCAAGCAGTGCTGTTAGTGTCAAACAGTCCTCTGAGCTTGTTGTTCAAAGTTGTATATTGACACCTCCATGCTTAAAATTCCACTAAGCGTGCAGTTCCACTGCACCAACATGTTAGTTCTGGTGCAGTGGAAGCTAATAAAATGTGACACAATTACATGGGATGTATACTGCTAACATATTCTGTGTTTTCTTTGTGTATGGTGTTGGAAGGCAAAGAGAAAGTAGGTGTTGTGGGACCCTACATTTGGGATGTTTATGCTTAGACCATTTTTAGAAATACTAGCTCACACTACCTTATGGTTGGTCTGGTGTGACCATTTTATGGCTTGTTGTCTTTGTGGCCACATCTCCTGCAGTTGACCATGTGACATCCAACTTCATCTACATCAACAATATGCTTGGACAAATTAGAAATTAAAATTGGCTGCTAACTGCAAACTTATTCTTCAGAGTAATAAATAGAAACAGTCACTGAGGTGAATAATTCAACAATTAATTTGCACAGCAGCGAGTATCAGGCGTCTCATTGTTCCTTGAAGAACATGTGCAATGCACACAATTCACCACCTGAGGGCAGTAAATGCAAGACATAAGAAACTACAGAAATCAAGTTTTTCCTACTGGTTTGCTCCCCGCCCCTTAATTTCTTTTTCTTTATTCAGCACAAAGGATTATGTTCAGATTAGTCTTGTGTCTTTGCCAGCTAACCTTTGTTATGTGAGTCAGTGTGCACAGGAATGTCTACAGCCACTGACCCCTCAGAAAAAACAGACAGTTTGTTTGGAAATTTCATAAATGATACTGAAAGAGCAACAACCCAAAGTTCAGAGGAAATGTCGCATCCATATTTAGCGCTTCATAATGAGGCAATCTTATGAATTCTCAGTGCCTTGTTGTTGTTATTTAATTAAATATTTGCCTCTTATGTAACTGTTTATTTTTCATGAATAAAACAGGCTGACTAATCTACCTGTTTGACTGTCTGAATATCACAGAGATTTTTCTTTGCTTCTTTTTCCTCTCCCCATGTTCCTCCCACATGTTTTCCTTTCTCTTTCTCTGACAGAGTCACCATGGGTCATCTCTGATTTTTCCATCTATTGCTTAGTTTTTCTCTCCTTCTCCCATAAAGTTCTCACCATGGCTGGGATGGAAACATAAATTAAATGCAAGCTCAATGGTGCCTGCCTGTAGGGGGGGTTAGAGGAGGTGTTGGACTGACAGGATGAAAAAAGGGAATGTATGGCTGAGGGAGGGGGGATTGCAGCTATTCAACGATATAACATGAGATAGAGCAAAAAAAAAAAAAAAAAAAAAAAAAAAAAAGCAAGAAAAGGCAGGGGGATACATGAATGTAAAAGCAACACGACTTCTTTGTCATGGGGAAAGATCACATCCTTTTTGTGATTTCTTTTCTCTCACTCTCTCTCTCTCTCTCTTTTTTTCTTTGTGCAAGGAGAAAGGAGTTGGCAGGATAAACACCGTGCCACGAAAAAAGAGAAAAAAAAATGTCTGGTAGTATCATGACCTATATATTGTCCAGCATGATCACTGTCGGCTTGATGAATAAATTATTCCCTCAAGAAAAGAAGCTCAGCTAAACATGACGACTTTGTTCCCACATGATCATAACCAATTCTCATGATGACATCTGTTAGTGTTTTAACACATTTTTTTTTTCTTAAAGAGTTTTAGTGAAATAGGAAGGTGGGGGAGGAAAAAAAACCAGCCTGAGCAGTCCAGGGATTTCTAACCCCAGAGAAGAAAACTGACAAGCCTTTGTTGACTGGTGTCAGAAAAAAAGTTCTTGGCTTCAAATTTACCTCCTCACAACTTTAAGTGATTTAAACTGGACTGCAGGGACCTATAGGCTTTGCTGTCACACTCATGCTGCGCTCTCAGGCTTTCTTCAGAAACACTTCTGAGCTAGTTTTTGATCTCCTCTTTTGGGTTTGGGGCCAGTGTTTGGTGAAGACTGGTGCAGACAGAGTTGGCAAATCCAGGCAGGATGGGGAAGATGTAAAGGTCTGGATGGGATAATGGTAACGGTTGTGCAGAAGGAGGTGGGGGTTGGATTTTAGCTCAATGACCTCATCCTGTCACCCACCCCTGGGAGAAAGTGAGCTCACAAGAGTCATAAAGAAAAAAGGCATTTACGGTCTTTTAACAGACTTAGATGGGCCTTGTCCAGTGTAGCATACAATCCAATTTACCAGCCTGGACAATAGGTAATGTGACATCTGTGAGAGGATGATACACTAAGGGAGCAAAAAGATATCAAACAAAAGAGATGAACATAAAAAATAATTTTTTTTTATCTGTGTGGACACATCACAGTGCGTTTGTCTAATTGTGTGTGTGATAAGGAGAGTTTTTGTGTCTGCACTTCAGTCACTACAGCAGGGATCACATTACCAAATTGGATTTCCCTGTTCCTAGAAGACCTTTTACAAAGAAACAGAAACAGTTTTTTTTTCACCCTGCAGTCTTTATCACTTGGTTCTTTGAAGGGTTTCTCCTTGATGGCAAACAAAATAAAAATAACCCTGACTGATGTTACAACATGAAAATTCTCCAGTGATGTCATGCGAATAAATAATGTACGTCTTTGGAGCATATTCGTGCAAGCAGACTCTTCTCTACTCGTTCTCATTCTGCTTCTATTGTGCTTCCAAAAGAGGAGATGCTCCTTGTTGCATTCTGTTTCATGTGCAGACATTTGAATGAATGAACGGTCGGCTGCTTGCGAAAGGAAACAGGAGAATATTCCTCTGGGAATGAAGCACCTCCCCTTTAATCGCTTGGTTGAGTTGTGTTTCTCTCGGAGCTGTTGTCGCTCTCTTCACTCTGCACGTTTGCAGTCAGGCGTTGAAGGAACTCTGGAGGATTTCAGTGCTTTTGCGTTCCTGCTGGAAAGGGCTCTGTTGTCTATAATCTTGTTCTTTTCTGGAGCAAAAAGCTTTACAAGGAGAATATTTGGTCAGTTCTCTGTATCGTTTTAATGCCAACGACATGGAAAAACGTGGAATAAAGCATCCAAAGTAGCTGAAGGACTGAACTGGCGTGGTGAGTGATTGTGCGTTCGGAGCGCAGCGCGTTCTGGTATTTAAATCCAATGTTTTCCTTTTAGATGAGAAGTTTTACCAAAGCAAAAAAAATCTTAATTTCTGCTTGAATTTACAGCTTTCCGGATGACTAAATCGGCTAAACTTGTGTTTTTCTAATTGAAAAAATTTAGGAAAGTAAATGTGGTTGAAATGAAAATTTTGCTGATTCCACGTGATTTTTTTTTGTTACATTTTCTTTTCCTGCTTTTGTCCTTTCTTTATATCACCATGTTAACGCTAGACTTTATGGTAGGGCTGTGAAATGTAATTGAAGCCTTTGGGCAAAGTCCAGTTGCCAGTCGTCATTGCTCCCTTTGTGGAACAAAAGGAGAGTGTAAAGCCCAGCTGTCACTGTTGGTAAATGTCACACGAGCGTATGTAATGGCTTACAAAATTGAGAGTTTGCGATTTAAAGAAAACAGTCCTGCACAAATATTGCATTGGATAAGGACTTGTGGATTAATTTTGATTTTACAGTAGAAATGGAGGTTATTTTTAATCGCTGGCCACTTGTCTTAGTAAAGCAATCCAATCCATTGCTCCTGCTGGTCTCATCAGAAGTAAGGTCAAGCAATAACCCTGTGTCTGTCCCTGTCTTCTCCCTGCAGCCTCCTGCTCTCACTCCACCACACAACAGCACGTTTGGAAGCCAAGCTCAATGGCCAAGTGGTTGAAAGACTACCTGAGCTTTGGCAGAAAGGTCCCTCCACAGCCACCCACGCCAGACTACACAGAGAGTGAGATCCTAAAAGCATATCGGCTCCAGAGGGACCTTGATTTCGAAGATCCTTATGAAGACTCAGAGAATAGGTCAAGAGGGGAGTCTGGGACCTCTGACCCTGTCACACCAGTGTACGGGTCTCCTATGAAGTCATCCAGTGTGGACATGAAGTCTCCTAAACACAGACTGATCAAAGTGGACTCCCAGGAACTGGGGCGCACCAAGATTCTTCTCAGTGCTATCTCTTTGGAAGATCAACAAGAGCCTGTAAGCCCCCAAGGTTTTCTGCCTTTCTTTGTAGGTGCACAAGGAACAAAGCCGGTGATGACAGAAAAAAAAAAGATCTAACGCTTGTTAAGTCGAGCGGGTAGGAGTGATGAAGAGAAGGCAAGCAAAGGAGAAAACAGAACACTCCCACTTTTCTCTCATCTCATTTCCATCACTGTGACAGGTTTATTGATCAAGCTCCATCAGCAAGTGACTGGTAATGTGTGTCAGAAATATGCATTGTTTACATAAATCACGTTCCATCCCACGCACCACATTAAATTACCAGCATACTGTAGGTGAAGGAAAAAGAAATTGATGACTTGAGTAGACCATCGAGTTGGCGGGAGTCACAGTCCCACGAGCTTATGTCTTTCCATAAATAATAAATAGGGTTTGGTTTTGCAAGCTGTGAGAGACCTATGCATGAGCACATGTTAGGGGCCACATACTGTATGCTGCCTGATGATATGTCAAGGGCCACAGAGAGGGATAATGTATGCTTTGGTGCTGTTTGTGTCATTAGGATTTTTGTGCTTTCCAGCTTTGCACTTCATGTTGCATGGCAGAAAACATACACCAGCAAGTGAGAACAAACAAGCCAGATGTGTAGGGAGCGGCTGAAGGTTTTTTTGCAGGGATGTTGTCTACACATTAACTCGCCTCACACATGCTGAGTATATTAAGGAGTATCTGAGGGTTTTCCTCAAAGAACTTAAATCCATAACTCTGTTCTTGAAAAATGCCAGAAAGTGCAGAAGTACTGAAGTGGATTGAAGTAATAGTCTTCACTCAAGTCAATAGCTCGCCTTTCTGCCCCACTCTCCTCCCGCTCTCATTAATTTCCCATGGTCTGTGGGAACATTCACATTCTAATTTACATTGCAGATTCCTGTGCATCGATAGATAACCTGTTACAGAATCAACAAGGGATTAAGGTGTAATTTAGCGAGGGCGTGACATGTTTAGCTGGAATTTGGGAAGCGAGTCTTTCTTCAGTAATTTCCTTTGTGAGTAAGGGGAGAAATGAAGGTGTAAGCATACGTCTTGGTTTGTGAACTTACATGCATGCATGTGTTTGTGTGACCATATGGTTGCCTGTGATTGTGTCACTGTGCCAGATGACAACTGTTTTCCTGCTGTCCTTGCAAGGTGGAACAAATGCTACCGACCACATATCTACCACTTTAATCTCCGTCCACTTTCTGCAGCCAATGATAACAGATCATCCTCAGGTGATCAGGATGAATTCTTTTTCACTGTGAAGTGCTTTCATATGACAACAAAGATGCAATATAGATCTGTGAAAGTTTTCAGCAGCTACGTCAGTGAAAAGTTTCTAAATTATCTACTGTTAGTGTTATATTGAGACTGGTGCACAAGTGATGCAAATTTTTGTTGAAGAGAAATTTTACTTAAGCATTTTCTCTTTGGTAAAACATATTTCAAACACTATGGTCTGATTACATGTTGAGCTGCTCTCTTGATGTTAAGTCGTGATTAACTATTGTCTATCCAGCATTCCCTGGGTTTTTGTATTAATAAACAGGCTTGATTTTCCAAACGTGTCCCAGGATACTTAATTTCAAGTGATTCCTTCACAATTTCCAGCTGCAGTGCTCAATTCTGGAAGAAAGTCAAACTAATTATAGCCTCATTGAAATTCCAGCTCATTTTGCCTGAAAGAAAAAAAACAATTCTTTTTAAAATAAAAAAAGGATTAGTAGACATTATACTGAATCAGCGTTTTTCTCCTTTTGTTCAAGCTGGTGTTTCATTACAAAATGCATCCCTTGTAATTATATGCGTTTCATCCTTAAGGTGGTGCCGTCAGCTCCATTGGCAAGGGACACAGATTATTCTGACCCATTTGACGCTCGATTGGACCACCGACCAGAGCCGGATATTGGACCCATTCCCTGTGAAAATAATGGTTACATGGAACCATATGAGGCCCAAAGGGTCATAACAGGTCAGTGGAGAACCTTGTGGAGAGGAGCTTAGAAAATAATGCATAATTGGAAGTTGGAGGTGATCTCTGTGTTTTTCATCACTTTCACTTTGGATTGGATTCGGTGCTATTTCCTCATTATACATTTCTTTGACCTCTCTGCCCTGGATCAGATCCACAAACACAAAAAGATTTCTCTAGATATTTGTGATCGGAACATCTAGGTTTTATTGCCTCAAATATGAGAACAGCCTCTGGTTTCTGCTGTTGAACACAAACTATCCAATGATTTATTTCATTATGAAGGAAAGTGTGTAGGGATTCATGGGATTGTCTTTTCACATTTTTTATTTCTGTGCACAAACACTAATACCCTCTGCAGAGCCAAGGCTGTGTTCAAAACACTGGACTGTATTTTATAGCACACAGAACAGGCAAGTTGTGGATGTTAAGATATTTGTTGAATCTGCTAAAAACTTGAATGGATCTGAATGCGTGATTAAACCTTTAATGCATTATTCTCATCACATTCTGTTTTCCTATTTCCTTTCGTTTTCATTTTTGTTATCTTTGCCAGTGATCTTCACATTTAGTGATTCCATTTATCTACATACAACTTGAAAACGCCTCAATAATATCGAAGTAACTGGACATCCTAAAGGGTTCAATTCAGACCATACCTTACTGTATTTCAAGCAGATCATGAATAAAATATCATATAATAATATTACTGCTCTGTACTATGTCAGCAATTTCTTTAATGAAAAGCCCAAAATGATCAATAACATCATCTTTCTTGTTCTTTTTTTCTGTAATGATGTTTCACTTGAATTGGTGAACATTGCAGACATTGCTGTTAAATTGTGCTATAACTGCAGTTTAATGGCTGCATTTGTTAGAAGACTGTTCACCAATAGGTTGTAGTAGTCCATTCCAGCAAGTTTTTTATTCTCCACAGCTGAGTGAGCACTCAGTGTCATGAACTGAACCTTTAAAGACTCTATCCAGTCTTGGACCTCTCTCTGCCCTTGTGATTTGCTCCCACACCATCTAGCGCCAACCATCATTTTCCATTTCTCTCTCCTCCTCTAACATCTCTGTCTGACTCTTTCCTCTCTCCCTGGTCTGTCCCAGTCATTTAGTGTAAAAGCTTGCCCCCTCCCCTTTCTCCATTCCTCTATTGCTCTTCATCTCGAGGACCCCAAGGGGAGTCTTTGACGGCCTCTCTAATCTCTCCTTTAGCAAATTCTGCGTCCTGTCCTCTCATCGTTGTCAGTCAAGCTGCCCTTTGGTAGTGAAAGGAAGTTTGTGATATTAGGGAATAAGTGAAAGGCGCATTTCTTCCTCTGCCCAAACTGAGTAACCTTTAAAGGAAATCTTTTGTTGCTGCAGATAGATGGAGCCAGTGAAGAGATGAGATTCGCAGTGGTAATGGCGGCGCATTTGGCAAAACATTGACAATTTTTTTTTTCTTCTTCTTTTTCCTTAGTTGATTTTGAATCAAGCCTGTCATTCCAGGGTTGTATGTCTGGCTGATTTTGCTTGTTTGTCTTGTTCAGTCTGTTTTTGCTTATTAAAATACAAACATTATGCAGATTAATGTGAGATTGAAATCATAATTATTTATCACAAAGGCCATCCTAAAAAAAAAAAAACACATACAGTATGTGCATTTTTAAGTTCTCCATGCAGTTTCCTTCTAGTTTTGTCATGATTCTTTAGTTAAGGATAAAAGACTGGTCTCCCAGCTGACATTATCTGCATGCCTAAACACTCCCCAGCTTTTCCTGTCATCTTTCTCCTCAATCTCCAGTCACTGTAAGTCTGTCAAATTGCATTTTATATACACTCCTCAGTCCTCACCCCCTGTCCGTGTTTTCCACCATGATGTTTTCTTTGAATTTGTCGTTTTCTTATATCTAGTCGTTACCTCCCAACGTTTTCTATCCTCAGGTTGCTGCAACATCATGGTTTCCCAGTGCAGGTAAAGCAGCATTCAGCCCTGCTGTTACTCTGTCTCAGTGACTTAACATCAAACGCTGAAACCACAATCCCCCGCCTCCCTGCCTTGTGCCTCTCTTTCAGTACTTCACTTTCCTCTTCCTTCTTGTTTTACTCTTCATCCTGCTACATCTTTTGCTCATCTTTTTCTTCCCTCTCAGACTCACATCTCCTTTCCTTTCATTTCCCTCCGCCCTTCTCGTCATAACCTCAGGGTCTTTCCCCAGGGCCTCCACTTGGTCACCATGGTGATTACAGGGCTGCCCAATAGCGTTGTCTCGCCATGTGAAGGTTAAAGTTTTTCTCTTCCTTTTACAGGGAAACGTTCAATTTTTGTATTCTCCCTTGTCATGTGACTACACCCACTTTTTTTTTAGCAAAACTCCTGGAGATGAACACAAAAGATGCATCCTCTTTCCTTTTTTCCTACCTCTATATGACCTGTTTTTCAAAATGGTAAGTTTTTCAGTCCAACATGTCAAACAACATTGTGATTTGGTTCTTCATGTCAAAGACTCTTATTGAAGAATTTAGGAATCACATTTCATCCCCCTTGCTTGCACCAATGATCCTAAAGCCTTTTATCTCATTATCACATTTGACTTAAAAAAATAGATGCAGTTGTTGGCTAGAACCCACTGAGAAAGTGATGAAAATGAAAACATGGATCAAGAAATCATGGATGCTGTTGTGAGGCATGCTGGATTGCTGCTGGGTTGCAGGTTGGACAAGAAGAGGGGGGAGGTGACTTTTCTACTGTGATACAACTCAGCATCCAACCCAAGGCCATGTTAAACCCCATCATATGAATGTCTGAGCACACAGCAAGCTGTGCAAACATAATTTCTCTCTTAACTCTAATTCTGGAAATGATGATGCTCAACAGGCTTTTAGTTTAAATTTCAGGTAGAAATTGTTTTTCTTTTTTCTTTTTTCTTTTTTTAGGGGTCCATAATAGCTATTTGCAAATATTATTCCTACGGGTAATTAGATCTATTTTTCTTGTAGACGATATTATGCACTAGACACTTCTATGAATGTTTTTATAAATATGTTTTATGTACTTTATTCTGCATATGCTATGACAGAGCTGCAGCGTGGCCCTGGAGGAGGACGAACACGTGGAGGAGTGCAGCTCTACGATACTCCCTATGAAGATGAGCGAGGACAGCGTCGAGGTTATGTGTTTGGGGAACTTCAGGAAGAGGGCAAGGAGAGCAGCAGGCTGCCGCAAGATGATGAGAGACCAGCAGACGAGTATGATCAACCCTGGGAATGGAAAAAAGACCATATCTCCAAAGCCTTTGCAGGTATCAGTAAGAGGAAATAAGAAAATAAAGATTGTTCTCACTTACAAAATCCAGGTAAAAAAATAAGCTAAAAGTGGATCTGATTGGGTGATGAATTTACAAAGTGTGCTGTCTGTTGGCCCTTCTAGTCACTGTGGATGGCCTGAAAAGGCCAAAATTGTTCCAAAAATATATAAATTTGGGGAGTAGTTCAACATTTTAAGGCATTATACAAACCTTTCTTCTTATGATTCTTCTGGGTTTATGTTGCCAAGCTTGATCAATACTCAGTCTTTTGTTCAGAAGCCCCCCACACATTATTGGCAATCTTCCACTGTATTATCGTGTCTTAGAGCAGAACAGTACATCCCTGCCAACTACAGACAAGAGCACCACAAGCCTCTGGGTTCTAAGCCTGAATTGTCTCACAAAATATAAATTCAAAGGGAATTACTCAATAGAATTAGTGAAAATAGTTAAGACCAGGCTTAAAAAGAGCCCTCCTATGAGCACACAGACATCCCTGTTGCTATTACTACATGGTGAAAATAATCATTTATCTGTCCTGACCTTTTATATAGTATCTGCCCCCCATCATTACGTCTCCACAGCCTTTTTAACAAGAAATAGTGCTGTGACCTTCACTGTCTCAGCTCAAATGACACATATCTATCTTTCACATTTGAACACCTCTTGGTGACTATTGATTTCTTGCCCTCAGGCATGTGACTGACCTCAGTCACAACAAGCAGAACTGACAGAGACATTTTATTTCTCTTTTTCTGTGTATTTTTCACGTCATGGTGCTGATAACTATATTTTTAAAGTTACACTTGAAGTGCAAATTAGTTCCCATCACATTATGATAATGATTAGAATGAGAGAGAAGTAAAAATGAGAGAAACAGATCAGGACTGATAAATCATTTAGGCGTGTATCAGTGAAAAGCATGCAAGGCCAAGTCGGCTTAATTGAGCTGCAACTCCATGTCAGCAAAGTCAAGGTGATGGGATAATACAGTAGTAGCGGTTTAAAAGTTCCCCTGTTTCCATGATGGGTCCTTGACTGGTTCTTGACTGGTCCTTGACTGGTCCTTGACTGATCCTTGGCCGATCCTTCACAGGTCTGTGGGGGTAATGTAATCCCCCGCAATGACGTCGTCAGCGAGGCTCTGCCCCTAAGCAGCCCAAGTAAAAAAACAGCTGCAATCCCTCTTTTGTCCACGGGGAGGAGCAGTGATTTGATCTTGCTGCTCTCTAAACAGTTTATAATGAGCTGTGTCGCTCATTTGTTGCATTTTTGCCAACATTTAAAAAATGATTTGATTTGAAAATGGCGTCAAATAAATGTATCAAAAAAGCCGACATGTGTAGCTAATGGTGTTATGAGGCAAAGCACAACCTCCTCAAGTCGGGTAAGTGGTGAATGTCACTAGCAGCGAGCTTTCTAAACACCCCGAGGAGCGCTGCCAGCGGTCATTTGACTGCAACGTAAGTTATTCACAGTGGGGGTTGATACAGCTGCTGCATAACTGAATATTGACAAAATCATAACGTAATATCGGCAGGTAAAAATAACATAATACTGATAATGTGTAAAGCAGGGATCACAAAAGTCCGGACCCAGCCCAACCTATATTCTGAATTAGGCCTCAAAGTGCTATTATCCTAAGTAGATAAGTAAATAAATGGTTTATACTGTGAAATGAAGTGTCCCTGGATTTTATTCATAGCGATCTAGTGATAAAACGTGATAAAACGTCATACAACTGTGTCTCTGCGGTGGGACAGCTGCCTGCCCGCTGTCTGAAGCAGGCACATGCGCAAAGGCTGGTAGGAATGACAGGAACCAGCAGCCTATCATCACACAGGGTTTGTGATCTTACAGCCAATCAGAAGCAGAGTAGGGCGGCCATTTATTACAACTCCATAGCCGTGATATACGACAGTTTGGCTGAGAAAGAGTCTCCCTGAGCGGCTCTGTGGAAGTTTAGACGTGCTAAACTGCTCGTAAATATTGATGTGTTTACTTTTCCAAACAAGTAAGCAGGTAAAACTATAGACAACAACTATATAATAAAAGTCCTAAAATACCAGGTTCAGCCGTTTAGTTTTTAATACACTATAAGCATGATAGCATGACTGGCGGTCATCAAAAGACCGCTGGCGGCGCTTCCAGTGTTTAACACTGGAAAACCCAGAGATTTCTTATCCCTCTACCATGCCCAGAGTACAACCAAAAGGCTGCCCGGTTTGAAATTAACAATTCAATGGCCAACAATTAGCACCTTTACATTTGTAAACACAGCCATTACCTGCCGTTAGCTGTTCAAGCATACTCCTTGGGGGGAGGAGTGTGCTTGAAAAGAGCCTTGTGGACTGTGCTGTATAGTTTCACTCACCACAAACGGTATTTGTGCTTTTGACCATTTCTCACATTTTCATGTACCCTTTATTGAGCATTGGTCATGTGAGTTTTCATCGTCATCACACTATTGTACGCCCAGCTTGCTTTCAAGTGAGAGATTATCACGTTTCTGTTTCCACAAAGGCAAGAAGGAAAGCATAATCAAGTATTTCAAATGAGAGATAATTACATTCCTTTTGACCTGGGAACAGAAAAGCAAAATCAATTTAATGTTCCTCACTTCCTAATATGGTGCAACAAGGTTCACAGTCCTCAATGTTTTTAGTAAAAAAAAAAATAAAATAAAAAACACCTTACTAACAGGGTGGAATGGAACATAACAGAGTGGAACAGAATATAACAGGGTGGAAAATATTTGTTCCCAATTCCAAATAAAAACGCTTCAATGGCCAGATGATCAGCAATGAATAAAGATATTTCTACAGTGATCCAGATTTTTTGTTTGTTGTTTTTTTTTGTTTTACATTTTAGATTTTGTAAGAGATGGGTGTTTTAACAACAGCAGTTTTATCCGTGACTTTAATCGATAATTATTATCATTATCCAGTGTATAAAAATGTTGGTGTAAAAACGCCAAAGATAGATAAGCATGATGCTGAACTTCGTGGTCTTAGCTCCTGGTTTGGTGTGTCTTGTTCTGTTTATTATCATTCTGAAAGGTATACCAAGTTGTGGGCTGCATATATGCAGCCCACAACTTGAACAAAGGCTAAATTCCTCAACATTCGCACTTGCTCCATAAAATTACCATCTCCAAGGCTCCTCCACCACCACTTTGACTATGGATTGATAAGTAAATGAGCCGCAGTTTTGTAATTGTTGCATTGTCAAAACAGTTCTGTTAGTGTTGTCACACAAAATTCAGTAGACTAGTTGGTTCCTATGCAGTGAATTTACATGTTATTACAAAAATACACAATAATAAAATAGGCAAGTGGCAAGATTAGAATAATGTTATAAGTTCTGCGCAAAGACTCCTTTTTCATTTTCCAAAACAAAACTGACATAAACAATCTTGAAAAAAATGTGCACGTAGGCTATGAGGAAAGAATGAATGCAATGAAGTAGGGACTGGTTGAATAAACACGGTTTAACTGGACGCCTAAGCGAGCGCGTTGCAGGATGGCTCCAGATTTTATTGTCAAATGGTTCCAGGTCAACCAAGTCCGAACTGCTTAGAGCAGAGTCCTGCACGGTTCCGTTTTGCTACGCATACCTGCTCTAACCCGTTAGAATGACTCCCGAACCCGACTCGTCACCAATGTATTTATTCCATTTAAATCCGAACCAGACTGATGTTTAACCCGCGACCCGAGCCATTAACGCATCATTGCCATGCTGCACCGCTTCTTTTCCATTATTATAGCCTATTGTTGTTTTATCATTGTGTTAATCTAAAACACATAGATAGCCTATGAATGTTTATTTTAAGCTTGCTCAACATTTTTAAAACAGCTTTATATTCCTCTGACTGAACCATTTCAGAGTGAAGACTCATTTCTGGTAGCATGACAACACAAACTGGACTCGTTTGACCACTCTTACCCAATGTGCAACAATCACAAAACTGGGTCACTTGTTCAGCTGCCTCATTGCGGCTCATTTACGTATCAATCCACAGTCAAAGTGGTGGTGGAGGAGCCTAAGAGATGGTAATTTTCTGGAGCAAGTGCGAATGTTGAAGAAGGCGCATGTTCAAGTTGGGGGCTGCATACAGTACCTTTTGGAATGGTAATCAGAGCGTGTCGGGGAATAGCCCACCTGGAGGGGTGACGTAATCGGGATTCCCGGCGAGCAGGAAGTCGCAGCACAGCGAGTGTTGGATGTCCCCCCGCGATTAGACACATTGAAGTGGAAGAAATTATCTCCGATCCTGCGTGGGGCTTTTATCTGTTGCCCTGTCTTCTTATGGAGGTGAAATAAATAATATGAGAATAAAATAACCCTTCCTAGCTACCTCAAACAGATTCTGTGTTGCTTGATCCAAATCTGATTTGTCTATGTTAATAATGCTAATATTAAAAGATTAATCAGTATGATAAATACATCCTATTGAGAATAGAGCTAGGGGCTGTGATCCAGTATTTGAAAGGTTTTATTAACCTACTAGCATTCATTTCTGAATAAAACAATTGGCAGCGCACAAGCATGTTACAATTTCACATTCCACGTCAAACGATGATTATGTATTAAGTTTTATGCATTTTTATGAATTGTGACTGGCCATCAGAGGTGCTTTGAGTGGCGCCTCTGCCGGTCAGTGTAAATTCAGATAAAATCTGACAGACTACGGGCGATGAGAAGTCTGTGAGAGAAGCGCCATCTTCTGGGTCTACCCTATATTACAAGGAATGGGTGGAGTTTGATTAAAACATCGACACTCCCAGGAGAAGGAGGGGGCCTCTCTGGCGGCTGGAAGTTGGAAGGCAGCTGGCTGGAACTGGAATGGAACTGGGCTGGAAGCCGGCAGGTATTCGGCTGGCTTTCAGCTTGGATGGGAACTTTTAAACCGCTACTACTGTAAATCAACCTTGGTTCGTCCTCACTCCCCGCCATTCCCACTCTCCTTCCTTCAGTTAATTGCATTCCTACTTGTCTGTGACTGATCCACTCTTAATAAGAGAGCCATGGTCAGTACACCATTGTCTGAACATCCACACATCCACACACAAATCCAATCTCATTGTGTCCATGCTCTTAAGTGCCATAACCAGAGGAGGAGCAAATATCCACCGTAACTCATGGGATGGTGGAGATGATTTCAAACAAAGATGCAAGGCTGTTAATTTAAAAGCCACTATCACTTCTCACCTACTTTGCCCTCATTCTGCTGTAGCTGCCATGTTTTTTCTTCTCTGCAGCTCCATTAGAGCACACATTGGAGGAAAACGCTTGTGCAGCCTGAGATGTCTGACCCCTTGTTTTTTCCATTCAGAGTCAGCACACTGAGCTGGCGTGCCGTCTGGACACATTAAGGCACTGAAGTGTAAACAGACAAACAGTATTTTCCGTTCTCACATTTAATCCATATTCCCAGACCTGCTCAGCGTTGCTAGGCACAGCCCACATGCAAGAGTGGGGAGAGATGGGAAGAACAGGGCGTAGGAAAAAGGGAGATAGAATGAAAGGGGGCAGGGGGTGAGAAGGCGATCAAAGTGTGAGTTCGACAGAGATAGGAAAATGGATAGAGAGGCTGTCTGGGCAAGCAAGCTGGAGGAAAATGGAAAGGGACATCCAAGGTTATGGTATGTTTGGTGGCAGCTCACTGGATGTTTTTGGAGACCCAGGGCCTTAGTGGGGGGGAGTTGTGAGGAGTATTAATGGTCGGGAGCTGTGGCGAGGTGAGGCAAGCAGAGAGAATGGGGGGTTCAGGGCCATTGTGGCAGGGCGCAATCAGTCATCCACTAACACTGGCACGCTCTCACACATATACACACCAATGCACCAGCGGTGACAGGGCTGTCCCCACAGTGCTCTCCTCCCTGCTGATGTGACATACTCTCTCAGATAACCTGCCACAGGGGCAACGGTGGGGGGGGAGACATTACAATCTGCCAACAGACCCTCATCATCACCTCCTCATAGGCACATGCACGCATACATAGATTTTCAACTTGGTTTTCCAGCTCTTATTATCACCAGGCACCTAATTTAAGGGTGAGAGGAGGTTGTGTGCATGTTGGCACAAATGATGGAATGGAGGAGTAAGAGGGGAAGGGGGAAGGATTGCTGGTGCACATTGTATGTGGATTTATATGTACTTCATTCATGCAAGAGCGTCTCTACAGAATCTCTTTGATTATAATTTTCACAGCTTAGCCACGCTTAAATGTAATCACCCTAGTGAAAATTGAATGCTGCGGCTACTTTTCAAATCAAATGCAAGCTTGCCTCCAAAGCTTCTTACATATTTACAACCTGATGCCAAGTCCATTCCAACCAGCTCTGTGACTGGGATCATGCCAATGCCAGAGGAGTTGGACTTGACGAGCCTCGCTCAGTCCAGAAGGTTTTAATTACAAAGGAAAGCTGTCACCAGTCGTACCATCTAGCTCAAATTACATCTGTCATTAATTCCTAGAACTTAATAGAGAGTCTAACGGTGAGAGATCGGTCCTGAAGCTATTCTGCATTATTACTGAGCTAATGAGAGGCGCCATCTTATTAACTCCCAGATGGCTGTACCTAATGAACAGATGAGTGGGTGTTTCAGGTGGTGGTGTTTTGTTTTGTTTTAATGTTTTTAAGTTTTATAGTCCACAACAGATGCTAGCAGCTATTTGATGTCTGTAATAGCTGAAGGTTGAGAGAGTGGAGTGTGTGATGAGAGAACCACAAATCAGCTGGAAATCTGGATTGGGGGGGAAGGTGAATGAATAACATTGTCACCTCTCGTAATTACATTTATGTTGCCATTGAGCGAAGTACTTATCCTCCACTTGTTCCTGTGCAGCTGCTCATTGGCATGAGCAAAAGGCTCAGGCTGTTCAGAGAAAGCTCCACTGTATGATGAACAGTTAGAGCAAAATGTACATTAAGGTAAAATCATAGACATGGACATGATGTCCCAGCAAAGTTAGGCTCATTTCTTTGAACTGACTTTGTAACACACATCTTTATAGGGAGGGAAAAAGAAACACTTTGTGCACAACTTTTAGTTGGTGTTGAGTTTTCTAAAATCAACTCAGGTTATACAGTTTGTAAAAGCAGGAAATATTAATAAAACACAATATTTGCTTGAAATTTTGACCAGATCGGACATCGATAGGCATTTGGCAGAACTCTCTTTATTCTTTGTCTATGTGGTCAGTTTTTAGAAAATTAGTTTTATAAAAGACTTCCTGGACTGCAAATTTAATGTAAGGGCTGTAACTCAGTGGTTCTTGTGTTATTTCTTTCAACAAAAATTCTTCCAGAGTTTTCATTTCCTTGTCTTGACAGTTCTGGAATAATTTGCTGTGGCATTTGGTCTAGACGCTCATGTTTCCCCCTTAGAAAGAACTTGTGAGCCCTTAAATTTTCCCCTACTGCCTTCATCCATGTCAAATTGATGATGTCAGCATTGAGCCCAAAGCGCTGCCATGCCTTGAGGCAGGTAGAGGAACCAGATTGCTTGGCTTGCCAGATCTGTTCAGTGTCCTGCGTTTACAAATGATGTCACACGTTACTGGTTGTAGCTCATTGACTGTGCAACTGTTTATGCAGAAATGAGACCAAAATCTAATAAAATGCTCAGCAAACTTGCATGTGATTTATTTATATATATATATATATATATATGTATGTATTTGCAGAGTGTAGAAACATAATATTTTATGTTTACATTCCTGTCTTTTATTTTCCACTGTGCACTACTGCATTCTGGGACATGAGCTCCTCCATTATTCATTAGATAGTCCAACAACAAATTCCACAAGAGCCCATAAATGAACTTTGTGATGCAAGAAATGCCACAAATCTGTGACAGTTCAGTTTTCTGACTCCTCAGAAACACAGAGCGAGAACCAGTCTATACAGAGAAAAGTCCTTTTGACCAACATCTTCCTCATTTTAATACTACAGCTTCATTTTACCTCCTTTTTCTTGTTGAGAACAGCTCTCAGTCTTTGAACCTTTATTGACATTAATGGAAAGGCTCTCCTCTGTTGGTCATTCTCACTGACCAATATGAGAGATGGAAGAAATGTGATAGAAGCAGGGCAGAAAAAGATAAGAGGAGCATGAAAATATGGAAAAGGAGATAATGCCCCACTTAGAAGGGAAGTAGGTGAAGGAGTGATGAAAATCAGATATTCAATAATGGAATAGACAGGGAGATCACTGTGAACCCACAGGAGGATACATGTCTGAGAAATGGGTACATACAAAACATTAAGGACTGAATGGTGCTTTTGAATTAGAATTTATTAATTTTTGTGGTTCCACATTATTACAGGGATACTTGGTAATATTGTGTGAATTCATAGTTTTTTTTTTCAGTCCTAAAGGGTCTTTTTCTCTAGTAGAAAATCTTTTTATCCATAGAGAAGCTGTGATGCAAGGGCTGTGTGGAAAAACAGATGTCTCCATTAATTGACCTAATGACCTAATGCTTTATTGTCTTTCTCTGCTCCTCCTTGTTTATGAGGGCTCACAAAACAGCTGGTGTGCCTGAAAAGTCAGTTATCTGTCACCCAAAGCAACGCATTCTCAGTGCAGCAAAGAAAAGGGGAAAAGAAAACTCAATCTGGTCATTCAGTCCCCCTTCAGATAATTTCTGCTAATTGTTAGCAGGTTGCTGAGGCACCAGACACACGAGACTTTAGCACAACAAAAATGGCTCTCACCTGTTTTATTAGTTGGGTAAGACATTGGAGAAAAAAAAACTCCTTTTATTGTTTAGCATGGATTTTTTTTTTTAAACACAATTTCTGCTGTAGGAGTCAACACGAGCGTGCCATTGTTTGTAAACCATTATTTTTATTGTCCCATCTTGAAGACAGAAAGAAAACACACACAGTCTTCTGTGGGTGGCAGAGCCACAGGTTCTCATTAGAAGTGAATGCTTACCAGATGTTCCCTGCCAGCAAATGAATGACATTGTTTGAGTGTGTGCATTTGCATTTGTGTTTGGCACTCACTTTTTGTAATGAAAATAAGGTTTAATACTTGGTGTGTGTTTGGAGGGGAGGGGAGGGGGGGCAAAAACAGCTGTAGAGAACTTTGTTCGTTGTTACACTCATGAGGTCTGTTCTTTGTCCATTACTATTCATACTTAAATTTATATTTAAATTTATAATTTATATTTAAAAACGCACACAGTCCTCCCACCTAGGTACTACTTCCATTTTTTTACATATAAGTACACACATCATATACAGTCCAAGATCTGACTTGTTTTCAGTCTTATTCGTCAGTGTTATGACGTTTGTGTTGTGTTTTGCTCTCAAAACTGTTCTCATATCAAAATCTCAGACTATATGATTAGATAAAGTAAAACTACCCACTTACTGATATCTCGCAGTGACTAGTCTAGTCTGAGTGATCAGCCTTGTCAAACTAGTTGGAAGTAATTTAAGAAAACTGAAGTTGATGATAGTAATAGCTAGGATTTTTAAGATGCCTTTTTAGCCTCAAATGTATTGTTTAAATTAATTTATCACCGAAGAAAAGCAAACAGGCAGGACAGGTTTAGTTCTAAAATTTAGATTACACGATATGATGTTCTGAGGAGATCAACAGCCACTCAAGCGGTAAATGAGAAGACTCTCCGGCTGCAGCACGCCATGACCTGAAGCTTATTTCTTACTCAGATGGTTGAGAACATTTTAATCTGTGAAAAATGGTCTTGGCTGCCCCCATTTTCTCAGCCATTCTCCTGTCTTGTTACCCATCACTTGCTTTTGTGTGCTTCTCATTTAAACCCCCCTTTCTTTTCATGCATCTCTTTCATTTTGCCTGAGAATTAGAGGTGTGAAATGTGATGTGGAATAGAGTTGCAATGGTGTTTTAAGGGTCTCAGGTGTGTTTATGTGTGTACCTGTGTGTTTGTGTGCATGACTCTCATTGAGGAGTGCCAGGCCACACTTTAATCCTGGCTTCAGTGGTGGTGCGACCCGCTCCAGATGGGGCCATTGTACTGTGCCATGCATCAATAATTCACAGAGAGTCAGAGAAAGTGGTGGTGTGTGTCTGCCTGCTCAATAATTAACCAGGGAGGGAAAGAGGCTTGTATGTACAGCCCGGGTCTCTCTCAAAACGCCCGTTCAAATGGCCTTTGATGTTGCCGGCCTGGGGGGTCTTAGAATTTGTCGGCTCATTAAGATGTCACCGCTCTTTTCCTTTTATTTGTTTTGTAATCCGGTTTTGCAGAGAGCAGGAGCTGAATTTACAATGTGATGATGGCACAAATGCATAATATACCTGTGTTGGTGTGTGTGTGTAAGGCAGCAGCAATGACTGTTACAGTAGTCAGCCATAGTATATAATGAGCTATTTTCAGTTCTGTTTCCCAGTGCACCTACTGCTGGTGCAGGACTGTAAATGTATTATTTTTGCCCCATGCACCACAGTTCTTCTGTCACGCCATGCTATGAGTTGCATGTCATATGAAGTCATTTTGTTTTTTCTGCTTCTACTGTTAACAGTTTATTAAAGTGGAAAGTTCAGATGGCTGTAAAAACCCAGCTCCTGACTTCTGCTGTTCCCTCTAGTTTTATCTTTGTTGCTTTCTTTAGTCTTATCTCCAGTGATAAATTGCAGTAAATATAGGGTCTGAAACACTAAAGCCATGTTTTTTCCTGTGTGCGGTGAAGCAAGGAGACTTAAGGTAGATTAAATTACTTCTCCTCATGACAGGAGGTAGTTAACGACAGTTCATGACACCACATCTCTGTCATCTCCACACATACTCCAGCGCCTCTCCCAACACATCTTTCACTTTCTTACATCTCCTCCCCTTTTCACATGCTCCTCACACTCTCTACATCACATTGAAAATCTTCCACTCAAGTTCAGTCTTGCTTTTTAATTACTGGTATCCCTGCCTCTCGCCTACTTTGTTTTAGTTAACTTTGTAAAAGCCCATCTGCTGTTTTCATGCTCCTTTTTTCTCTCACCTATTTCCCACTCCCCTCCTCTATTAGAAATGAGGGAGTTGTCGGAGTTGCCCTGGCCTGCCCCAGTGGGTCAGCTGGAGGAGGAGCCCCCCGTCAGAGAGCAAGGTGACCTCTCACCCTAAACACCCCCAATCTTGCCTTCCTTTATCGGCTCAAACACAAACGCATGCAGTTACCCGGACCTCCGCGACCCTGTTCTCCTACATCTGCTCTACCCCCAGCAGACTGCATCTGCAGCACCTGCATCTGTCCCTGACTTGTAGCAACTGTTGAATGCGAGGTTTGGGGGTTTAAAACACTTCTTTACCATATTCCCCTCTGGCATCAACCATGCACGATAAGCTTCCTGTAATGAGGACATCTGCTGGGTTAATGTCAGGATGCTTAATCCTCTGTGGCATACTTAATGTTTCATTACAGCTAGAATTTTACCTACATTAGTTACACAAGTGGAAAAACAACAGTTGGTGAGATAGCCTCAGTAACAATATAGATCCAGCAAACATCAAGTTATTTGCAACATCTACCGCTAGAAGATGAGCACCAGAGATGTCCAGAGAACACAGCAACTTCCTGCCTCTGTCTGCCTTTCAGGACTCATAAAAACATTTATAATGGTAATTATGATGATGCTGATAGTTTTGTTGTTGTCAGAGCTGGACCTGCTATTGTGCATTGTGACCCATCTATGAGATATCCCTGTATTTCTGCAGTAGCCGGATATCTGCTGTTTACCCCAGGCTGGCTGAGAGGCTTAATCCCTTTTGAACACATTGTTTTGTAAATAGTATGACTCACTTTTTCTATCCCTCCCTGCCAACAGTGCAGTTTGATGGTGCCGAGTGGGATCGCTCATCACCGCCTGCAGAGCGGTTGCGTCCTCCCGGGCCTAGGTCCAGCCCGCTGGCGGGAGGGGGAATGAAGTTTCGAATACCTCATGAAGGTTCAGCAATGGTGGGAGAAAGAGTGGACCCTACGTTGCCTCTGGAGAAGCAGGTGTATGTATGCTGTGTTCTGTTAAAATCACTATGATCAGTTTCTCTATCTGAGCACAAGCTACCCTTCGATTTAAGTGCCCTCAGGCTAACACGGGATAAAGTAATGGTCTTGTCTGAGTAGATTTAATAATTCAGGTCATTTAGGTAAAATTAGCAGTCTTCAAAATGAACCAACAATGCTCTGAAATGTTCAGAAATTAAGCATGGGTCAGTCCAGTGGTAAGGAGTCAACACATCAGAGATACAGAATTAAAATAGAAGCACTCAGAGTGCAGACTTTGGCCAATACATAGAGTCACTCACCTGAGAAAAACCCCAAAAGCCCAACAGCCCACCCAGTTCCACCGATATTTTGAACCTTCCAGGTCACCAGCTCCATAATATCAACATGATGCGGGTAGAACAATGTCAGATTACAACATCTACCATGATGTCATCTTGTCATTTTATTTAAAAATTTTTGCCAGTTATTCTTGGTATTATTTGATGAGTTAGAAGCTGGAAAGACAAAATGAGCCCTATCTCCCAATAGTAAAGAATTCTTAATAAAAGCTGCATCAATGCCAGAACGACCCGACGTGCGTTCATTATTGAGCTGTCAACATGCAATACAATAAATCCATATCAGCTGACATCCAGTTCTGTTTTATCATTTTAACATTTTAAAATACATTTTTCTAATTGTCCCCCTTAAATAATTCAAATAGAAATACATTAAAAAATGCTTTAATTTTGTTATTTATTAGCTGAAGCAAATGTTGGAAGCTAGTTAGTAGCTGACATTTTCTATTTGAAATACAAGTACAAAGTAATCCCACATGCTAATATTTATTTATTCGTTGAAGCTTTGTCTACTTTAGAATAATTAAAGATTAAAAGGGGGAAAAATAGCCTCTGTAAATGCTACTGTTATCATATCAATGCTGTGTCAGCAGGGTGTCAAATTGACCCCCTCTGGATGGTTCTAGAGGATGTTGGAATGATGGCAATTCTGATGTTAAAAAAAAATCCTGGATCCAGGCAATAATTACGCACAAAATCTAATCGGTTGTTTCTTATTCCATTTTGAAGATTTCCTGAAAATTTAATCAAAGTCTGCCTTGGCAGAGGTAATAAAATATTTTGTCTAAATCATTTTTTCCAAGTTATGATGTTTAAAAGCATCAGAGAAACCATCATTACACAGTTATTTATGCATGTAAATTTAGTTGTAGTTGGCTGGAAATGTTTTCCTTTTTATGCACATAAATTTGTCACACAGGGGTTTATGCATATTTGAGAGAGGGACAGGGTTGTACAGTGGAGCCCATTAACAAACCCTGAGCTGACACATTAAATTTTGCTGTTATGTGTTTCAGCTAAGCAGAGCCTGGAAAGGTTAGAGTGTGAACTAATTAGGTCAGAGCATTAAACACACACATTTACTGCTGTCTTCATTTCAGACATCATTGGTGTAATTTATAGCCTGTTTCAGTGCACATTAAGGGCTGTTTTTACTAATGAAACACAAACACATGACAATCCTTAAGCACAGATGTATGTTCAGACACACGACACACACTCCAAGCACATTATCTTCACAATTTCACTTTAGGAGTTTGTTATGCTCCATTACCCCTTCTTGATATCTTGTTAAGGGCTTTCTGGTTTCTACAAGTCCTGTTTTAACAGCAACAAAAAAAATAGTATAACTGTTCTCTTATGGTTCATGTCACTTAGTCCAGAAAAAATTTCTTAACTCTGAATTGGTCAAATTAGACTCAAACATTGGGAATCGAATGTGTTACAATAGTTAATTCAACTGGAGGACAATGAAGCAGGACTGAGATCATCAGTTAGCCAACAGTATGTTTCTTTGCCAATGCCCAACAGCAAAATGTTTCCAAGAATAATTTGTATTTGTGGCATTTCTGCTTTTGCCTACATCTTATAGTGGCTGTGTGTGCTCCAACAGATGGTACCACGGTTCACTATCACGTTCAGAGGCAGAGTTGCTGCTAACGCTATGTAAAGAGTGCAGTTACCTGGTGAGGAACAGTCAGACCAACCGCTCTGACTACTCCCTATCCCTACGGTAAGACACACACACACACACCTACAACAAGTTAACTGTCAATCTCACATAAGCTGTGCTGCAGTTAAACTGCACAATTTTTATTTTTGTGTGCCGTCTGACTATGAAATGTGCGTGTGAAGTCACATATTGCAGTCTCCCACACCTCTCCATCTGTCTCTCCCTCTTATCTCTCCCATCTACCATCACCTTCACTTACGATCACTGCCGCACTGATTCCTCTCCTGATGCTCAAGTGCAGGGCATGATACTGCTTATGTGGTAGAAATCTCTCCCTTGTAATTACCATCACGATCCATTGTGCTGGCCTCACACCAGTCTCCTATCATCACTCTGTCTTCACACCATCCTTGGCCTCTCTGTGGCCTTCTTCCTTGGCCCCAGCGGGCCATCTAAGTGGTAATCAGGCAGGTAGAGCACACTTCAGTGCACACATCATCCTCCACATAATCACTAATGAATATGAATTGCCTTCTGTGGGACACCCAAGACGGGAATTAGGAAGAGAAGGGAGAGTCGGGGAGAGAGGGGAGGGTAGTCACTGTGTTGTGCTGACATACAAACAAGCTCATGCATTACTCATTTACATGAGCAGAGAGCATTTGACACACACACACACCCACACCCACACACACACACACACACACACACACACACACACACACACACACACACACACCCATTTGCTTAAGCAACAAGGTCAGAATTGGGACTGGTTCTCCAGTTGGCACTAATGAGGTTTGGAGGAGAGAATGCATTAAGACAATCTATTAACATTACCCTCTTTTAAGACATTAAAACAAATTAACTGGCCTTTTCTGAAGTGAACTTGCACATATACTAGCATTAGACAATCTAAAGGCAGCTGTAGAGTACAGGTTTAGAAAAAGCTGTGATGGAAACATACAGAAACTGCCATCTTATGCACAGTAACACTACACACACTCAAAACGGCTGCATTTTCAAAAAGCTAAAACGGCAAAGTTGACTGCATAATGACCCACACATGCATGATTAAAATTACGGGGCTTCGCCAAAGCCCATTTATTACACTGCACAAATAATGTTCCAAACTTTGTCTCTCTGCCATGTGCCTATCAGATTAGAAATTAAAACCTGTAGGAAGATACCAGCTGCATGCCAAATAGTGACCCCTAAGTTCAAAAGTGCTTTATTGGCATAATTGTTGCAGCAGCGGCTCATGGGAATTAAGTTTCTAAACCTTTGTAGGTGTGGAAGCAGTGGTTTAGTCTTTAATTGGATGGATTCTCATTTTGATATATGATAAAGAGACACTGTCAAGATGCCAATGCAAATTCCAGTGAGGGGTCTTTATGCAAAACACTCATGCCTCCTCAGTACTGTGAAGGGGAAAAAATGCAACATCAGTATGTTTTTTTGTCACTGGTGTTATCTGGCCATGGATAATGTAAACTACACTGACTGTTAGCTAAGACTGCACAGAGATGTGAAGAATCGGAGGCATTTTACAGGAATACACAGTGAAGTCAAGTGTGTCAGACCTCAAATGGACAGTTCTGTCTTCTCTACACTAGCAGCTGCAGTATGAACAAGCACAGTTAGGTTCTAGGGTGACTTAAGATGAGAAAAGACTAGACAACTAACAGGGCTGAATATAAACACACAGTCAACTGGAGAACATCCAGACAGTGACAAACAGCTGGTTGTTATATAGTTTGCAGTCATGGTGAGTCCTTTTGGTTTCACTGCTCTTGAAAGTTTAATTTGGTTTGCTGAACAATGACAATTATGTGACCATTTGAGCCCTCATCATTTCCTCTGCTTCTATAATTAGACATGCATCACGAATGGCTGCCTGGTTCTTAAAGGGGAAGTTCTTTCATGGCTGCCTGGTTTTTAAAGGGGAGGTGTGTTTCTCTATTTGAAGTCACTTCCACAGTTCAGAGCATTTGTCTCTCTCTGACGTTTGGTTCTTTTTTCTTCTTTTTTTTATATTATTTCACCATTGGTCCATCCATCATGATGTCCAGTCTGCCTTATTTATGTCATGATGGCATCAAATGTTGTACGAGATCCCCAAAGTGGGAATGGAGTGAACATAAATCCAGGCCGTCACTCACACTGTCCCAAATTTGTGCAAGGCTGTACAATGTTTTATGTGGCCCACATTTAATGTAATCCCTCTTCCCCCCCATCACTCTAGTATTAAATCTTTGTTTAATATTGTTTCATGGTTTTTATTTCTCATCACAGGAGCTGCCAGGGTTTCATGCACATGAAGTTCACACAGTGTAAAGATGGCAAGTATGTGCTGGGACAGAACAGCCCGCCCTTTGACACCATCCCAGAGGTTATCTACTTTTACACCACACACAAACTCCCAATCAGAGGTGCCGAGCACCTGTCCCTGCTGTACCCCGTGCAGGTGCAGACACTCTGACTGACTTGGACGCTCTTCCTGGACCTCCAGGATTTCATTGTGATCACACTGAAAAATGAATGTTAAACTGGATCAACCCAGCAGAGCAACAATGCTCTCTTGCTGTTTTACTGCATTTTATTTTATTTTATTTTTTAATGATTCAACACATCAGGGGCTTATGCCCTCAGCCACCTTTGCTGTTGCATCTGTGCCAACTGTCTTTAACATACTGGGGATCAATTCACATGAAATGCAATACTTGAACCTCAGGCACCTTTACTGTATCTCCTTTCTCTCATCTCGGTGCTCAACCAAGCGGGGTGACTTCAGGACATCTGAAACACTCCACTGCATTGACTGTCTTTCAGCTGATGAAAATGCATTGGAAATTAGCAGAGCCTTTGCCAGGCGAAAGTCTGTATATTCTGAATGTACTGAGGCTCCAGTTTACAGAAGATGTGCAGAAGACTGAGATTAAATTATTGCTGTTCCTCATAAACACCTGGACAGTGGTTTAAATATTGCTGTTGTTAGGTTAAAACCTTGAAAATCAAATTTTGCTGATTTTCTTTTCAATAAATATTTCAACTGAAAATTGAATCTACAGCATGAGATGAGAAATCATCTTATACTGGGTCACCTTGGGAGGTCTTTTGTGAAAAGTAAATATTTAATGGCTGTTTTGAATAAGGCAAGGTTTTTACCAACATCAGTTATATTTTTCATCCTTTTTTTTAATTTTACAGAAAACGGCTCGATTGTCCTTTAATTTCTTTTCTCTTTTTTTTTTGTTTTTTGTTTGTTTTTACCCTCACCCCGTCTGGTTCATGCTGTTTGTTGGGGGTTGCTTGACACATGTATGTGTTACTTGTTGATTGTTCATCATAACCAAAAAAAAAGGGGTAGTGTTGTATTGGTACTGTTGACTTTTATCTCTTGTTGCCTGCCTGTGTTGCTTTTGAATTTGTTAAGCCAACCTGTTGTTACTGTCCCATGACTGACTGAAGGATCAGATAAACATGGAAACTGATCTGTACGCTACATCTGAAGCAAAGAGATTAAAGATTAAAATTTTCAAACTTTATGTTGGACACATTACCACAGTTTTTCTCACTTCCTACAGATTTTCAGCCTCATCACACACTGGTTGCTGAGTTGGACTGAAGTTTAATACTTGCCATCTGGAATGGGTTAAACTGTCTGCTGCCTGGTTGCAGTGTTTTCAGATTTATGTTATGTCTTTAGAAAAACTCAGATTCACTTAGCCTTTTTTTTTTAAACAAAAAAGAATAACTAAAAGGTTGTCAGGTTTTACAGGATACCTGCTGTGTTGAGTTAATCTCCATCAAAACTAGCCTACAAAATTATTCATATACCATTTTCTTTTATTATTATTATTATTTCTCATCAGTTTTATTCATGTGACAAAAGCTAATATACAGGGAAATTATTTGACCATTTTTTATGGCAGAAACATGAAATTATTCAAGCTATGTTGATCTGTTCAAATTATTTTAACAGCTTTACAAAAAGTACAAAGTCCAAAATGTTTCCTCTTTAATTGTTATAGCAGTGCTACAGTTCTTGTTATTGCTAACTAGTACTTTGCATGTCACCACTAGGTTATGTAAATGTTTTTGTTTTCAAACCTTCACAGAGTCTTTATGTGATTCAGATCTGGGTTTTGATCGGGCCACTCGATGCCGAGTTCGTTTTCTTGCCACTGTTTTGACAACTTGTGGCTTTTCAACAAGATTGACAAAGTCATAACTCATTCAGTCATGACCCGTGTTTTTCTTCAGAATAACTTTGTCCTCTTTTTCTGTCATGATTAATTTAGCTTTGTCTAGTTTACCTCCCATCCATCCATCACATCCATTCTCCTTTTTTCACCAAACAAAATCTTCATTCATGTGTTCAAATACCTCCATTTTCATTACATCTGACCAAAGAATTATTAAAATAATAGCTTTCCCTTTTAGATCTTGAACTTTTCTAAAATTGTGGTTTTTTTATATCAGTTTTGAAAAATTGAGTCTTCATCAGTTTTTTTTTTCTTTCTCTCTTCTTTTGTAATGTTCCAAGTTCTACATTATGATTTTGGCATTCAAACATAACCTTGGACAGCACTGGCCCTTCCAAGAGAGGAATCGGCACATAGGAGCAGAAATAGTCACGAAAATGCTTAAAATGTTGATATTGTTCTCTAATAAAAGTCCAGCCTTGAATCCCATCCAGAATATGTGGAACAGAATCTGGAACTAAAGATCTGAAGGACCGCATGGAAGCCTTCCAACCTCAAAGACCTGAAGATTGTTTCAGACACAGAGTGGTCCAAATTCCCAGTGGAGATGTGTGAAAAGCTTCTGAAAAGCTTTTCCACGGATTTTAGTGTATAAAAATCTTTGGCTCTGGATTTTTTTTTTAACAAGAAATGCCAAATGAAAAATAGAAATAGTTTAAAAGAGATGATGTCAAGTGACAACAGATGGCCAATGTGCTTTGTCAATGATAATTTTTCTTCCCCAAAAAATCCCCTAAAAATAAAAACTGACTGAATAATCTTGGCCTTGATCATATATTTCTATGTCTTTCAGCTTGTCAGGTAAAATGCTGTTCATTTTTGCCTCCCTTGGACTAACTTATTTGGAAAAATAAGATAATTGGGTTAGATCTGATGAAGGCTGGGAGACACTATTGTTGGTGAAAAATTAGGTCGGTCGTGTATGAATCAAAAAGGAAAAACTTCAAAATTGAGCATTACTGATCAAATTTTATACAATAGACTTATTCGCAGCGAAGACAGGAAGAAAAGAGGCACAAAGGGCTTGGCTAGATTGCGTGCTTCACATACTCAAACACACACACACACTCACACATTTGCTTTCCTTCATCCATTAACAGCAGGGTTGGGAGGAAGAGGGTGAGGACTGGGGGTGAGGTGTGGCTGCGGAGGGGTGAGGCAGCCCTCATTATTTGGGCTGCGCTGCTGTGAAAAGCGCTGGGATTGCTTTCATTACTGAGCCAAATGAAATAGCAGAGGCTGATTACCCGCGTGACGGAAAGGAGACGAGCTGGATCACTCTGTTTGGGAGAAAGAGTAAAGGAAGCCAAAAAAAAAAAAAGGTGGAGGGAGGGAGAGCAACAAGGGAGATGAGGGAAGGAAGGAGGGAGGTTGGGTGGGAGACACTGCTTGGCTTTACTTCCTCAAGACTCCAAACAAGTGTGTGTGGGGGTGTTTGTGAGAGTAAGAGTGAGACAGTGACATGTGGGGAGGGGGGAGGGGGGGGGGGGTCCCTTTTTTTTTTTTTTTTTTTTTTTTTTCAAACAAGCTTCCCTGGGGAGGGATATGAATAATAACGACATCAGCAATGCAGCATGTAAAAATCAAACAACACTCATATTCCTCTGGCTTTTGTCTGGCTCTTAGCTTGTGTCTCTGCTTTTGTGAGTTTTTCCATCACTTATTTTAAATCAGACTGAAGCCTTCGCCGTATATTTTTATTAGAAAATTTGTGTTCTCTGGGAAAAAAATGGTAGTAAACCTTTAAAAATAAACAAGGATTCTGTGTGTAAATTGTGTGTGTCCTCCACGATGTGGATGTAGCTGTCAGATCAGAGTAAGAATGTGTGTACTGTCAGATCTGGCGGGCGTTGACAATTATGTGGTGGCAGCAGCTGTTAATCCGTCAGATAAGCTTGAAGGACTGAACACCTGTGATCGCCCTAGAGCCAGAAAGCATTTTAGGAGACCATTCAACATGTATACACATATGCATGTGTACAGAAGCATACAAACGTATTCAATGCACCGCTGTCGGAGCACGTTTTGATAAGTTTCACAGGAAGATCACTGGTGTTAACAATGAAATTAATCATAGAAGAGTCCATTAATCTGATTTAGTTTCTGGGTCCTGCTGTTATGAATGCTGGTCCACTTGAAAAGAATAGGCTTTATTAAAGTTATTAATAACTGCACAGCTTCTCCTGTGTCTGCTGTGACAGCACATTCAAAAAGCTGCAGTGAAGACTCTCAGACATAAAAATAAATAAATAAATTGCAAAATAATCATAAAGTTGACACAAGGAATGGACACCTGCTAGAATTAGATAATGGCAGAGCAAACTTGGGTTTTACCAACTAAACCACTGTATCTCAAGATGACATCTGCAGTTAAATGTCACAACAATTTTGTATGGGGCCAAAAGAAATGTGTGTATGAGTAAACATGCATGCATGTTCATCTAAAGTTGAGCATAAATAAAAACTTTTATTTGTTCTCTAATAAATAGTCATATGTAAACGTAAAATGTGTGGGTTTTGTTTGGGGTTTTTTTTTTTTTTTAGTCTGTGAGAACACCATTTAAAAATGGAAATGCAAAATTAGAGTCTTGGATTCTTCATTATAAATATGAACCAAGAAACGGGCCTCCTATGTGCAACCCAAAGACTAGACCAGGGCTACTCAATTCGGTCCTACGAGGGCCGCAATCCAGCAGGTTTTCCATGTATCCCTGCACCAACACACCTGAGTCAAATTAGGTGGCTCTAACAGCCAATCAGGTTCTACACAATGACTCATTAATTTGACTCAGGTGTGTTGGTGCAGGGATACATGGAAAACCTGCTGCATTGCGGCCCTCGTAGGACCGAATTGAGTAGCCCTGGACTAGACCATCAAATTCAAGCATATTTTTTACTGGCCCTTACCTGGGCAAACCTCAGGTGCCAGTGAATGCATCATGTAATGTATGTTGTTTTGCATCAACACAACTGTGTTATTGATCATAATGCAGCATTCATACAGCATCATATTACCAACTGTCAATGTGTGTGATATTTGTCTCTCCAAGCTGTTTACATTTTATGAAGAAGATGTGAAAGTTATAAAGTCACCAGATGTGATTGTGCAAAGTTAAATGGGCAATCATGCTAAAGAGACACTGATAAGGCTTGTGATTTAGGTGAAAGCAACTTTTTCTCATTATCAATGAAGCATTAGTGTTCAGGTTTTAAAGAGATCGAGCCATACTATTGCAAAATTATCCTGAGTAAACAACAATAAAAAAAATCATTGGCTGCTTTACTTTGTACATTGGGTGGTAAGTTAAGTCGTAATAATCAGATCATTATTTCCAAAAAATCTAGAGCCTTTATTCCTTTTGTTTTTTTGTATTTGTATTTGTTTTTGTTTTTGTTTTTTAAAAGGGGGTCTCATTTACATGTGCCACCCTTTTCCTGGTCTGTGCCCTTGCTATAAACCCCCATCAAAACCACTGACATGTGTACCAAGTACATTAGTTTTGTGGGATAGAATAACCAAAGAAACCCAACTGATCTTCAACACATCTTCTAGATTTCAGTCTTCAACCTGGGGACCCGCTGCACTTAGTTTTATATGTTTCTTTGTTTCAAAACACCTACTTCACAAAATCACTGTTAGTCAGTTCATATTCATAATGAAAAAAACCACAACTATAAAATTACACTTCCTATTTCTAATTTTTGTTAAAGTTTTCAATCAATCATATTCTCAGATAAAATACACTTAAAACTTTTAGGATAGGATTTTACTAATTTGAGAATTTATAAATTTTTTATTTATGCACAACTTTAGATGAGTATGCATGCATGTTTGGATGCATGCACAGTTACCTTTCTCTACAAGCTCATTTTAAATCTATGACTACCAAAAACATTCGAACTGTTCTGGTAGAGCATGTCTGTCTATTTAGAATGACACTTCCATGAAGTCTTACTAATAAAGAAATGGTCAGAATCAAGCAGCAGAAGCAGTGGGGAGTTGTTGTCATGGTTAAAAAAGACAACAATGGTTATGTTTATATTCTGCTGATTTACTCTCTTCCTCACATCTAAAACAAACTTCAAGTACCCCTGCAACAATTTCTGTCAAAGTTGCCTTTGTGCAAATTGAATGCATGAAACATTTCTTTTTTTTTTATGGGGAGTGGCTGGGTGGAGCTGCATTGATCTTGTCTAGAGAGATTTCTGTCATGATTGTGTCTTACTGGGTGTGTTCATGTACGGCTTTGACTGACTGGTTGATTTGATTGTGACTTTGATTGTATTTGATTGATTTGTATTGTATTTGATTGTATAAAACATGTTTTGTTTACCAGCATGAATGAGCTCAAATCAATTGCTGATCTTGTATCTGCTTGAACAACATTTGCTCTGTTTTGTTGAGAAGCGCATGTAACCAAGAGGTTAAAAAAAACCTTCCCCTTATCAAACTCGTATTAAACAAAAACTTGAAACCAATCATGAGCATCTACACCTCCAGTTCCCCCTTTGAACAGCAAGCACATAGAACTATAGGTTGTTTGTGCGCACAGAAGCAGGGAATAAGCCAGCTGTGCACACTCCCAATGTTACAAGTGAGAGACAGGGTATTCATGTCAGACTAGAAGCTGCCGTCCTCCGCTTCATTTATCCCCTATCCCAGACATGGTAATCCCTACAGTTGTGGCAGGCAGGCGCGGAAGAGATAGATTGGAGGTCAGAGTGAGCAGGTGTGTGCATGCTGCCAGGCCCCTGCCAGAGGACTGCAATCAGAGAGGGCTCTAAGAATGAGGCAGCTGTTGTTTGGGGGGATTCAGGGGGAGGAAGAATTTGGACAAGATTACTTACTTAGGCTCGCCACCTATGGGTTATGTTAAGTTTTTGGTCAGACTAATAGAGACTGAAAGCATGTGTGCTTATTAAATCAGACATTCAGCTTTCTCTTTTGCTTGAGAGACTTAAATACAAGTAAAAGACAAGACAAAAAGGTACAGATAAGGCAATGTCTCACACAACCAAGCACAAACACCATGAAAGATTTTTATTTATAGGCATGTAGAAAAACAAAACGAAACAGCCATTCTGTTGTAGATTTACTAGTGCTGTTGGGATCATTGTCTTGTTACATGACCCTTTTACTGCCAAGCTTTAACTGTTAGACACATGGCCTCAAGGTTGACTCTAAAATATTTTTATATACAGAGCAGCTCATGGTCAACTAAATTACTACAGGGTAGTTTCTGGCTACAAAACAAGCCCAAATCATCACCCTTCCACCACTGTGCTTGACAGCTGATATGAGGTGTTGGGTTTTCTTTAAACATGATGCTGTGTACTAGCAAGCATCTCTAATTTGGTTTCATCTGTCTAAAGGATATTGTTCCATAAAGCTTGGGTTTGTTCAGATGCAGACATGCAAACCTAAGTTGTGCTGGCTAGTTGCTGCCATTCCACCCCGTGTGTTTTTTTATTTTTCTTATCACTGTGTGATCTGTGTTCTGTCCTTGATTCGGTAGTTTGTGTTTTTCTGCTGTCACTACAGAGTATCTGTACCGCGATTAAACTTTATAAGATATGGTTCTTTTGTGAAGGCTGTTTTCACAAATGACGTGATTCTCCTTCTTCATGTGTTTTACAACAATGCAGGGTTTCTCCTGTATGTAGACGGCATGGCTCTCTGCATGCTGATAAAATTCAGCTATCACTTGATGTTCTAGATCTCTCTTTTTTGCAGAATACTCACCATAGTTCATGGCTGACTCTATGACTGCAAGGTGTTCAGGTCCTTGAGTTTCAAAACAAGCCCAAATCATTACTCCTCCACCACCATGCAATTGGCATAAGGTGTTTGTGCTGATACATTGTGTTTGGTTTTCTCTAGACTAGGTCCTGTGGATTATGGATAAATCCTTCTAAAAATTGTATAAGTCTTCTTTGTTTTGTTTTTCAAATTCAGTTGTGCAAGCCTAAGCCATGCTGCCATGTTGCTAACTCCAGGCATTCATTTAACCAAGCCATACTTGTTCAGTCTTTTTTTTTTAATTGTACTGTCATAAACTAAACATAAAAAATTAACTAGTTAACTAGGGGTTGTTCAGTCTAAGATGTAGCTCTGTCTTGAATATTTGCCACCTGGGAATAATCTTTCTCACTGTAGAATAATGAACTCTAGTTTGGTGATGGCCTTGTGAGCCTTTTCAGATGGATGCAGGGCAAAAGATGCTCCTTTAAGATCATGGCTGATGTCTTTCTTCCATGACATTCTGATAATACACACTTTTTTAAAGACATTGAATTCCATTTATATCATATAAAGTATTGATTGGCAGCCGTTTTGTCCTGGTTTACAGCTTTTTAGTTCTCTTAGTCTTAGTTTCTAGTCTTGTCATTTTGAGTTCTGTCTTTTCTGTTTTATTTTGTTGATTTTATTCTTTGATATTCTGTTTGCTTTATATCCTGCTCCCGCCTCTGCAGCCATTCTCTCACACCTGCTTCTTGTTTGTAATTAGTTCCCTCAGTATTTAAGCTCCCGGTTTTTCTTTGTGCTCATTGTGTGTTAGTTAGTAAGTTAATGGTCTCTCTTACAGCTAGTCTGGTCACTTTTTGTTTGTGTTAATTGGTTGGTCTTCGGTTGTGTCTTTCTACAATTAAAGCCTTCATCATACCCTCATCAGCCCCCGGTTTTTGTCAGTCCTGCAATTAGGTGCTACCACCTCATCTTCATGACAGATTCCAAGTTCAGTATTTACTTCAGCCATGCAAAGCAGTCTGAAGGTGGATTGAGCTGCATAACATAACATGAGAAATCCAAGTGCAAACACAATGGTCCCTAAATGCTGCAATATACAGCACATTTCATATCATCAGAAAAGAAAAAAAAACATTCTAAATCATGTTCATCATGCTGAAACATGATGATAAATGTATTATCTACTAAGTCTTACAAACAGCATAAGTGTTTTGACAAACATTTGTTGGTGCAATTTATTGAATGCTGTTTTATTTTCTGTTTCACATCAAATTCAGTTACAATTGTTGGACAAAATACAAAATTAGCAAACTGACAGCATCTTTTTGGACTGTGGGAAATTGAGATGAGGTTTTTATTTTTTTATTTTTATTTTTATGTTTTGTTTTTTTTTTACTTTTTTTATGACAAAGAAAATTCAGCCATACAAAGCACACATTAGGCTCTGTTTTCCCATTATATAACATATTATTCTGGAGTGTCCAGTATGAAATAGTGTTTTTGGTGTTTCTAAGGAACAGCGATTGAAATAGGAAAATTGACTTGGGCTGGTTGGTAAAATAGCAGCTAAAGGAAAATATTCTGTTTCCACTCTTGTCTGCTTGATCAGCACCAAACAGGAGATTTAATGGCAGTGGGGTGTTGACGGGAATGCTGAGAGGACCATCCACCAATCCAAAGCTCAGCTAGCTCCCTTAGATATCCTCCTATGAAGTGACCTTTGCCTCGGCTCCCTCAGCTTCTTCCCCGCTGCTCCCTGGATAAAGTCTTCTGATCCTGTGGAGCTTATCACCAAAGTCTGCCTGGCTCTTTGCTTTCTTTGTTCAACATGTAATTACACTGTATTGAATCGGAGTGCAGTGGAGGTGAAGGTAGGGGAGGATGAATGAGCCTGTCTCCTCTGGTGAGAGTGGCACAACTCAGCTGTAGAGGAGGGAATAGCTTTGACTCAGGGACGCCCAGCAAGAGTGGCCGAATCAAATGAGACCCCTTGCTGCTCTCAGCCTGGCCCCACTCCAGCTCTGAGCTGCATCAAAAAGGGACCTGAGAATGGCAGAAGTGTTTCATACTGACACGTTCAGTGGCTCAAACCAGATGGAGCCTTTGTTCATTTGCTCAAACACACATGGCTTGAACATGGCTGTGCACAAAAACATGACACATGCAAATACACACACAAGCATGCGTGCCCACTGCCTCAGAACACAGCAGAATAAAGCGAGGATCATGATGACGGGAGGGGGTGTGATTTCCTTGTCCTCCATCGTGTTCACATTAGTCATATGCAAATAGGCATTGTGCACAGAGAATGACACAAATCCACCATGTCTAAATCCTCAAAGAGCACTGGTGACGGCTATTTAGTTAACATGATTTATTAAGGTATTTGACCCACTTAGTACATGGACCATTTATGGTGTTTGTTTCAGGTGATAGGAGAAATTGAATGTGCCTAAGGACACTTGGAAAAATTGCAGAAAAGGAATGATGCTATTACTGAACATGCTCCTAAACTTAGACCCCCTAGCTGAAGTTACTTTCTTTAAATTAAAGGTATCTATGGGTGACAGCATGTTAGGTTGTGTCATATTTCAACATTAACCTTCACTTTTGGTGCTTTCACATAGACACAGTTCTGGCTTTGGTTTTGGCTCTGGTTCCATTCCAGAGCCTCAGAACCTTGGTGCTTTCAAATAAACCAGCCCACATTCACACCAGTTTATTTGGAACTAAATTGCAAGGACTTTACTCCATGGAAGTACACATAAACCTTTTGTAAGATGTTAGGATGTCAGCATGAGCTCAGATAAACCTAGCCTACTAAAACTAGTTCCCAGGCAACAATAACAAGGCAACATTTGGGTCTTACACAAAATGAATTACTCCAGTGTTTTATTCATTTAAGTTAGTCTATTTGAACTTTATTGTAAATTCAGTGGTAAGCAGTCTTTATTTGTGGAAGACCCAGGGCTGGGACACAGTACTTGGTCAGCTTCTTCTCTAGCTGTGGTGGCTGCGGTGGCTTTACAGCAGCTCAAAAGATGCACATGTAACACTCGACCCTCTCAATTTTTGTCCAAGCCTTTTTTTTTTTTTTTTTTTACTGTTGCTGTATTCATTCTTCACTTTCTTAGGATAATTGATTATTTGTTCTGGCATTGGCGTAAACCCAGCGTTTGCCCATGGATGATATCACAGATCACAAAAAAGAACCTCTTTTATAAAATTAGAGGTGCTCTAAAGTGGATGCAGGCATTGCAGCAGTGTCAAGTCACGCTTTAAATTTCACTGATGAAAATAAAAAGATTGTCAGTGTAACTGGTAATTAGTAAAAACAAAAATACCATTACTGCCAGGTTATTACAACTGAGAGCTATCAGCATCAAGAAGAAATAAAGATACATCATAAAAAACACCAACAACAATACAGAACAATGACAATTGTGGGCTCAGTTATGAAAATGCTTTTTGATCTAACATTAAGTCAATTATAAGATTGTTTGCAACTCCTACACTTTCATTTAATTACTAAAAGATATTGACCATAAACATCTTGATTAGGAAGGCAGTGACAGAAAAATTCCATATATCACTAAAAACTGTGTTTCTATTGGAATCTAATAACTCTACCAAAATGACTTGTGTTTTTATCCTCTTAGAATAAACCATTTATATCTAATTGCTGTGTGTCCACATACATGTACATGGCAGTTGCTATATTTGTACTACCTTTTTACATATGGTACCTCTGAATTGTCAAATACTCTGTGAACTGAGAACCCTATTTCCTTTAAAACTGCAGTGCTGGCTTTGTTTGATAGATGCTTGAGCACAGTTTGGGATAAGAAACACTTTAAAAGGCACACAGAAGAAGACAGTACACATGTACACAATTTTAAAGGAATTACCTGTAGTGCAGCCATCGCTGTATCTGAGGCCACTGCACCCACTAGCAGATGAAAACATGTCTATGTCTGGAAGAGTTTTGAATATGGCCACTGTCCATTCACAACCTGCTTTTTTTTTCCTTTTTTTTTTTTTTTTACATTTTGTTGAAGGGCCAAATGAAGACTTTAAACGGTTTGTATATTTGGGCTTACTAAATATTACCATGCGATATGTCAAAATGATTGTAGTTTGAACGGTAGGGCAGAAGACAAGTATCAGACTGTTTTCAGAGGGATTTTGAGCAAAGATTTCACTCTAAAGTGATGCAAAAGATCTCAGAAACTGTGTGTAACATATTTAATACATAACGCATTAAAGGGTTAAGGACAACAGGAATGGCAACATGTATTTTGTGCTTCTAGCAGTTAATTCCTCTCATTTTATTTTTTATTCCACTCAAAGTTTATAAAGAAAAGTTCACCTCAGTCACAACCATAAATGATAATTCACTCACACACGATTTTGAATACAAATAATATGATTCTCAAGTCAATTTAAGATTTTACAAATTACTTCTGCAAAATCAATTTCGATTTATGGGAAATACATAAGCAAATGGTGTTATGTTTAAGGAAAAAACTCTTCTGAAAAAGAGTTTTGAGAAACATAGCCTAACCAAGAATAGCACTGCAAATGTGATCAGACTGTTTGAAAGCTCATGGTGCAAAAATCCCAGTCAGAAGGCTAAATAAAAGAGGTACGGCAAGAGGACAACATTGGCCTGAATATTTCATCCATATCGTAGGGGCATCTGGTGACTCTGTGTCCTGTAAGGGGCATTTTGCTGGTATAGTTTGGGTCAACTTGCTTTCTTAATGGGAAATTTTAATAAAAACATTTCCGTCCTGATAGAAGTGGTTTCTATGACTATACTTCCATCTATTGGTCACCAAGAGAGAATGTTTTGGTAATAATGAATCATGTCAAGCCTCAGCCTAACTGAATATCAAATTGAAGTTTTGGACCAATGTGTCAAACAGCACTTCCCAGCACTATTATGAAAATACAAGAAGCAGACTGAAGCATTGTATGTAATTATAGCTGTCTGTTTTAATTTTTTTCTACCAACATGATTTCTAAAAGTAGATTTATATTTAATCTGCTTTTAGAAATCAATTAATTAAGCCCCAGGGAGAAAGGGAGGAGGCACCTCGTACAAGAGGAGGAGCCTCATTGCATGAAATTCCTGATCCAGGCAGTTTATGATGTGCTTCCAAGCCCACCTAACCTGCATACAGGCTGGATGGAGAGTGGGGTGCCATTCTATTGGAGGTGGGTTGCAGAGGTTTTGCGCCCCGTTCTCTGGCCAGAGCCTTCACGAATTTGGGCATGGAAGGAGAAAAGAAGAGGATTGCTACAGTGGTGTGAAAAAGTGTTTGGCCCCTTCATGATTGCTTATTTTTTTGCATGTTTATCACACTTAAAGGTTTCAGATCATCAAACAAATTTCAATATTAGTCAAAGAGAACACAAGTAAACACAAAATACAATTTTTAAATCAAGGGGTTTATTATTAAGGGAGAAAAACAATCCAAACCTACATGGACCTGTGTGGAAAAAGTGATTGCACCCCACTGTTAAAACTTAACTTAATTGTGATTTATCATACCCGAGTTTAATTTCTCTAGCCACACCTAGGCCAGATTATTGCCCCACCTGTTCTCAATCAAGAAATCACTTAAAAAGGATCTGCCTGACAAAGTGAAGTAGACCAAAAGATCCTCAAAAGCTAGACATCATGCTGAGATCCAAAGAAATTCAGGAACAAATGAGAAATAAAGTAATTTAGATCTATCAGTCTGGGAAAGGTAACCATTCCTAAAGCTTTGGGTTTCCATGGAACCACAGTGCGAGCCATTACCAACAAATGGCGGACTGATGAGTGTGGACTGATGAGACAAAAGTTTAACTTTTTGAAAGGTGTGTGTCTGATTACATCTGACATATAAGTTTCACCACACTTCAGATAAAGAGCATCATACCAACAGTAAAATATGGTGGTGGTAGTGTGGTGGTCTGGGGCTGTTTTGCTGCTTCAGGACCTGGAAGACTTGCTATGATAAATGGAACCATGAATTCTGCTGTCTACCAAACAATCCTGAAGAAAAATGTCCAGCTATCTGAAGCAAACTTTGGTTCTGCAGCAGGACAATGATCCAAAACACACCAGCAAGTCCACCTTTGAAA
Source organism: Melanotaenia boesemani (assembly GCF_017639745.1). NCBI lineage: Eukaryota > Metazoa > Chordata > Actinopteri > Atheriniformes > Melanotaeniidae > Melanotaenia > Melanotaenia boesemani. The sequence goes on along the minus strand of NC_055695.1, from coordinate 21,364,773 downwards.
GGCTCAAGAAAATGAAGACTTTGGAGTGGCCTAGTCAAAGTCCTGACCTGCATCCTACTGAGATGCAGTGGCATGACCTTAAAAACACAGTTCATGCTCAAAAACCCTCCTGTGTGGCTTAATTACAACAATTCTGCAAAGGTGAGTGGGCCAAAGTTCCTCCACAGGTCTGTAAAAGACTCATTGCATGTTATCGCAAACATTTGATTGCAGTTGTTGCTGCTAAGAGTGGCCCAACCAGTTATTAGGTTTAGGGGGAAATCACTTTTCACAAAGGGCCATGTAGGTTTGGATTTTTCTCCCAATAATATAGAACTGTATTTTATGTTTACTTGTGTTGTCTTTGACAAATATTTAAATTTGTTTGATGATCTGAAACATTTAAGTGTGACAAACATGCACAAAAATCTGGAATTTTTCACACCACTGTATCTGAAGTTTCATTGAAGCAGCAGAGAGGGCCTTAAGATGGTTGTGGCCCAAGTGCACTATTTTCTTTTTTTTTTTTTTTTTTTTTACCTTTATTTAACCAGGCAGTCCCATTGAGATTCAGAATCTCTTTTACAAGAGAGACCTGGCCAAGGTAGCAGCCAAATATAGTTTACAAATACATAAAAATTAAGCAAAATAAACACATTAAGATTTAGAACAACTATTTAAAAACACAGTGAGCCTCTCAAGAAAAACAAACACATGTCTCCTTTACCACACTCTTTATGATTGCCTTAAATTTATCCACTGAAATAAATTATTCCAATTTAAGATTTCTTGTTCCATGTCCATGGTGCAGAATAGGAAAAGGCTGTTTTTCCCAACTCTGTGAGCGACCAGGGAACAGTGAAAAGCAAGCGATTTGAAGAGCGGAGCCGGTAACTCCCAGAACTGACACAGAGTAGGTCACAAAGATATCCTGGAAGTTTTCCCAATATTGCTTTATAGATAAAAAAACATACCAGTGATGTTTTCTGCGAGTGGTTAGTGATGTCCAACCGACCAGATCATAAAGAGTGCAGTGGTGAGTGAGGGATTTTGCATTTGTTATAAATCGTAATGATGCATGATACACTGAATCGAGTTTATGCAAAATAGATGAGGCTGCATGCATATACAAGGTATCACCATAATCAATCACAGACAGAAAAGTAGCATTCACTAGCCAGCCATCTGTACACAAGCTGAGGTCTGATCAGCCTCGGCTAGGTCACCTGAATGAGGGTATATGATGTTGAAAGACCCAGAACACTCCAATGATTCCAGGAACACTACTGTATCTGTGTCTAGAGGCATCAGCAGATGTATTTTTACAGTTATCCAAATCAATTCCAAAAAATTGTGAAGACTAAATATTCCATTGTCTACAGTAAATAATAGCATGGAAAAATTCAAATAATTTGGAAACAACTCTGTGCTCAAGGGCGACAGCAAAGAATCAGGCATTACCCATGTTGTATGCCTACGACCTGCCAGTCTTGAGGCACTACTGCAAACAGACACAGTTCTGTTTGCTTCATGTCTAGATGTAGCAGCTGGATGTCGAGTTGCACCTGTTATTTTTCTTGTATTTACCTATTTTCTTTATGTATTCCTCTTTCGAGGATTGAAATCGTTTATATTGTTATTGTAAAACTCTTATTATTATAGCAGCTTAGTGAATTTTCCTTTCCATGTTTTATTTCTTGTCTTTTGCCTTTTTACCCCTCTCCTTTTTACCCTTCTCTTTCACTCTCTTGTTCCCGTTTGTTTTTCCTGTCAGGTTTGGCATTAATATATCAGTTAACGGCAGAACAGATAAGTGAGAATACAAATAAAATAATAATTAAAAGGATCTAAATTATCAAGGCAAGCTATATATACGAGATGCCTCTCTTGGTGGAGCAAATCTGTCTGGCACAATTTGGCACACAGACCTCCGTTCTGCATGTCATGATGCTGGACAGGACACGATAAAAAATAAATAAATAAATAAATAAAAATACTTCCAGAAATGACCGTGTACAGAGGTCACCATGTCTCCCACAATAGAAAGGTTAAAGACCTAATATGTAAGTAGAAGCTGTTTGTGAACGCAATCAAAAAATGCTGCCATCTTTTCTGAACTAAATCTCATTTAAAATAGACTAAACAAAGTGGAAAACTGTTATGTGGTCAGATGAATTAAAACTTGGAATTCTTTTGGGAAATCATGGAAGCCCTGTCCTCTGAACTAAGGAGTAGATGGACCACACAGCTTGTTATCAGTACACAGTTTAAACCTCTGCATCTTTGATGGTGGAAAACCTCACATATTTCAGCAAGACAATGCAAAACCACTTACTGCATCTATTACAGCAGCAGGGCTTTGTAGTAGAAAAGTCCAGATGCTAACCTGTCACCAACTGAAAGCATTTACAGCATTGTGAAACACTGGATGTGACAACAAAGATTGGGACTACTGAGCAGCTAGAATACTTTATCACACAAGAATAGGACAACATTCCTCTCGCAAAACACCAGCATCTGGACTCCTCGCTCCATACATGTTTACAGACTGGTGTTTTATAAAAAGGAGATGCAACACAGGGGTGAACATGACCCTGTCCCAACTCTTGCTACCATTAAATTCAAAATAAGCATATATTTTTTATGAAATGTCTTATTTTCATCATATGATATGTTTTGGATGTTCCATTGTGAATAAAATATTTGTTTGCTTAATAAATTGTTGCACCCTGTTTTTACATCGTGTCTCAACTATTTTTGAATTGCAACAATCTCTGTGTTTTTGTGTAATTGCAAAGTACTTAATGTTTTAAATAGAACTGAACATTCTGAGCTAAATCTCTGTTGCAGAAATTTTATATTATTCTGTTTTTTCATATTTTTCTTCACAAAGCTATTTTCAGATAACAGGAATAAAAAGTTAATTAAATCTAAATAAATAAAGATTTGAATTGACATCGCAAGAAAAGAATAGAATGAATAGGACTGAGAAGGAGGCAGAATATTTATTGTCTGATCACACTTATCCTCTCAACATTTCAGCATTTTTAAGTATTTCACCTGGCATAAGGCCTCCGTCTTCCATGGCTAACTCAGGGGAAAAAATGTTCAAACATTTCTGATAGAAAGCAATCAGTGACCTTTAAGCTGGAAATGCTTGACTGGTGTTGCGCCCTTGCTGTCTTTTTCCATCAGAACTAGAGGTGCAGAGCAGAGACACATCCTTTTGCAGAGGTGAGTATGAAATGCCAGTCTGTCAGCTCCTGTCTGGTCTCAGCTGTGCAACATAGTATGGGGATTAGACTGCTTTAATAAGTCAATTTATCAGCTCAGTTTAAACTACCTGTCAGTGAGACACTTTTATGGGTACAAAACCAAATGCATGACCTGAAAATTTCTAGAAATTCTTTCCATTGGGCCAGACAAATCTATCTCTTCACCCTTGACATCAGTGGCAGAGGATTTATAGGGAGATGAGACAAATTTCCTTCACAGCACATTTGTTCAATATATCATTCATAACTAATTGATAAGTGACCTCACTGACTGGAAACCGTTAGTAATAATATCAGGAATTTCTTGCATTATTCATTAAAGTCTGACCCGTGTCTGCCAGTGAACCATAATATAAGAGCATCAATCAGTTTTGCAACAGGATGTTTTATAAGTGATTGCAGCAGGTTAAAGCAGACAATATTTCTTGTCTCCTATTTAAAAAGCAATTCATATTGACGGATTTAGCTTATTTCAGCAGTAATATTATATATGTGTTTGCCTTAGGCTTTCATAAACATCTTGACAACAGATCTCTAAACTATGAGCTAACATTTGCTATTAATATGGTGTTAAGTCACAGACACAGTCCAATACTAGACATGAAAACAAAGAAGCAGCCTGGACAAAAAGGAGGAAGGTTGAGAGGGAGTATGTGACTGATTTCATGTAACAAACGTGTGACACATCAAAATGTGATAAAAGGGCATAAAATTTTATTTGCTATTTAACCATATCAGGCACTACATCACCCTTGGCAGAAAAGTCATTTACAGACTACCACCATCAAATAATTCACATCCAACACTCTTAATCACTAGTGGTTAGTTAACGTGTGAGTGGTTTCTACATGTGCTGGTAAGAGGCTGATATTTTTATGAATGTAAGTTATTAGCTGTGCTAATTCAGCTTGTAGTGTCGCTGAGTAGAGCTGAGACTGATGAAAAGTAAACCAGAAGTGGTATTGAAAAGCTGAGCAGTGCAGAAGTCGAGCCTTACTGATTTAACATAAAAACACTTCTCCTGCAGCACCACCATCAGGACAAATGTAAAGCTCTTGCCCACTAGTGGTAAGAATCTAATAATAGCAGTGCCGTTTTTATCCCACTTAAGAGTTTTGTTTTACGGTGTCTAATGAGCATCACAGCCTCATGAGGCCACTAGTCTTGCAATATAACATTTTTTCTCACAGTGCATCACAAATAATTCATATAATTCATGATATAGTCAATAATAAAGTCAGAGTACCTTGATGGTTTTTATGCACACAAAGCAAAATGTATAATTTTATACTATTAAGGTGACAAATGTTTTCACAGAAAATAAATAGTTGATCAATCCTAAGCATGAAGAAAAAATGTAGGTATTCTAGGAATTTCAGCATATACACATGCAAAAAAGTGCCACAATTTGCTTGTGTCCACCTATAAAATAATAAACAAATAAAATAACACTTGTAAAGTTAATTACACACAGATTTAACTACCATATGTCTGACACAATCCTGTTTTCCATGGTTTTCAAACGTAATTATTATGTGACACAATATAATTTAAATGACTTTAGTGTTGGAAATAATGTAACTGAATGTTGTGATTAGTGTATTTAAATTATTTTGACTGTACTTAATCTACAGTCTGGACCTATTTGGTTCTGAGTCATTTGATAAGACATTCTTCCTATGTGATACAAGCCATAGTGCACAGACAAAAAAGTGGCTGACAGCAGGACAGAGTCTTTGTGTTTGCTTCTGTGACCTGCTTCAGAACTTGCTGAGGGGAGGTAGCGCCCCTGCCTTCACAAGCACAGCTGAGAGCAGGTCTGCAGGTCCGGAGGGGTGTGGCACAGTGGTGGCAGAGGGATCTCCGTGCTTGTTATCACAATTCACAGGTGTGGAATGCTTTACTCGATTCAATGTGGACTTGCCAGCCCCACTGCCTCCACATCCACCCAAACTGGTCTTGCTGTTTTCTGCTGTAGGGATGACTGTCCCCAGGTGGGGGTTGCCCGCCGTAGGAGTCCCTGTGGAGTCCATGCTTGTCTGACAGCAGCACAGCAGCCGGAAGAAGGCAGCTCTCATCTCCCTGCTGGATAGAGTGTATATTAAAGGATTGAGGGCAGAGTTGAGCACAGCAAGGGCAATGAACCAGTCCACCTGGTAGAGGACTGGGCACTTATCTGGGCTGCAACCAACATCAAGCAGGAGTAGGAGAAACAAGGGGGCCCAGCACATGACAAATACCCCAAGAACAATAACCACTGTCCGTAGGAGGGCCAGAGAGCGCTCAGAGGGCCGGCTGCTCACTCTGCGGCCACTGGAGGTCACCAGGCGGTAGATCCTGATGTAGAGGATGACAATAGCCACCAGAAGGGCACTGAATACACTGATGCAGAAAGCAATGTAACTCTTAGCATAGAGTGGCAGCACTGTAGAGCAAGAAGCCAGATTATTTAGGCAGTTCCAGCCAAGGCTGGGCAGAGCACTGAGCAGCACTGACACAAACCAGCAGGCCACCAACAGTGCTAGAAGTCTACCTCGACCTGCTGTCTCACAGGGGCGCAGACGCACCATTGTCATGTGTCTCTCTATGCCAATAGCCAAGAGGCTGAAGGTGGAAGCACTAAGAGCCACAAACATGCTTCCCTCTCTGGCCAGCCACTGCACTGGCGTCAGGAAGAAAGTGTTACGTCCTGAGGTGAAGATATTAACCACATAAGCCACACCAGCCAGTAAGTCTGACAGTGCCAGGTTTCCAATGAGAAAATACATGCGGCTGTGGAAACGCTTGTTCCTCCACAGAGCGAGCAGAACAGTGACGTTCTCCAGAACTATCAGCACACAGATGAAAAGCAGCACAGCCGTCTTACAGGCCCCACCACTGCGGGGCCGGTCCCACTTCCCTGAGTGGTTGTAGTGGCTGACGATGATAGTGTTCATACCCTCCTCGAATATGTTCCCCATGCTGCCTGCCCTGTCCTGACCTTCCACGGCCACACAGCAGAGGGTGCCACAGCACTGGGATGAGAAGCTACTCAGCCTGGCAGAGTCACAGCTGCCATCTTAAAGCCTCTTCAAGCACCTGTCAATCAAAAGAAGTTTACAGATAAAACGTAGTTATTTTGAGTTAATCTTGGTTTACTGCAATGTCTCAAGAAGGACTCTTAAAAGAAATATTAAAACAAGCAACCTGCAGAAAACAGATTACATATTACCTGAAGATATAATTACATCGAAAATACAAAAGAAAATGATGAAAACAATTGATCTGTTAAGTACATAAATATGTCCATTAAAATAAAGACCGTGTGAAAGCTAGTGTAAAAAAAACCGTTGAAACAAACACAAACTATGAGCAACATCAGGACTTTGCCAGAATAACAGGCGTTTATAAATCAGAAGTTGATCAAAATAAATTTCAAGGGAAAGCACAGCGTTTTGTAGATTAAGAACCATTCTCTACGTTGTTCTCAAGCTTTTTCTGAACTCTTTATTCCCATTTAAAAATGTCTATACGCATGGTAGCTTTTTTTTTTTTGTATTATTAAAAATAGAAAGAATGGTGTCTACTACTCTTATCACAATTTTGACTGAGACAGGACGCCCACAAATGAAGTTAGTCTGAGTCAAATTAACTTTCCTGTTTTAAACACCTAAATAAATCTTTTATATATATAAAAAAAACTTTAAACTTTACAGTTTTTATTTTAAATCATTTTCTACAGCCTCTACATTAATCTGCAGTTAGTAGTCGTACCTTGTTGAGTTGCTGCATTCGTCTAAACATCCTTGAGTGGCGAGTTTTCCAAAAACTGGATCATGTTCTTCTCTCCTGTGTTGGAACAATAAATGCAGTTGCAACAGGAAAAAAAAATGGTGAATATATCCAAAGTAAAGTCAAAAGTCCATATTTAGTCCTTGTCCAAAGGAAAGAATATCATAACTTTGTATTATCCTCAAAAGTATCCACAGTGACTTCTGTCCCACACGGTGCCTCTCTACTTCAGACTGTTCCGCTCCCAGCCAGCCCTCCCAGGCGGTGGGGCGGGATCTTCACCCCCACCTTTTTATTCCCATCAATTATGAATCAAGAGAGAGGTCTGACCGGGAGCGCGCGTGTCACTGCGCTAGTCACGCTAAACTGCTGCGCACTGATGAGTAACATCCCACTTAAATATTTGACTTTTCAAAGTAGTCGTGCCGCGTTTAACTGATAAGCCTGATTTTTCAATTGCAAGTCAGAGTTTTGTTTGTTTCTAAGTGAAGAAGGAGCTCCACCGACTGACCCAATTTGTTTCAGTGTGTCATATAATTGCTGCCCTTACTTGTACAAACAGGTTAGTCTTTTGCCCTGAAGCACCCCTTTATTTTCTCAAAGTCACATCACTGTTAAATGGCTTTTTTACATTTTAATTTTCTATGGAAGCCTCAGGGTCAGCCTCGTGTTTACTGCTTCGATTCTTCGGTAACTTGTCATTGCATGCAGGAAAGGTTCTCTCTTAATCTTAAAACTACAAAGAAACAAAATCTGGAATAGCTTAATCCATCTATTCAAGAGTTGACCACACTTTAAAAAAGCTGATGTTTCACATGATTTTATTAGCTCTTCTTTTAATCTTCTCCACTGACAGGCCAGGAGGTTGGAATTTATTTTATATCTGTAATGTGATGAGTCACTGTTTTTTCATGTTCAGATTAAGGAGCATGGGTCCCTTTGGTCCTGTAGACTGTGAGATAGGTCAGACCTCTCCCACTGGAGCCAAGTGGAGTGGATGAGAGGGGGAAAACTTACACATTTCTTTTCTCCTTTTTTGTACTTTTTTGGTGACTAAATGACAAGACACTGTGCCATCTGCAAACCACTGGGTTGCATGTCCATTTGCAAGAGAAAGTTAGGTCACTGTTATGTTTCAGCTGGAGTGCTTATGTGTGAGAGATGGGTAGTTTGGTGCGATATTAACAGTAACAATGGTGGAGATGGTCTGAAACTGTCTCTTTGTAACTGGCTACATGTTCTGAAAACAACAGGCAGTATCACTTCAGTACGTGCATCCTCATCTTCCCAACTTTCCCCATCATTCTATCATAACAGGGAACTATTTAGAGTTTTAAAAGTCAAGAAGGAACTCAACTAACAAGTAAACAAGTGTCTTTGGAAAGAAATCCTTCTAACATCTGTTCATCTCCATGTTCTATAGCAGTGGAAAAATCCATTTTCAAAGGAAGATCTTGAAGATTAGCTACTAACGGACCATTAAGGCAGATTTTGGACAGATTGTGACCCAAAGCAAATGCAGCTCGAGAATATAAGATTTCAGAAAATAAAGGAACCTGTTTTACACAATCACAAATGATGGCATTGATTCAACTTGTAACATCCATATGTGTTATGTGTGGAGAACATCTGAAAAAAAGGACTATTTTGTTTTCTTTTGTTATCTGTCCATACTGGTGACTCCTTTTTTTTCTTGTCCTTATGTGTTGATTTTGTATTGTTTGTTTTTCCTGGATAAAAAAAGAATTGGGCAGGCCAGAGACAGAGACTGTGATGGATGACAGTGCTATTGATAAAAAAAAAGACAGGATAGCGAGAGACATGAGAGAGCAAGGGACTGAAGAGCAGTAGACCAGGCAGCTTTCTCTTATCTCATCCCTCTTACGCTCCCCGTGGTATTGCTGATTGTGAGGAGTTACAGGCAGTTTGGCCCTCTTGCAAATGCCAACCCAGTCAGTGTAAATTAATGAATGACCCCCAGAGTTGTTGATTTTACCCTGAGTAGCAAGAGATGTACAGACACTGTGACAACCCATTAATAAGTGCATGGAAACGCCCCCAAGGCCCTGGCCCTGTGTTGTTGCAAGCGGGACACAGACTTCCTGGATGTTTGGTACTATGTTGGAAAGAGGAAAGTAGCTGCAGGTCACCAGATCATGAAAATCTGGCCTCATAGGAAAGGTTTTGGAACAGCTGTGACACTGGTGCCTGTTTCTGCATCTGCATGTAGCTGGTGTGTGCAGCAGCATTGTGAGTTAGGGCACATTGACGTAGACTCTGGTGGTGAGATAGATGTTTAGGAATGTTAAGTGTAGTGGGAACGAAGCAGGAGTTTTAGCTATGGAAAAGGAAGGCCTCGACCTTTGTTCAGGTCTTGCTGCTTACCCACACAGTTTCATACTACAACATTTTACTTAGAGATACAATTCAGAATTACTTCTTAAAAACGGACATAAGACTAATTTACACCACAAATATGTGTCAGTGGTAAAATTACCAAAAGGTTTCCTAAGGTAAAATAGTTCTCCCTGGGATGAAAGTGGGGCATGACTATTTAGTTAGATGAATCAAAGCTGCTGCAATGACAAGAATAAGAAGAACTGGAATCAAAACTAACAGCAGACTTCAGAACAACTGACAAAGAAAGAATAGGAAGAAACAGTGGCAAACTAGCACAGGGTTAATAATGAGTATTTATACAGAGAAAGCAAACTACCAACTAGCAAGGAAACCAAAGTTAGCTGTGGCAGTGGTGGGAAGTAAAATTAATTAAATTAAAAAAGGGTAACTCTACAGATTGAAGCAGGAAGAAAAGCAAGCTAGAATACAAATTAAACCTGAACATGGAATCTTCAAATGCATGGATTACAGACAAACATGAGGAAAGAGCAAACAAACAGAAATCTAACACAAATAAGGTCTGTCTTCATAGGGCTAGCAAATAAAATAGTTTATTGTGACCCATTTAGTGCTGAACAAGATAAATCCTGTGCACATGAAGCAAGAATAGCAAGAAAGATTAGCTTTGATTTGGTGCTTCTAATCAAAAATAAAGCATAAGAATAAAGATTAGTGGCATGTGGAGGATATGGGGATTGTTATGTCTTTTTCATTTCTGAATAATTAAACATACTGTACCTTTGTTTTAGATTTTTCTGCAGCTTTGTGTTTGCCCTTTTAAACACCACACAGCATAACATTCATACTCCTGGAAAAGAGTAAATATTGTTGTTGCTATATAAGACACACCCCAAATAGCAGGCACATTAGGGCTTAATCTGGGCTACTTTTGGCACTAATGGCTCAGTTACAGCACTGGCAAGTGTTATGTGAGCCAGATGTGGTCCAGATGTCAGATGCTGGCCTGGATATAGGTTACAACGAGCATTTCATGGACCACTTGTTGCTGCAGATTCTCGTCTCAGATGTGGATGATTGCAAGCGTTGTGTGGGCCAGAAGTGGTCCAAATATGAAGAGCCAGCCTGGACATAGTTTAAAACAATTTCTTTGTTGGCCACTTGCTCCGGTCATGTGGCTGAGTTTTTACAGCCACACTGACAAGGAGTCAGTGCTGTAAGTCAAGGCCAAAAATGGACCAAACTGTACATGTGGGGCATATTTGGGCCAAACACTTATACTGGGAATGGTCTGTATACCTCTCTTATCCTACTATCTGAGTTCCTTGCATTTCAAGAGTCATTGCTTCAGAAAGCTGTAACGTTACATAAGAGCATGCCGAATATCTTGCTTTGGGGTAAAGTGCTATAAGAGTAAAACTTAAATCAATTGTAATGCAACTATCAACACATACATTGGATTTCCTTGTATGCTGCCCTTTCACCAGTCAAAGAACATTTCTTTCACATAACTGCCAGAAAAGCTCATTTACACTTTTGGTCACACTTATCCCAAATATCATACATCGGTTTGCAGGCCTTCCTAAAACCTTTTAGAAGTAAGCTGGGCACAGATGTCTATTCATCCATTCAATAATGAAACCACTCCACTGGCTGCATATAAGCTATAAAATTGATTTAGCTATTTGCTTCCAAACTTCATCCAGTATCAACCCCAATCACATTAGATGTTCTGTGGTCAAGGATTTAAACTTTATTTAGTTCAGATGCTCCACACTTGAAGCAAAAAGGACACGTTCATTTAAAAAGAAACATTTGAAAAGTTTAGCTTCTCAAATTGACCTTTACTTATTTGTGTTTTATTATCATTTGTTGACTTTTGTGGATTTATGTTGGATTTTAGTTTAGTTTGAGTTCCGGTTCATTATAGGGCTTTTTTTTTTATTTAGAAGAGTTTTCTTCTAATATGCCTCAAGGGAACTGTGCATCAGGTATCTGATGATTCGGGTTATCACATCATATTTAATGTGTGTATACTGTATGTTGATATCTGCTACATCATAGAAGCCTGCATCCATGAAGAGTAACATAGATTCTCTCATGCTAATCTAAAAGACCTGATGTACTGTTTACTTCAGAGTATATTAATATTGTTACTGGCTTGCAGTTCACTTAAAATTTATAATCCCTTTATTTCCTTCTGTGCTGTAGATTTTTTTGCATGGTCATGGTATGACACATGTAGACCAGACTTCTGCTGCAACTCAACCAAGTTAGCTTCTTTCACTGAATTTCACAATTCTGTTTAACTTCGTCAGACTTCCACCTACAATATAAAGTAGTGCAAATGAATTGTGACATTAGGAAATCTTGGACAGACACAAGTAAATCATTTGTATGCATGGACCTTTCCCCTCGGTAACTCTGTTGTGGATTATTGTTAGAGTTTTGTCCTCATTTAGAATTAACTGAAAATAGTTGTGGGCCAGAACAGACTGTCTGAGTGCCTATAGACGGGATCAGGTGATTTGGTCTGGAATTTAGAGATGACCAATGGTCAGGTGGTTCTGCAATGCATTGGACTAGAACTCTGCAGGTAAGTCTTTTCCCTAATTGTTATAACTGACATCTAAGTTATTCAGTTACCGGTGCCAAGTTCTGGATGCTCCTAGACCGACCCACTGAGTCAATGATAAAAATGTTTACAGAAAGGATTGTGTCTATGACACAATTACAAGAACCCTGCTACAAAGATTAGCACCAGCACAGTTTTGGCTATGTCTACTATTGTCAAGAAAACATGTTAACAGCACATGTTGTGATGCAATCCTCAGAGACACCAGCACACAGTCTGATGCATCAAGCCAAAAACACCAGTTATCCTGTTCACACATAAATGGCACAGTTGGATTGTCTTTATCCCAGAATGGTTGAAGGGTTTTCCTAAAAGTTAGTTTTCAATGCTAAAAACTGCATTTACATGTGGACAAAAGGTGCAAACACATGGAAAAACATACTTGTCAAACTTGTCAAAATAACTGCTTACCTGTGGACAAGACCTTAGTTTGGTCGGATCTTTTTAACATTTTGCTTTTTTTCATCTATTTATCAGTTCTCACAAAGTTTTTTGTTTGTTTGTTTGTTTCTCCACAGTTTGCACTTCATCTGTGTTTCAGCCCTCATTGTAACATGTCTACTACATGGTATAAATCAGGACTATTATTATTTTATTATTGTTAATGTTACCACACAATGATTGTATTTTCACTTAGCAAATCCAAGCAAGATATTACAGCAACTAGAGAGCACAGATCACCCACTAAATCTAATAACTTGTTCCCTATTCCATTTCTGAGATTTCATCAAAATCAGTTATGTTGCTAACAGACAGACAGACAAACTAACAAAAACATTGGTTAAAAAACAAACAAAAAAATAAACTTAACTCCGCACCATTACACGATCTGTATCTGCATTTCACAGAGCACACCACTGTAGGAGGTCTTCCTAAGAGTGATAGCATATCTGGAGCTATGAGGCTGCTGGTGGGTTATCAGTGGAGGTCTGAAACCTGTTAGAGCACAAGGTGACTGCTTGTCTCAGAAACAACTTTACTTTTACTTTTACTTACTTAGATAACATTTTTATCTGCATTCAGCATAAAAATATCATCAAAGGATGCATAGAAGGAACAATGAGTAGAGGACAGATGAATGTACAGTGTGTCTCCATGGTAATTATACCTCTTTTGTGCAGATATCTATGAAAGCAAATTCTGTTCTACAGTCATTAGCAGACACTTTTCTCCAAAGCGACTTACATCTGAAGGTGGTTAGGCAGTAGCATTGAGGGTCTTGCCTAAGGACCCAACTGGAAGATGGTGTCCCAAATGGGCTGTAGATGTAGGAAAATGGGAAGGAAGGATGCAGAAAGATAATGGGGTTAATTGACAGAGACTGCATCCTGACTGTAACCAGCTGTCAGGAGGAAAGAAGACACTGATATTATCAAGATTATTTACATATTTAAGCTTTTTTATCAGGTTTTGTCTCACTGTGAATGTATGAGATGTTTGGTGGCAAAGAAATTTCCTCTTTAGGGGATGAATAAAGCTTATCTTATCTTGTTTTATCTTAACAAGACATTCAGGCTGTATCAATCAGTTGCAGTTCTCAATGAATGGTTTCATTTGTGAATCTGAAACACACCTTTTCAAAGAGAGTTTTGGAAAATCAGAGGCAGAAAGTTTATGCTTAGAAGTTGCATGGCCAGTTTAAATCTAATGGTTGATGTAAAAACAATGAAAAAGCGCTGGATATTATTAAATAAAGTAATGGTAAAAAAAAAAAAAAAGAAATAAATAAAAAAAAAAGAAAAGTAAATACACCATATTTGAACTCATCATGGCTCCTTATCTTTGTAATGTCACCATCTCTTTTCTCACACATTCAGTCTGGAACGTAAGATGTGAACCTCTTTATGGCTTTATTTGTTTTCCTTATGGGGCCTTAAACACTAAATAGTCTTCAATCCACTGCTTTGCCAAAATATGTTAAAAATAACTTGGAGCAGACTTATGCAAACAATCATGCCCAGATTTTTCTCAGAACTGCTTCACTGATGTCTGGGAAAGAAGTCAAGATAAATGTGTGTGCGAGCATTTATCTGTGTGTGTGTACATATGTTTGTGTGTGTGTGTGTGTGTGCGTGTGTGTGGTCCAGGTATAACATGTCTTGTGGGGACCAAAATTTCACACATTCAAAAAAGTTCACACAATCATATCATTAAATTTTAAGGTATACAAGTTTTGTTTGCTTAAGGTTGAGCATCTGGTAAATGGGATGCAGGTTGTCCCTGAAAGTTACTAAAAACTTGTTTTCAATTCACCGTTCGTCATTTTAATATCAGGTTGCACATTGTAGCTGTCATGATCATGGGCTGTGGTTGTGTCATGATCATGTTTGTCGTTTTTTAGGTATTAATTTATTTTATAGTTCTGGTTTTTGTCAAGTTTAGTTTCAGTTTTAAGATCATGGTTTGGGTTTTGGGGTTTTGTCATGTTTAGTTCAGTTTGTAGTTTTCCCTCATGTGCTGTTTTCTGTTCCGGGTTCATTAACTCACCTGGTTTGATTTTGATTCACTTCACCTGTTCTCAATTTGTTCCTCTGTGTATATATACCCCATGGGTTTCAGTTTGCACTTGTCAGATCCTTATTTAGTTTATCCCTGTTGTTTGTGGTTACCTGTCCTGAGTTTTGAGAGCATAAACCCTTTACCTGCATCGATTCTGCCTCCTGCCTGCATTTGGGTTCTCACCTCCGCCGCCATTCATGACAGTAACACTTTGGTCAACTTTATTTATAACACACATTAAAACAACAAAGTTGCACTTGCACGTCTGCTTTTGTATTCTTATGTTGTGTTTATATGAGAAAACTAATTTTATTTGGAAAACACAAATATCAAGATTGTTGCCACACAGAAACAAAGTATGTGTGTACTTTACAATTATGGATGACAAATATTTTTGTAAGATTGCGTATGTCGGATAGTTGATTTGTCTGCTGTTCTCTATGATGTTGAAGGTACATTTCCCTTGAGACAAGGATTTAGGAGGCTGCAGTCCAGTGTATTGTGCTCCACTTATGTCTCATTGACCCCAATCAGACACCATTAACCAGCCACAACATTCACCTCATGAGCAATTTTTTTAAATCCTGAGAAAAGTTTTTCCCCAAACCTCACACTCTGAGCTTCCTAATGTAAAAGAAAAAAAATGCAGCAGGAGCGTGAGAAAGTATTAACCCAATGACTTAAACACACTGGAGTCTATCTGAAATTGCAAGAATCAATTTGATCTTTTAAAGAAACATTTCTTTTATCGCCCTTGTTTCCCTTATGATTCTGTTACCAAGTTTTATTGGTGGAGTACGGTAAATTGACAACTTGTTAAAAAATGCTGCACTTCACTGCTCGTTGCTAAGTTGGATAAGCTGCTGGTTTTCTCACTGTCAGATAACTGATGATTCTCCAGATGATGCTCCAATGATGACCATGCATCAGCAACAGTAGTTAGGCTACTCTCTTTGTGTTCAAATCTCAAGTGGCCAGTTGGGTTGACCACTAACTGTGAAAGTAAAATGGTTTGATCACTACTTTAGTTCTAACAATAGAATGTTTTCTTTCTGTTTATATATATATATATATATATATATATATATATATATATATATATATATATATATATATATATATATATATATATATAAAACACTAAACTGGACTACAACTATACTTTTAAACAAATGGGACAGTCTATATATATATCTATATATATCTATATATATAGATATATATATATATATATCTATATATATATACAGCTCAACCCCTCTCTTCTCTGAGATGATCTGTGAGAGGGTTAGAGTTTGTGGAACTTCATGTGTGCACTTGGTCCAGAGGTATTTTCCCAGCATGTGACCCCGTGGCTGTTTGAAATGAATGGTGCATGTTTGTGAATGGTGTGTGAATGAACTGTGTGAATGGCAATCAGCACGGTTACCAGCCTCAGACTGACAGTGAGCTATGTTGTCTGTGTCACACAGCGATACTCCACATAAAGAGAGGTTTGATAGAGATCTGCAGAGGTAGTAAAGGCTGGTGTGGTGACCACTCAACCAGCAACAATGAGACAGGCCAGCCATCGGGCACGGCCATCCTAAAGCTCCCTGGCTCCAGAGACATGCAGAACTAACTAAAAGCTAAAAACACACACTTCACATTTCATTAGCCACTGGGACAGCTGACTAAAATTCCAAAACACTGTCAACTCCATCATGTAAAGCCACTAAAATTTATTCAGCCCATTCTATTCTGTTTCAATGAATAACATGACATCAATAAAGTTTACTAAGCAGAGCCACTTTTAGTGAATTAGAATTCTTGGTTTTAGGACAGGATTAATGCAGATAAATATATGCAGTTTGTGCAGCAACATATACTGCAATACAGATGAGGTCTTTTTCAGGGGAAGTTGATTTTTAGTTCAGACAATACCAAGTCACATTCGGCACATAAATAAGAGTCTGAAATAAACCCGCCTTTTCCTTCAATCTAAACAGATTCCTGCTAACAAGCTAGTTGTGGAAGATGCTGATCATCAGGCGAGTAAGTTAAGACTGTCCCATTTGTTTAAAAGTATAGTCGTAGTCCAGTTTAGTGTTTTTTCTTAAAAGCATTTGAAAAAGGAACTTGAACTCCACAATGTCCTATAAAAATAAAACCAATTAAAAGCATTGGTGACCATAAAAATGGAGAGAGCCAAGCTGAGGCCTAGAGATCAGAAATAAAACTCCGTCCACAAACTCATTATATATAAAAATCATAAAATCATTAATAGTGGCAAAACAATTGACAATTGAATTCATGGGTGTGGTTTTTACTAGCAGGGTGCATTAAAGATACTCTTCATCACACAAGTTGTTCTCAAAACATTACAAATTAGACATGGATGGTTGTGCTGACTAATAAACTCATCAATGATTGCTGATCATATTTTCTGTACTTATGAGACATTTTGAGGCCAAGTCAAGTAATAGATTATCCAACACACTCATATCAGGACACTATCAAATACATAATGACAAAATACGTCCAGTATGTGATGGAGGTTTTGGCCATCTGCTGGGCATATGAAGAGTATTTTCTCTGGTGACTCATGAAGGTACACAAACAGTGAAACTGTAGCCCACCTGTGTTTATGAATCTAACACATGATGTTCCATTCATTGCTCAGATCACAGCAGTGTCCTCCACCTCCCACCCAGCCAGCCACTCATCCCACATCTGTCTTCCTGTACTTGTGAGTTTACTGTGGGCTCTGGTTGGTTCAGCATGCTTCAGTGGCTGATGAGAAAGAGTGGCTGTGATGGTCATGGTGTGTTTATTGATGGAGTGTAAAGTGAACAAGGTTGAGGGAAAGGGATGGAAGAGGTAGTCTTGGGTTAAACAAGGGGAATGTGATGTGAAAATAAATAAAGGAGGCAAACAGTGGACCAGGACTGAGGTTGAGGTCCACCTGAGGTTTGTATGCCTTCTTCATAAACACTAAAGAATTGTCTGCTTTGTGAGACAATCCTTTCCAACAGGTTAGCATTTACAATGGTCCACCACAAACCCAATATCCTGCATCTCTGTCAGAGCTAAAGTAAACCTGACATTTATGTACACACACAGCCTTGCCCTTGCCTTGGACTTCTGGGCTGTTTTCCCTGGAGTCTAAACCAAAACAATCAAACCAGACACAGGGAAGTGAACATAAATCTCCAATGCAGCCCTTATTCTGAACCACACATCACTTCTTAAACATAGTCCAACCCCAATAAAAGATTTCTGCTTGCAACACAAACGCTGGCAAATGAAAAGGGCATCTAATCTTATGCATACAGCTTCATTTCCAAGCTCACATACTGTCTGGCTCTGCACCTCATCATCAGAATGGTAAACTTTACCAGAACAAAGTCTAATGAAGATGGGGTGAACAACCACATTGTGAAACTTGTATTTCTCAAAGTATTCAGACCTAATGTTTTCCCTGCAGCCCTCATCCTGGAGGACTGTTTTTTGTGGATGCAGACCAAAAGATAAAGACAAGGCCTCGCAGCGGAGTGCCAGCTTAACAAGACCGTCACCACAAAGGCACTTGCCTGCTTGGCCCACTGCCTTGGAACATTTGAGCTCAAATATAGCTTTTAAGGGTTGAAAAAGTACCTGTTTTTATGGAAAATGATCAAATGACTTGAGTTTAGAATGAGCTTACAGGGGTGGATTTTTCCTGTCCTGTGCTGTCAGGAAATCAGGCATAAATCACATAAACAACATGTAGCCCACATGTCAGATTTAAAGCAGTATAAAATGTAGGTGATTCAAAGTGTTGGGAACAAGTGACCGTTAAGTAGTGATGTAATATTTTTGACAGTTTGTATCCAGTCTCGGCTTATATGATTGTATGGGGGCAAAATGGGGGCGGGTTATGATCGCAGGTTCACTGTGGATCTGAACAGTAGACTGGTTGTGTGCAGTATCTATGGCACATGTGTTTACACACCCCGGTGAGTCTTCAGTGTGAAAGACCTATGTGTTTGGGCGTGTGTAACTTAATGACACCACTTACTGGCCTAATTCACACTCAGGCTCTTGTACATATTTTTTAAAAAAAGAAAAAAACATCATGCAAGGAAATCCTACCAACAGAGAATCGGTTGTGTCCGTCAGATTGGAGGTAAACACTTTTAGGGTTCTTGTTCAGGCTTCTTTGATCTTGGTCAAAATAAAATTCTGTTTTTGCTTTGCTCTAACAGACATCATTTGACATGTTTTCTTTGAATAAGCCGAATATTTTTCAAGCCATTTCGGCTCTAGAATTACTTTTTGAAGGGGATAACGACCAAAAAATGGTATATGTGAGGCAAAGAGTGGTTTGGCCAGAGAATTATAGAGAACATTGAGTGATTTGGAGGTGGAGAGAGACTAAAACAGGACAGGGCAGAGCTACACACATCTTTCCACTCCTCTGTTTTTATTTGAGCTTGTTGTGTCTCACAGGAAATACCCCCACCTTTTCCATTTTTCGTCTTTGATAAAAGAAGCCTATGTTGTCTATCAATAAAATAAGAAAACAGAACAAGCTGTTTGGAGTTGAGTGCAGTTTTTTTTTTACCCTTTTGTGTACTGTTCCCAATTTATTGAAAGCAGTCTGGTTGTCAGTGTAATAAAATTAATTACTAGTTTATGTTAAGGAAAAAAATAATTCTGACTTTGTTTGCTTTTACTTCTACGTGTAACTTTTCTTCCAATGTTCCAAGTTGTGTTGTAATAACTCACTGGAGCGGCATTGTTTTGCCATGAAACAGCTTGTTCTCATGATTCAGATCCTGCGTTGCACAAACCACTGCCCACCCAGGCATCTAATATTAACTGTGGGGAGTTCACACGCACAGCAGTACAATACAAGGAAACCCAAGTCTCATGGGTCTCATGATATCACCTTTGAGCGTAACCATCTTTGTACCCTGAATTACTCCACTACATGAAAGGCAGCTTGCCTTCTTGCTCTTGGCTGACAATCAGTGCATCAGTATTCAAATATGCTGGTTGCTGTTTGTCTCAGATAAGAAGCGGGACATTCAGACCTGAAGTCTTCTACCACTGAGTCTCCCAACAGTGGTGGTGGGAGGGGGGGGCTTCACTGTCAGAGTAGATGGTGGACCAAGGTAAGCACACCGTCAGCTGCATGACCTCCTGTGTTTTGCTGTCTCTTGCAGAGTGTTGGTTTAGCGGGTGAATCCACATGGAAGCCGTAAATCTCAGTTAATCTGTCACATCACTGAGAGAATTGGGCACTCCACAGCCACCCTATCTGATCATCAGCTTTCCACTGGTCCGCTGTCTACTGCTGGCCCACTGAGACATAAACATCCTGTTTATAGAGGGAGTGGGAAAAAGAGAAAGAAAAGGCGTAAATGAATTCAGGCTACTTACCAGGATGTCAGCATTTCACAAATGTGCAACAAGAGGCTTATGAGTACTCTGAGGACTCTCTGTGGTGTGTTAAGAGCCATTGTGAGTTAGCAACAGTTTTTAAAAACCTTTCTTCTAAGTAGAAGTAATAAATACAGTGACTGAGTCATATTAGTTTGCATGCAGGAAGGCCTGAGGAAACAGAACAGCAAGCAAACTGAAATTAAACCCAATTATGACTCCAGTGCAACACTGGTAAACTGGTAATCTTCTGACTGCAGTGAACCAGTAAGTCACATGTTTTAAACAGAAAATGAGGGCCTGACAGGAGACTGATGGCTGACTCTGAAGTCCAACACCAGCAAACTCTCTAACTGTATATGAATGTGTGATTTGGCATTGCTAAGCCAATGTAGAAAGCAGTGAACTGCAGTTTTCAGGTCCTGTGTCAGCCTGTGCAGAGAACAGCACTGCCTCCTTGTGGAATAGTGGTTACATTGTTAAAACAGCAGAGTCGTATTTGGTAATGAAACCTACTTTTTTTTTTACCAGAATTCAGTATTTCTTTAGAAAACATGTGCAGATGATTCATTGAAATCTTAGTAAGATGAAAGTGAAAGAAACAATTCAGTTTGAAATTAGTGCAGTGTGGAGAAATCAGCCCATTGTGGGGCTGATTTCACTTCTCTGTTTTATAACAAAATAAACTCCTGCATAAGTTAAATGAATACTATCTATAGGTCAACCACATTATTCTTGTAGCACTTTAAGGAATAACTGTAGTTTGCTGCTAAGTTCTCTCACACGAGATTCAGAAATGGATGCAAAGATTCTTTCATGGTTTGTTTTTGTTACAACCACAGACCCAGAAACATAACAACGGAATGAATGATTACAATGATATGACCAACATGCTGATGGGTGGCATGCGAAAGCATGTGGTACATTGCGGTATTCAAACACGCATTAGTGATCATGATCACTAGTATATTGCAAAATGGCTTTAAATGGACTGATGACATTAACACTGTACTTAAGGGGATATTTTGTTGACTCACTCTATGTGAACAGATTTATACAACTTTTTATGGAATGAACTGCTTGACAACAAAAAGAGAAGTGGATAATTCTAAATTTGCTCAAATGAACACAAAGACATTCCCACAAAATGACTTTAGGAGACAGGAAATAACTTTCAGGAAAAACCTTCTTTACATTCGGCTGCAATTATTTCGTTTTTTTGTTTTTGTTTTTCTTTGTTTCTTTGTTTCTATCTTTCTTTCTTTCTTTCTTTCTGTCTTTCTATTACATTGTTGTATTTTATTGAATTTTATTCTGTTCCCTCTCAAACTGTGTGAAGACATATTTTCATGTGCATGTAAAAAAGTATTTTCTTGTTTATGCTACCAACTTTACTGTTTTGCCATTAAAAGTCATTGAAAAGCCATTAAAAGTTTTGACATGTGAATTAATCGATTTGTTAGTTTTTCCTTTAACTCATTTGAATATGCAAAACTACATTTAATTAGTCCAAATATCATTAAAAATTTCCTGGTAAATATTTTTTGTACTTGGTCTGGTCAAAACTAAAAATAAACTACAGAGAGAGAAATCTGTTTTTCTCTGCCTGTATCAGCATCTGTTCCACTGTACATTGCTCACACATTTATCACATGATTGTATAGCAGGGGGTGTAATGGCTCAGTGGGCAGAGTGATCATCCTGTAGCCAAAGGGTTGCCAGTTCGATCCCCGCCCGTCGAGCTCGTGTCGAGGTGTCCCTGAGCAAGACAGTGAACCCCTAATTGCTCCTGATGGGTCATGTTTGAGCACCTTGCATGGCAGCTTCTGCCATCAGTGTGTGAATGTGTGTGAATGGGTGAATGTGACGTATATGTAAAGCGCTTTGGATAAAATGGTAAATGGTCTGGATAAGTACAGACCATTTACCATAGGTCAGGGGTCTGCAACCATTACTGTCCAAAGAGCCATTTTTCCCTCAGCCCAGCTAAATGAAACTTGTTTAGAGGTGCAAATGTTACAAGACAATTTATATTCTCTCTCTCTCTCTCTCTCTCTCTCTATATATATATATATATATATATATATATATATATATATTTGTTTTTTTTTGCTGATTGCTAGACAGGTTCTGTCAGAAAGGTTCTGTTACTTGCAGCACATTTAGAGACAGAATGTAGATGTGTTACTATGTCAAATGTCCAATTCATTTATTAGGCACATTTATAAAACAACAATTGAAAAGTATTCACATTTAGACAACAATCATAAAATATTACATTAAATAACATAAAAACAAATAAAACACAGAAGAGTTAACATACCCAGAAACTATTAAGATCTGATATTCAGTCTGTTTATGGCCAGAGAAGATAGGTGTGATTTTAATAGAAGTTTAAATCATTGTGTGCGCAGAGCTGTGCAGACACGTAGAGGTTAGGCATCCTACAGTCATAGGGCTGCCACAGCGAATGCTTGATCACCTCTATGTTTTAACTTTGATCTCTGGTTAGACTTTCCACATCAGATGATCTCAGTCTTCTTTTTGTTAAGGTTTAGAAAATTTAACCTCATCCAGGTTTTATTTTTGGCCAGACAGTTTAATAAGGGTGTCCGTCATTACTGCTGTTTAGCTTAACTGTTATATAAGCCTGAATGTCATCAGCAAAACAGTGAAAATGTACATCATGTTTCCTAAAGATAGAAACACAACATGTACAAAACAAACAGCAATGGCCCCAATTCAGACCCCTGCGGAACCCCAAAAACGAGAGGGGCTGCTGATGAGGAATAAGCCCCTAGACTGACAGAGAAGCTCTTGCCTGTGAGGTCTGATTTGAACCAGGACAGAGCAGTACCTTTAATACCAACAAGATACCCCAACTGGATAAAATAAATTTTGTAAAAGCCCAAAAGCACTGAAACAATAGAATTATGTAAGTATTCAGTTTACAGACTTTATGAGGAAAATAGGTTTGAAAGACAAACTACTGAGCTGATGAGGATGCACTCATTGCCAGTGAAATGACGCAGATTACAAAGAAAGTTCAAATAAAACATTTTTTTTCTGTTGATGCGGTATTTTCTCAGCTATTTGCAGGTTCTTGTTCAATATCCAAAATAGATGAATAAATGTATTCCTATCATAAATTCAAGTTTATATTCAGCATTTTTACTAATTTACTTTACACCTTTATCTCTAACCAATTTCAAGCTACAACCTTTTGAATTCTTGGCATTAGAAATTTAACATTTTCTTTGACAAACTCTGGCGCCTAAAGGGTTAAAGCAGAGAACCCCATAGTCTCAAACTGCTGAAGAACAGCTGAGCATGAGGTAGATGATGAGGGATCTTTATTGTGATGGTGATGATGGAACTCTTGAGAGCTGAAATCTTATCAACAAAAAATTGGGGTCTGTGGCTGTTGTTTAGAACTATGTTGGACAGAAAAGCATTCTTAAGGCCCATTTATGCTCCCTTACTTGCGTAAATAGAGACGTCTGTTTCAAACGTTGCCATATGGCAGACAAAACTGTCCATCAGTCTGTATATCCGTCTTCTGTGTTGAGCATAAATGGACCTTTAGCAGTCTTTACAGCCCTTTGGTACTTTGACAAACAGTCACTAAAAGATGCACTACTTAACTTTTGTCACTTTCTCAGTGACAGGCCCCCTATCGACAGCTAATTTGGCATCCATCTTGCTGGTACCTGTACTGTTGGCTCTCTCCAGACAGTAAAAAACAGTCTTATGTTGACTCTTGTCTCTTATTTGGGCTCTGGCTGTCTTTAGTTTCCTCTCTTCCTCCGATAATGTCTTTTAACATTTCTCTGCTGAATCAGCCATGGTGCACATTCAAAATAGCCAGTTTGTTTACATCTGCTTGCTAGCGTGTGATGCATGCACAAAGTGAAACTCAGCTGCATTGTCACACATCCTTGATAAAAACGTTGTATAATGTGGTTTCTCAGCCAAGGGACGCTGCTGGACAGCGACAATTTCAGAAATGCACATAACAGATGTCACTGTGCCATCAATGCCAGAATGTAGAGTTTTAAGGTTGAAAAGTTACAGAGTGGGTCTTTAATATTTCTAAAAAAAACTGAAGTTAGTCTCTCCCCCTATTTGCACTGACACACTAACCAATGTCTTGATGGTTTGTACGAACATGTTTGAACTTAGATCTCTGAAAGTTGTGTGTTGGGTTGTGGGACGGTATGGTGGTATGATGGTACACCTGCATGAGAAAATTTTTGTTTTGTCTAACAATCAGCAGTGTGTCTCTCCGGATACTCCGGCTTCATCCCACCATCCAAAGACATGCATGTTAGGTTAATTGGTGACTCTAAATTCTCCCTAGGAATGAATGAGTTGTTTGTCACTCTGTGTTGGCCCTGTGACGGACTGGCGACCTGTCCAGGGTGTACCCTGCCTCTCGCCTGTTAATTACTGAGATAGGCTCCAGTTTCCCCAAAAATCCTATTGTACTAAGCAGGATGAAAACTGGATGGATGGAATCAGCAGTGTGTGTGTTAGTGTGTCTGTATGCGAGCACGTGTATGTGTGTGAGGGGGAGTGTATGCATGTGTTTGTGTATGCATCTGTGTCTGTAACCAACCCTGTGACTGATTGTAACTGCTGGGTCAAAAAACCAGAGGACTTTGTATCGAAATCTTTGCGCTGCCCAGTGGTTGCTGCCTCAGTCTGCCTGATCCTGTTTATGTTTATATGTTGTTGTTGTCTACTCTTGGACAGATAGTAATGGAAAAAATTTCATTGCACCTGTTGCAATGGCAATAAAGTTCATTCATTCATTCATTTATTCATTCATTCATTCATTCATTCATTCATTCATTCATTCATTCATTCATTCATTCATTCATTCAAGTACGGTACAGCTTCCATGGAAATACATTTTTTCTTTTTGCTAATGTTGGGGTTGGGGTTACTTTGGAAATAAATATTTTCAAGGTGATAAAACAACATTAAAGAGGTTTGTCTCTGCAGTTAAACACAGTTTCCGGTCATTTTTTACCCAAAGACATCAGGAGTGTTAAAAAAACAAAAAAAGAAAGAAAATAAAGAAAATACCAGACACACAAAGCAGCACATCAGTCGACAATGGGAACAGTGAACATTAGCATCACTATAGAGTAAGAATTTTTAATTTTTTTTTTCCACCATGCAAATTTTTTAATTACATTTTTAACTTTTAATACTTGTGTATGTTTTGGTGTATTGTGTTTTCTATTTAATTCTATATTTATGGTGCTGCTGCCGTCCAGAGGTTATAGTCCTTTGTTATATTTGTTCAGAGGAAGACTAATGTGCACTAAGATGGCCTGCAAAAAATTTGGTGCAAAAACAAAATCCAGCAAGGCCTGAGTGCTGAACAGATATTGTCTGTGTAAATTATCAGTCATCCTGGTCTTTGAAGTGCTTAAAAACTTGGGAATTTGTGTGGCTCAGCAAACTTGAGCTTTATTAAGTAAGCAAAAAAATAGCACTACTATCCTCTTTATAGGATGTAAAAATGAGAGGCACAAATACATTGTTATTTCATACATACCTGATGTGTTTAAAAGAATAAGAAGGATAATTGTCTAAAAAAAACATGACATTACTCTTCAAACCAAATCAACTCCACCCAGTGTTGTTCAGTATGTGTTGTTCAGTGCAGCAAGTAGCACAGAGTCCTCCATACAGACAAGACTGAACTTCCTCTCCTCAAGCACATTGCTTAACACAGGAGAGCCAGCTCCTCTGCATCTAAACGATGTGCAACACTGTTTTGACAACAGTAATATTTCTAATGCTATATATATGTTTTTAGTTCTGATTCATAATAATCTTAACATGTGTGCTTATCAAACTGGCTACTAGAAAAACACAACTTTAAATCTTTGGCATCACCAAGTAACACTTGCACAACTGTTCACATCCATGTGATTAAAAAACATCATATGATAAGCAAGTACCTCAACAAGTTACTGGAATGATGACCAGAACCACAGAATGAGCATGTGGGTCAGTGACCTCAGCAAGTCTCACTGAGGTTGTGAGTGGACCGTGTGACGGTTACACAAATTAAATGTTAGGAATGGAAAAAAAATTAATATGAGGTGAAATGTATTTAAAAAAAATAAGATAAAATAAATAAAAAAAGAGCTTTCTACAGTAAATACTGAGGGAACTAAGTACTGAAGTGGATGTGGGTGAGGGTTGGCAGATCAGGTGGTAACACGGATAAGAACGCAGAGATATGTAAGTTCTTGGAAATGACAGAAGGTAGGGAACAAAGTATGAGGAGATTGCGTGGCTAGCTGATAAACAGAAACTGAAACGAAACCTTGACACGTTGGAATGTAACACGTGATGACAACCATGAGGATATGACCCATTTATAGAACTTTAGCCTAAACCAAAACTAACCAAAAGTACAACATATACAGTATAATACTGAGAAAACATGCCACAAAAGAGAACATGTTCACTTTGTTCTGGGCAAAAGGAAATTAGGTAATTTTTTTTATTTTTTTATTTTTTTATGTCTGTAATCTAACCTTAAACATCCTGATTCATTTTTTAGAATGTTATATCCTCATTTAAATTTTATTTTGAAACATTAACATTTCTATTATATTAATATACAAAACAATTCCTGTCCTTTCTATGTGACCAGCTGGCCTCCATCCTCATGTAGATTTTCAACAATTCATTGAAGCTGTGCAAATTTTCCTACTGCTTTGTAGATTCTTTCATCTCCTAGAAATCCCCCAACATGATATCGAATGACTGCAGGCCTGTTTTATTGATGTCTGTGATGGTGGAATCCATCAAAACACTGAGGTTAAGCAGCCTAATGGACATCACATCTACAGGGCCCCCTGCAGCATCTGCTGGTTTAACCGGTCAGTGGTTGATACAGTCTACAAGGGACTGTGTTTAATTTTGCAACACTTTAACTCCCCAGGTACATATGCAAGAATCCTGTTTCTAAACTTCAAACCGGCTTTCAACACAGTCATCCCAGTAGACCTCCACTTTAAACTCAGTATATCAGCTGTGACACTTTCCATCTGTCGTGGGATCACAAACTTCCGGACAGACAAGAACTAGCAGGTGAAGCTGAGTAAACTTCTTCTAAACATGAGCCGTGATCTACTTTGAGATTACCCCTTTACACAAATAGTTGCACTTTAGGAGACCTTTTCTGAAATTTGCATATGATGCAAAGATCATCAGTCTCATCCTGAACGTCTCTGCCACGTATAACAGCAAAAGCTTAAAGAAAAGATATATATATATATATATATATATATATATATGTGTGTGTGTGTGTGTGTGTGTGTGTGTGTGTGTGTGTGTGTGTGTGTGTGTGTGTGTGTGTGTATGTGTGTGTTAATGTATTTAAATGTCTACTCCATGTACAGTATATCAATTCAGTGTTTATTTACAGTTTCAATGTCTTAATTTTATTTTTTAGAGTCACTAAAATAGATTATATTGTTTGTTTGTTTGTTTGTTTTCAACACATACAAAACATATGGCAATACAAAAAAAATAGATTTCAGGGTTGTTTTGTATACCTTGCTATTTATTTAAAAAATGCAAGTCATAATCCAGCTAGACAGAGCTTTTGGGAATGATCCTACAATCTTGACACATCTTTTCTTTAAGTTCAGTCTAGATGGGGTAGTGTGAATTAATAATCACTTTCAGGTGTATGCTCTACTTATTTAGGTCCAGACTGTGGTGGGGTCTCTCTAGGATTCTCCCAGAGCAATTCTTCTGTTTTCTCTGTGACATTCTTTAGGTTTTTTTTTTTTTTTTTTTTCTTGTAGAAATATATTATTTGCTCCATTCGGAGATCCGGAGCAGTCTGGACTAGGTTTCATGCAGAATAGCGCTATATTTTCAAGCATCTGTCTTTCCTTCAATCTTGACTAGTTACTCTATGTCACAGAAAGAAATGATAACAGGATGGTGGTGTCATCGCCATGTTTAGTTTTTCATGACCCAATTTCACAGGTGAATTTTAGTTTTTGTGCATAAAAAGGGTCTGACTACTTCCAGGTTTTTTTGTTGGGTTTTTTTTTCATAGTGGTACAAATTAAAAAACTGTCTGAATGAAGTTTCACAATTATAAAACGGTTAAAATACTCCCATTTTGTTGGTACAGCTTTAAATGTGGTGTGTATTGAGGAAACACATTACACAAGGCATTTAAAGAGCTTCTGGCTGATCTGGAACAATCTAAAGTAGGGATTTCAGCCTATGTAAAACACTGTAAAGTGAACTACACAGTAATCTTTCAGTGAAGCCTATGGAGTGTGTTACTATTAAATAATAAAAATGCACAAATAATTGGAACAAATGTTAGCTATTTTTTTCTCAGATAAATGTATTTGGACAGTGGTAAACAAAGTTGAACTTTTTGGGAATGTAGTGCATAGTTTATCCCTCGTATTTGCAAGATGTCACACCCACCTTATTAGTTAACATGAGGTGGTGGTCAGCCTAGCTAATTGTGGACTGGAGCATGAGTGGCAAACATGTTCTTGATCGCTGAAAGATGCCTTACCTTGGCAGGGGTTTTGGCTTCTCCAGTCATTCATATTGTGAAATTGATCGACGTAACTTCCGGGTTCTTCTCAAAGTCATACCAAAGAGAGAGCATGCCAAGGATTTTACAAAAAGATGTAGAGAAAAGTGAACCTTTTTTGGGTACCTACACAAAACATGCCAAAGTTATGTTTTCCACCATGTCTGTCTGTCCGTTAGCAGCATAACTCAAAAGGTTATGGACAGATTTTGATTAATTTTTCAGGAAATGTCAGAAATGGAAAAAGAAACAAGTGATTATATTTTTGGGGTGATCTGGATCACTGTTACAAGATGACATCATGACAGATTTTAAATATACCAACAGCTAACCCAGATTGCCACTATTAGAGAAAATGTGAATTTCTTCAATAACTTCAAGACTGTTATGGCCATTTACTTAATCTCGGTGTCTAAAGGTGTGTTATCAGGGTCAAGAATTCTAAATAAGATATGGCATCTATCCTGATGATGGCAATAGATAGTGTTATTAGCTTGAAGTAAGCAGAGTGTTGGCATGAGGTTGGTAACTGTGTGGGCTGTTGAGCCTTTTAGGGTTTTTCTCAGGTGAGTGACCTTATGACTTGGCAGAGGTGTGTGCAGTCTGAGTACTTCTAGTGTTTTTGCTTTATTAATCAAGATAACAATAAAGACAAGGCTCCTGGGAAGAATCTACGATAGAATGAAACAGCTGGTTGTGGGTTGTTTACACCAAACTAACAGAGCAACAACACTATAAAAACACCAAAATGTGTGCTTACACAAATAGAATCGATGCAGGATTTGCCATGAAGGGGCTTAATCCCAATTGCTTTTATCCAGCCACACATAAAAAATTATCAGGCTTCCAAGCTTTTATCTACTTTACTGCATAGAAGCTCATCTGAAGCACCAGATACTGTATATTGAGAAACTGGGGACTTGAATTGATGGAAATTTCTGCATTCAAAGCTTAAAGCTTTCTTGGCCAATGCATGAGGATCTATGACATCATAAAGCTCAGTTTTCTTGTGCAAGATATTTTGTGCATGAACTGAAATCAAAAGACAACCTCACATCTTTCTTGCACAACCAAATAGTGGCTGGTTTGACCACGGTGTTCACCAAAAGTAAGTAAGACTGCAACAGTCCCATAACTGAAATAATAATTGTAGCAACAGAAGAATCCAACCTAACATGGTGGAGGTTCAGTCACGCTGTGGGTTCAGTATTACTACACTTTAGACTAAAGACAGTAAACACATCAAGGGAATCCTGAAATCAGAATGCTTTCTAGTAGAGCTACTAAAGATTGTATTGTTGTTGCCATGAGTTCTACAACCAAGTTAAATGTACCAATAACTGAGCACAGTTGTGTCCACTATTATATATATATTTTATTTTTTTTTATTTATTTATTTTTTTATTGTTGTTTAATTACTTTGGACTGTTCCAGCAATACATTCTGTGGAGTTTTTGTTGTTGTTTATCAGAATTAACTGCTTGCATTTATTTCTCAGGATTTAAATTTTTAAAGATTTGCTTTCCTCCACACAGATCATTGGGAAATGAGTGTCATGGCACATGAAGGATGAGAACGCAAATGCAGGGTAAGCAGTCAGGAGGCAGACAGGTGCAGGGATAAAGTTTTAATGATAATAACAGAAGGAAAACAAGGTTGGGGGGGGGGGGAAAGCACTGACTAATACAGAGACGACACTGGGGGAAAACAATCTGGCAGTGAATTAAATGAAACCAATGGGATATAGGTAAACTGAGGTGAACTAACAAGGAGCAAGTGAAGCAAATTAGCAAATGAAACGAGGTGTGCTAATGAACAGGAAGCAACCAGAACAGGAAGGGGACAAATCTACAAAATATAAACAGGAGACTAGATGGTACAGAGACAATGAAAACCAAAAGGACATTAGAATAACAAGAACTAAACCAAAAACCTGCAGATAATGACAATGTGACCAAATAGTCTGTTTACTTTTCATCAGATCAGATGATTTTGCTATTCTCAAAGTCAATCTTTGTCTTCTGACAAACTCCCCTGTTGGCAGTCATGTCTATTAGTGAGGAGTATGAGCCGTCTTCATTATGCCTGCTGAACTGAATGTCACAGGTGGGCTTTATTTAAATGAAATAACTAAAAAGAAAAAGCACACCTGAGTTTGTAGCCAACATATCTAATGTTGAAACTGACTAAAACTATATGTTCATTTTGAATTTCATGCAAGCAACATATTAAAAAGAAGTTGGACCAGCAGTGTGCTCACTAGTGTATTGCATCATCTCTTCTTTTAACGGCGCTCTGACAGTGTTTGGGAACAGAGAACAGAATCGCTGTGAAAATGAAATGTTTTAATCTTGCACTTGCAATCTTGTGTGCACCAGGGGTGGACTGGGAAAAAATGGCCCTGGGATTTTGACCCATATGTGATCATGTCATCTACAAATCTTTGCATTCTCTTAAATGTGAAAATCAACCATGCAACTCATTAAAACCACTAAAACCATAAAGTGAGTTAGCTGGAATCAGTGAGAATACCCAAGTTACATTCTTCCAAAAAGTATAACTAAAGTTCAGGCAATGTTAACATCCTATCTGTTTCATAGTTTAACACACCATGAAGTATGCTGGTTTTGTGCGTTTTGTGTGATCTTGAGAGCAAAACCACATGCACGCACACACACACACACACCTACATGAATATGTCCACACTCCTGCATACCATCAAGCATCTATGCAGCTGCCTCTAATTTGATCAAAAGGTATCCAACTATCGGCCCACAACCAATAAAAAATAAGGTAATAAAGACAATCAGAAAGTTGCTGACTCATTGTTGATGTTGATGAATGATGAACTTTCAATAAGATGATTTAGTTCAGGAAGGTATAAAAGAGTTAAATTTAAGATGTGCTGTTTTAACCAGTGAGCGCAACCAGTTATCCAGTCAACACAACAAGTTAACCAGCTTTATACTGCTGGAAACATTGACTAATTTAATAGATGTAACATGACAAACTAACGGAGTGAGTGAGCATGAGTGGTTGTTTGTCTCTCTATGTTGGCCTAGCAATGAGCTGGCGACCTGTCCAGGGTGTGCCCTGCCTGCTAATTACTGGGATAGGCTCCGCCTTCCCTGTGACCCTGAATTGCACACAACGGTATAGAAAATGGATGGATGGGTGGATGGATGGACAAAGTAATGTGGTGATAAAACAGCTGTTTTGTTGGCATGTTATCATCACTTTATCATAACTTTGTAAACAACTAGCGTGTTCACCGCCAACTAGCACGTGTGGCTCAGACTTACTGGATTTAATGGGTCTCTTTACTCAGAACAGAACCTCAGTGATGTGAAAACAGTGCAGCTTACCACAGCCACTACCATCATCATCATCATCCACGGCAGCTGATGAAGGTTAACTGTCAATCATTTTTGGAAATTTGACAGTGTCATTTCTTGTTTTGTGTTTTTGTTGTTGTTGTTGTTGTTGTTGTTTGTTGCATCCACCGGCACAGACCCAAAAGTTCTGTACTGACTATTTGGATGAATTAATTCCTCAGGTACAGAGACAATAATGAAAGGGTGTGGTGTTGAAAAATTTGAGCTGACCAGCACAGTGTGTGATCTATTTGGTTTTATGGATCACTCAAGACCAATAAATAAATTGTGTCGGCCCAAAAAACATGCCGACCCACTGGGAAAATGCCTGGTATGCCAGGTGGCCAGTCTGTCCCTGGCATGAGAACTAAAGTAATATTCTGAAGGTGAGAAATTAACTCTAAAAATAAGTTTTGTATTAAGAGTGAGAGGGCATGTATCACACACAAAAAGGGCTCAAAATTTGCTATATATGGGCATTTTATAAAATTTAAGATTTAAAACAATTTCTTAATGATGGAAACTAAAATATTTATACCTACTATCAAAGAACATACATAGAACTTTTAGACCAGCACAAAAGAAATATTGTAAAAGTTATACAGAGATAATTGCAACATAACCACCCCTGAATTTCCATTGGCCTTCCCTGTGGCCACCCCAATTCAGATTGGTGTCTTATCAGGTTTATTAACTTGGAAACCAAAGTAAATGTCTCTCTTTGTGTTTTTATCATATTCTATATTATTATTTATTTTATTATGCAACGTCCTTTTTTTATTATTGTCAGTTTTTAATCTTAATGATTTTAACTGTTTTTTTAACTGTTTTAATTGTGCACTTTCATGTTAATTTTAAAATATAATTTAAGAATGCAGTGACAGAGTGCATGTGCCTTTACTGCCATTTTTATTTTTTATTTTTACTGTGCAAAATTTAAAAAATTTTAAGCTATGACTGAGATTTTTAGAAATTGTGCTAAAATAAGACTATAAACTAGAGTTTTATTATGTTTTTTTTACATTGAAAGGGGCTCAGAGCTTTCATTTAAGGGTTTTGAGACACCCAAGAATCCCTGTTTCACACACATATTCTAACCAAAGTTAAAAATGATCCTGCTGAATATAACACTCAGTGATATCAACTGATTGGCCAACCCATCAGTCATATCTTGACCACCCCAGTAAAAATTTCCTGGATATGTCACTGTTGGCAGTACAAAAGTAAAACAAAATTATATTGTAATTTGTGCCATATAATCTGAAATTTAATACAACAGCTCTTAAAAAACTCACAATCAAACCAACTATAAAGTCTTACAAAAACAACCACTTGTTCTTTTAGTACAAAGCTTTTTTCTTCTTTAAACAAAGTGCACAGTGAGAGTTATCATGCTCTGAAGAAACAGTGTACAAAAGTGCTTTTTTTACTGGGAGCAGTTGAAGTGGGGAGTTGTCTCTCACTGAGAAAAGAGCTGTGTTAAAGTACACTTTCTGCCCTGTCATTATTTTTGCTCAAGACTCACTCGTGTTCTGCAAAATGAAAAAATACAATGAAATTCTTAGTTGTCTGGCAAGACTCATATATAAAAATAAATTAACTGAGCAGAATTATTGATGAAAGTATATATGTATGTTTGTATGATCTGTAGTTACTGTCGGCTCAAATAGAGATTGTCATTAGATAGCTCACTAAACCACTGTTTCTACAATCAAATCCAAAAGCTAACATGCAGGGAAACTGCTTTTTCCTAGCTTTCATCCATCTTTTCCTTCTTAAATTTGTAACTAGAGTATACCAATAAATTGTCATCATATTCTAATTCATTCATTCGTTCAGCTTCAGCAAACCATGACAACAAAGACTAAAAAGGAGGAAACTGCCATTTTTCTTTCTTTCTTCATATATCTTATTTGTATATAATCTTTTTATGTAGTTTTAGTGAAGTTTGGTTGAGGCAGCAAATAAAATTAAACATAATCATATTATTTGTTTTGTTGGCTGTGGTTGAATAAAGTCACGTGCGTGTCAACATACATTGCTTGCTGCTGAACTCTGAATTTTGGTTGAGGAAGGAGACATATGCCCCCTCATTATCTGTTTTGACCATGTCCTGTCCCCTCCTTCGTGCACATAATCAGTAGAGCCGTGTAGTCTGCAGCATATGAAACACATGGACGTGCTGGAGTGAGATGGTATTTACATCAGGGTTCATTAGCCAAACTATTGACGGGAAGAAGGGTCCAGATACTACTAACTATAAGGCTAATTATCAAACAGCAATTTTATTTTATTTTATTTTTTTAAAGGTTTTTAAAATATTTAGGCTATCAACATACGATTAGAATTTTTAAAGTGATGCGGAAAGTGGGAAGTTTAAACAATTAATTTAAAATATATTATATAAAAAAGTTTTACAAAACAACTGGGACATGCCTACTGCCAGTTGAGCAGCAAATTCAAAACAGATAAATGAAAAGTCAGCGTAACTTTGAACTGAGTTGTGGCACAGCCGCTGTTGCTGAATCGTTGCAGCAATAAACTGAGCTGTACAGAAGAGTAGACCTACAACATCCGGGCAATAGCAAGCTTGCGCAGAAACGGAATGGCGGAGGTAAGTGAGCGAAAACGAGGACTGTAATGAGGCAAATGTTAGAGAAACTGGGCCGAATTTGAGACTTGTGTCACCCTGTACGGCACACAACACTGCCGGCGGTTTCTCAGGCTGGTCAGCGATGACTGAAAGAGAGCTATAAGGGCGTTTAGAGCCGGGAAGCGGGGAGGAGAAATGGAGAACCTCTCCGGCGTATCGTCTCTCTCCGCGTTCTTGGCTTTAAAGAGCCATTCCCTCTGCCTTGATAGTACAGCCGTAGAAAACAATAGAGACACCGGCGGTGTCAAACACGGTGGTGCTGAACTATTTCAGGTGCGTCTTTCCTACGAGGTGGGTTGAGTTTAAAAGTTTGGAAACATGACATGACTCTGTGGCGGTAAACTCTGACCGTCTTTCTCGGAAATATTGAAAACAAGTTATTTCCTTCTCGTGCCTCTCGCGAGCCGGGGAGAGGAAGAGACGTTCAGCACCAAGTCACAGGAAAGCGCCCCTGGTCACACAGACAGCGCCCGATGGGCTGGGACAAGAACCCAAATATTTAGATTCTCTGTGGACTTTTGATGTCTTTAGAAAAAAGGCTGTTTAATTTAGAGACTGTTGCCACTTGACATTAACTTGGATTGGTACCTTTAAGATCAGTGTACAACCTCTAGGTAGTATCACCCTTTGGAAGTTAAAAAAAAAAGTTGTTAAAATCTTTAGTGGCGTTAAATGTAGATATCCATTATGCTTGTCTTTACTAACTGAGTTTATACAAAAAATCTTTATAGGAATGTTGCAGCAGGAAACCCATAAAGTGTTTTGCTTTTAGCAGGAATCTTATATTATTCACAGCTCAGTCAACCAAACTGAAGAAGACCTGTGATAAATGGATGACACTGTGCACCAGTGCCCTGGTAATAATTGGGTTTTATCTTAGCTATGGCATACACATGTAGAAATCTTTACACTACTACAGAAAGTAAAAATAAGTCCAAGTTTAAAGAAACATTGATATGCTATCAGGTAGACATTCACAAAATGTAGAAACGTTATGTGTGCAGTAGGCACAGGTGTATTACTGACAGCTGCCTTTCACTTACAGGAAGTTCTGCTGTTGTGCTTGTTCAGCTACTACTAAACACACATAAGTGCAGAAGTGGAATGCAGCCCTTGTTAATACACATGATATCTGCACCATAGAATGAAGTATTTGTTTATACATCAGAAGTTTCATCATCATCAAAGTTTTCATCAGTCATATTGTGTCAGGTTTTTGCCAATATTGTTCCGTCCTGCTAACACAGGCACTGTGTCAACTATCAAGTTTTAGTCATTACTGCTAGTAAGATTATTTTAAATAAAATCAGTAATAAAAACACAGTCTAAAACCTGGATACTGAAAGGACAGACAGTAGTAAACTATAAATATACCTGTTCAAATGGATCATGAAGGAATTCCTGGACTTCAGTAACTCCTATTTGTTTTTAACAGATTTATGTCCATGTCCAGAAATTTCTGCACTCTACAAATATAACACATACAGTATCTCTCATTTTCTTGTTAATATGAAAAACCTTTGCCCAGTGACTTATCCATTTTTTCTGTTTTGGAATAAGTCAGATATTAGCAGTTTAATTTGCATCAAGATGTGAACGTGATGGACATTTGGGGGAATAGAAAGACTTTTGTAAATTATGTCTCTTCTTTTTTTAGTATGAACATCCGCTCTGTAAACTCACATGACTATGTCTTCCCATA
Source organism: Melanotaenia boesemani (assembly GCF_017639745.1). Lineage (NCBI taxonomy): Eukaryota > Metazoa > Chordata > Actinopteri > Atheriniformes > Melanotaeniidae > Melanotaenia > Melanotaenia boesemani. The sequence continues at coordinate 21,328,516 of NC_055695.1, read as the reverse complement.
TATGCTGAGAGATTAAAATAATTCTTGAAGAAGAACTCTTTCCATTTTGCTCTTGTTGATGTTCCCCACAGTATTAGGCAAGAGTTTCCAGTTCAGAGACTTCTGAGTTAAATCCAGTAGCAACATAACCTGTGCTGCCACTCTCTGGCAACTTGATACAGTCTAGTTTATTTGCATAAAAAAAAAGTTACCGGAAACATGATGGATTCCCCCTATTTTCCTTCAGTTTATTCATGTGTGTGTATTAATGTGTTTGCTATGACAACAAGTAGCCATAAAACATTGAATGGTTGTATGAACTTGATTTTGAGACTAGAGGGTATGAAAAGAATAAAGTCCAGTGCTCACAAAAAGACCCAGACCTGCCAGAGGGATTGTTGTTTCCAACAGTAACATCACAGTTGTTTTTGTTTTTTTCTTTTTTTTTTTCTTTTAACAAAACAAAACAACAATCCCCCTTAAAACTAGAGCTATGCCTTAAAAAAACTGTGTCCCAAAAGCAGTAAGTCTCGTAATTTAAAAAAGGACGTTTAAAAGTCAGCAGTCGGCTGATCTGTAATGGGATGAGCCAGGATCAGCCATTTGCTCACATGTTGTTTGCGTGTGTTTGTGTGTTCTATGTTGCTCGGATGCATTGTGTGCATGTAAACTGCACTGTCATGTTTTCACATGACTGAAAAATGACACACAAATAATACTGTGGTTTGTGTTTGTTTAGGTGAGTGAAAAGCATCTGAACACGAGTGGGAAAGTTGCGGCCTAGTGAAGAGTGCAGCGATGAGGGCCCTCTGCAGAGGAAGCTGCAGATGTAACAAGTCTTAGAGGAACTGGAGCAGAAGAGTCCTTGCTCCATGAAGATGGCAGCAAAATCCCACACTGTAAGGTCAAGTTCTGTGTTTTTAACTGAAGCTTTATGTGGATATAGGATATAGCAACCTTAAAAATAGCTTTTCTGAAGTTTTGTGATGTTTCAAAAGAGCTACAAAAATCTGAGTGTCTTAACTTCACAAGATACTGTCAGCATAAGAAAACATTTAAGTGGTTATACACACAAGTCACTGAGTGTTATTAAATATGCTGGTTTAATGTTTGTATCGCGTCAGACTCAAAATGTAAAACCAAGAAAATGCAACATGAAGTCTAAATGGGTAAATAGATGCAGTTTGAAATCACAGTTAAAACAGTGGTAATGTATAAAATCAATCTTGCAGTCATACCTAATTCTTAATGTATTATGGGACACTTAAGTTTTGATTTAAAACTACATAAATTAATTAAAAAATGGTTTTGTTTTTTGTTTTTTTTAATTAGAGTTGAAATGTTAGCTTGTTAAGCAATGCCATAAACTTGCCTGCAGCTAGTCTGAGGGCTGAATTTTTCCATTGCTTCATGCTATTTCGTGCAGAAACATTATTTTGATATAAACAAATATTAGACTTAAATACAAATGATGTTGTCTTTCACTAAAATGAATGGCAGAAAATCTGAAGGTTTAAGACGCCATACAGCAAATTTCAATGTGTTGTTCTAATTCCACTGAAATCTAATGAAAACCAATAATTCATAGCTGAAACCGAGATGCAGATGATTTTCTGAATATCTCCATGTTCAGGTATATAAAATTCAAGAATGCTAAATAAGGCAACCTTTACCATTAACAGTGCTGTTTGAAAGTTTGTGAATTCATTAGAACAGGGGTGTCCAACTTCAGTCCTCTAGGGGCCGCAGTCCTGCAGGTTTTAGATGTCTCACTGATCCAGCACACCTGGTTCTTCTTAAATGGCTCTTCTCAGCATCTTGTTGTCAAGTTCTGCCCAAGTACGCTGACCCAGCAATCTCATTCAGGTGTGCTGCAGCAAGAAACACCCAAAACCTGCAGGACAGCAACCCTCAATGACCGACATTGGACAATCGTGCTGTAGAGTAATCAGTCACCAGAATTCTTAGTCTTAAAAGTAGAAGACAACCCAGTTTAATTTTCTAAATGAGAAAAAAGGTCCAGTATTTCATATAATTTGTACAGAATATAATTGGCTCTAGAAAGGGGGTGGGTTGCTACACATGTACTTCTTACTTTTGTCCTAATGTAATATTTCAGTTGGACTTAGTTCAGACCATTCCAAAACATTAACTCAGTACATGCATTTAACCAGGTACAAACCATAATAGTACCGCTACCATGTTTCATGGTTGGAAAAAGAGTCTCATACTGAAAAGCAGTGTTTTTCCTTTGTATGAACATCATTCTTTTCAATAAGCCAGAAAAAGCCATGTCATCTTTAACAAAGTGCAGATGAGCAGAAATGTTTTGGAGAGCTGCTGTTTTCTCTTTGCGTTTCTGCCATGCATACCATTGTTGTTGGTTTTTGTTTGTTTATTTTTTACAGTGTTTTCCTGACTTTTAGTTGCATAGAAGTTTACCTGGATTTCTTCATAACTTTACGTTTTACATGTAAACTCTTTACCTACTGCATTACTTTGGGGAGGGAAACAATGGTCTAGAATTATCTCTTACATCTGATTGTCATCACAGTAATTAAAAACATTTGTCTCTGTTTTCAACATCAAACAGAAAACTTACCTTACAGGTTCCCACTGTTCATCAATTACAGACACTATAGAAATATTTATGCTAGTTGGGACTGATTTGTTAACTGAACATCCCTGAGATCACTCAACTGATTCTTAGCTGATTATTAATGGATGTTAATTTTCTTTTAAGTGGAAATATTTGAAGCATTTGTGTGCTTTCTCTTTCACTCAATCATCTCCCTCCCCCTGTTAATGTTTACCTCCATGATGTTTTTTTTCAGGCCAGTGAGCCTTCTTTGGAGGAGCTGCTGGCTTTGTACGGTTACACTGTTCCAGATCCAGAGAAGGAGACCTGCCTTATGGCTGCCAGCATGCCAGACAGGACATTGAGCAAGGTATGATTTATCCTAAAGCATACAAACACATACGGTCACCTCATTAATATTTCATGTTTGCTTTCCTTAATATTCTGTAGTTTGTTTTTTATTGACTAAATTTAATAATTTAGTCAATAAAAAAGTCTTTTTTGTTTTGGGGTTTTTTAAATTAAGAATTAGCCAATAAATGTTCATACATATATATATATATATATATATTTTTTTTTACACATTTAAGGAAGTTCTTTTTAGGATATCATGCTTTGTTCCACTGACATTTTGCTTTCTGTTTTTTTTTATCCTAATAATGTACAGGGACAAATAACTGATGATCTTTTTAATGGAGAGAAGAAAGAAGACCCATCAGCTTATGATCTCACCTCCTCAAACACCTCAGATCTGCTGCGCCGCCTCCAGGGTAACACACAAAGAGATGTGCATTAACACATTATGGCTGCATAATGTTTAAAAATAGCAGTTCTTATAGCATAAGAGAGGTTTATAAATTAAAGGCTGGTTTTGTTACTTATGGTAAAGGCACTCAGACCCATTTGATCTGAAAAAGATTATATATTATGAAAGAGGCTTTACCTGGTGACGATTATCTTTGAAAAGGTAACGCATTTTGCTGAGTCCACAAAATACAAAAACAAATATGTGACATGTTTGCTTGTATGTGTTCTTTTTTTATTGGATATATTTTCGAGCAGTTTTTTTTTTTTTTTTTAAGAAAATGAAGATGATCAGCCTTGTTGATCTTTGATTCTTTTTTTTTTACTGCTTTATATTGAGTTTGTTTTAGATTAAGTTATATAGAATATGTCTTACAGTATTGTAATGAACAGCCTGTGGAAGAGTTTCTAAAAAGCTCTTAATTAACTTTGTAAAAATCAGCAGAAGCTCATGAATTTAAGATGACATCAAGACTTTGGACTAAATGATTATATCCAGTAACTGTACAGGTTTTTGACATTGTCTCAACCTCTCTCTGATGGTCTATCTGTTTAAGGTGGAGACAAAGCCACATCAGTCAGCTCATCAGACGAGGACTCTGATGATGCCTCAATTCCCTCCAATGAAGAGCACAAGGTACGCAACTTAAGCATGACAATCTTTTGTCCTGTTGTCTCAGTAGATCCTGAGGCAGTTCAAGTTACAGAGGTTTGCTTGTATGTTTCAACTTCAAAGTTTTTATTGGAGACATCCATCCATCCATCCATCCATCCATCCATCCATCCATCCATCGTTCATAGGTTGACTACATACAGGATGAAAGAAAAGATCATTTGATTGATCGAATTATCTTTTCTTTCATCGTGTCTGTAGTCAACCTACCATCTTCATTTGAAGACCCAGGGGTGGGAGGTGGTATTTGGTTGGCTTTGGTTGTGACTGCTGTGGCCGCTGAATTTAGTATCCCTGTTACCTGGTTTGCTGGTCAATAACCCATCCTTGTCCAGATAGACATGTAACACTACATCCAGTTACATTTTTGCAACATCCACCATCCAGCTGCTCAGGAGAGGAAAGCAGTGCTAGTGACACTGTGTACAGTCGGGATGGGGGGCTGCTGACCTCGACTCGGGACGTTGTGAGGCGGTGGAGGTAATACTTCAAAGACCTTCACAATCCCACCAACACGTCTACTGACGAGGAAGCAGAGTCTGGGGTAGCTGGTGCTGGCTCTCCTGTCTCTGGGGCTGAAGTCACTGAGGTGGTTAAAAAGCTCCTTGGTGGCAGGGCCCCGGGGGTGGATGAGGTCCGCCCAGAGTTCCTTAAGGCTCTGGATGCTGTAGGGCTGTCTTGGCTGACACGCCTCTGCAGCATCGCGTGAACATCGGGGACAGTTCCCCTGGACTGGCAGACTGGGGTGGTGGTCCCTCTTCAAAAAGGGGGACCGGAGGGTGTGCTCCAACTACAAGGGGATCACACTCCTCAGCCTCCCCGGTAAGGTCTATTCAGGGGTGCTGGAGAGGAGGGTCCGTCAGATAGTCGAACCTCGGATTGGGGAGGAGCAGTGTGGTTTTCATCCCGGTCGTGGAACAGTGGACTAGCTCTACACCCTCTTCAGGGTCTTTGAGGGGGCATGGGAGTTTGCCCAACCAATCTACATGTGCTTTGTGGACTTGGAGAAGGCATTCGACCGTGTCCCCTGGTGACTTTTGTGGGGGGTACTCCGGGAGCATGGAGTGCCAGACCCACTTGTACGAGCTGTCCAGTCCCTGTACGACCGATGTCAGAGCTTGGTCTGGATTGCCGGCAGTAAATCAGAATCGTTTCCAGTGCGGGTTGGACTCCACCAAGGCTGCCCTTTGTCACCGATTCTGTTCATAACTTTTATAGACAGAATTCCTAGGCGCAGCCAAAGTGTTGAGGGGGATCCGGTTCGGTGGCCTCAGGATTGGGTCTCTGCTCTTTGCAGATGATGTGGTTCTGTTGGCTTCGTCAGGCCGTGATCTTCAGCTCTCACTGGAGCGATTCACAGCCGAGTGTGAAGCGGCTGGGATGAGAATCAGCACCTCCAAGTCCGAGACCATGGTGCTCAGCCGTAAAAGGGTGGAGTGCTCTCTCCGGGTCTGCAATAGGGTCCTGCCCCAAGTGGAGGAGTTCACGTATCTCGGGGTCTTGTTCACGAGTGAGGGAAGGATGGAGTGGGAGATCGACACGTGGATCGGTTCGGTGTCTGTAGTGATGCGGACTCTGCATCGGTCTGTCATGGTGATAAAGGAGCTGAGCCAAAAGGCAAAGCTCTCGATTTACCAATCAATCTACGTTCCTACCCTCATCTATGGCCACGACCTGTGGGTTGTGACCGAAAGAACAAGATCGTGAATACAAGTGGCCAAAATGAGTTTTTTCCGCAGGGTGGCCGGGCTCTTCCTTAGAGATAGGGTGAGAAGCTCGATGATCCTGGAGGGGCTCAGAGTAGAGTCGCTGCTCCTCCATATCGCGAGGAGCCAGATGAGGTGGCTCAGGCATCTGCTTAGGATGCCTCCTGGACGCCTCTCTGGTGTGGTGTTCCTGGCACGTCCCACCGAAAAGAGGCCCCGGGGAAGACCCAGGACACGCTGGATGGACTACATCTCTCGGCTGGCCTGGGAATGCCTCGGGATCCCTCCAAATGAGCAGGTGAATGTGGCCGGGGAGAGGGAAGTCTGGGTTTCCCTGCTAAGGCTGCTGTCCCCGCGACCCAACTCCGGAAAAGCGGAAGAAAATGGATGGATGGATGGATTGTAAAACCAGCTTTTACCCACAGACGATGTCTCAGTATGAATGCACCAGCCAGTTCAAAATTGGGTTCAGGAATCAGGATTGAACTAGATCCCCAGCTGGTGTGAAAGAACTAATAGAGCCCCATGTCATCACACTCCTTCCTCCTTGCTTCAATGTTGAAACTGTTCGTTTACTTTGGTGGCCAAAATCAGGGGCTGCACCTGACCTGAATAAATTTGTTCTAGCTAAGCATGAAGAGTGTTTTCAGTTCATTAGGTTTCTTCTTACTTTCTCCAGCAAAGTTTAATCTTTCAGTTTGATGATATCCATAGTTTGATGTAATGCAGCGTCTTTTGGGTGGTCTGGACTGTGACAGTTCTGCTGATGTTGTTTTTTTTTTTTTTTTTTTTTTTTTTGCTGCTCATATTTCTGTATTTCCTTCCATGGGATCCATGTATCTGACCATCCGACATGGTTCATTTTTTATTTTTCATTTTTATTTTTTACATTGCAATTTTTTATATTCTCACTTTAAAATATTGCAATTATTCTAAAGTCTTGGTGTTTTCAGTAAGTGATATTGAACAGATTATTTTTATACTTTGCACAAATACAGTGTTACACTTCTTTAAGAATATTAATTATAAGATAATTAATATTCTTAAAGATATTAATAGGATTATCTAATGCAAACACAACTCCATGGAATTCTCTTCTGGACCTGCTGAACTTCAGCTTCTTCCTGATACGCTAGGTCTGATGTTAACAAAGTCTCCGCATTTTTGACCAGTCATGAATGCTGTACTTAATATTTTTTTTTAGTTTGACAAGCCAGAGGTAAGACAAGTGGGGGCAGGGGGATCTTACCAATTCCAAAAACAAAACACTAAAGTGACTCTGTAACTTAAAGCCACTACTGAACTTTTACAGATTCACATTTTGGCGACCCCTAACAAAAGGTGATTTTTATTGTTTTAATTTGTTTTATGCCCTGTTTCTCCCCTGAGCTCTGTCAAGCCAATAAAAGTCAATCCGATGTAAACTCTCATTTGAGCTCTTCCTCTGTCACTTTCTGTTCCTTGGTTCCACTGATAATGTCCTCTTAAGTTTCTTTCCTAAATTAGCCATAGTGCACGTTCAAAGCGGCCAGTATGTTGAAATTTAGTATTTGGTGTATGATCTGATGCTGCCACATAAGTCTGGGCTGGAAAAAAAAAAGTGTAATGGGCAGTTTCTCAGCCTTGGGATGTTTCAGGCCAGTGACAATGCCAGGATTGTGCATCATGAATGTTAATGTGCCATCAAAAGAAGTCAGGAACACAGAATTTTAAGTTTGGAAGCTTAATGTGTAATATTGCTTTAAGCCTGATCTCACTTTGGTCAAACCCCTGAAATTTTATGGGAACCATACAGCACTGATTTTAATTCAGTAATAGTTTTGTATCAGCATATCTCACATATGTTCACGACTATTTCTTTGATTTCATTCTTAGGAGATTATGGTTGGCTCCATGTATCAAGCAAAAATCCCTCCATTAAACCCATATAGCTACAGAGAGAGAGGTAAGAAACTCTTCTGTTTTTCTTTTTTAATATATATATATTTTTATATCACCTTAATAATCACAGCTAATTAAAATGTCTGTGGAGAATTTGAAAATGGCAAAAGATTAAAAAATCAACTAAAAGTTAGATTCCTGATTTATAAAGCCAAAAGAATCTCGCCAGCCCGAACCTATAAATCTGTCATTCCAACCTCTACCAGTAAACATATCTGTGCTCAAACTGCATCTGGAACACAGTTAACTTAGATGGGATGTCATTACATTCCCCGAACTCAGACTTCCAAAGCTTATGGAAAGCAGTATCTTTCTCATCCACTTCTTCCATTCTCGTTGCCTCTCACGCATTTACTGCTTCTTTTTCTCCAGCCTACAGCGGCGAAGACCAGCTGCTGTGGAAACCCGGGCTATTGTCAGTTCAGGAAGTGGAAGAGTTCTTACTGAATGCACAGAGGCCTCGTGGCCAGGAGGGGGCAGTATGCGCACAAGGGGCTACTGTTCAAGACAATGAACAGGTACATGTTATTAAACATGTTATTAACAGTATACCTGAAAAAACATTTAACCATGCAGATGTTTTTTGCCTCCCACATAGTGCGCACTAACCATGTGTTAAACGCTGAGACAGGCTGGGTAAATATGTAGCCCTAGATTGAATCACTAATTCAAACTTTAATGCTGTTTCTTCACTTCAGTAATATACGTATATATATTTTACATCATTAGAAAGCCTGATTCGTCACCTTTTACAACAAGGTAAAACTTCTAAGAATCATCACATCTAAACATGTGGGTTGTACCACATGCCAAAATCCCTCACATCATTCTTCTGTTAGTATTCACTCTATTTTACGTGTTTCTCGGTGGATTGGATGATTGCACTCTCCATAGTAATATGCAAAGAAAAACAACACATGTTTTTACAAATTAATCATTCAACACTGTCAGGCACCTCAGAAGAGAGTGGAAGATCCATACACAGCTTGACACCTCCTTCTCATGCTGGTCACCAAGCTGGTCACATTTTGCTGTGGGATGGCATCAAATTCCTCAACTAGGAATTGTTGAAGATCAACTAGTGTGGTTCTCTTGGTGACTCTAGCACATACAGCATGCCCAGTTAGAATACCACAAGTTTTCAATGAAGTTGAGGTCTGGACTCATGGAAGACCACTTGATCCCCTCCAGTCCTGAATTCTGGAGATACTCTCTTAAGATCCAGGCTTTGTGGGGAAGATCGTTGTCCCCCTGGAGGATGTCCCCAGATTCTGAAGAGAGGGATCGCCACTGGCTCCAGAATCTCAGTATGTCTGTCAGTTATGAGATTCAAGTACTAAAAGGTGTGTGAATGTCATACATCTGTGACTTGCACACACCTTTCAGCACTTGAATCTCAAAACAAAAGTGAATGCTAAAATGAGCATATTGTAGGGGATTTTAACACATTTTGGGGGGCGCTATCCATACATTTAGCTGTGTTTGTATTTCCACAGAAGCAAAAATCCTGCAAAGGTCACTAATCAGGCTTTCCAGCAATATGTAATACGACTCCAACTGGTATTCCAGAAATAATCAGCCAAATACAAATTTTCTTACTTTTTGTGCTAAAATTTATTGGCTGAATTTAGTCCTGAATATTTTGTTATTGAGCTTTTTAATTGCATTTCAGTCATTTGAATTACTTCAACACTTCTTCCAGTAGTCCAATTTAACCACATCTTCTCCCTAATGTTTAACCCACATTAATTCAGATCAGTTGATGGTAGGCCCCTTCTCTGGTTTGGTATTTCTTTTTATACCTTCATTTAGGTGTAGGCCTGCTCTCAGTTTTCATAATATCTATCTTTTTTTCTTCTCATTTTTCTCTCCACTTTCAGGCACTGTATGAGCTGGTAAAATGCAACTTCAATGCAGAGGAGGCACTGAGGCGATTATGTTTCAATGTGAAAGTGTTCAGCGGTAAGACTCCTCTCGATGTGCTTTTTTTTACATTACATGTGTAAATCTTTTAAAATCTAATTTGTTATAACCCCTGTTAAAATGCAGAATTCCACTAGCAAGAAATGCTTCACAATTTTTGCAGCTGCCATGGATTTCAGAAAAATGGATTATATGGGTGAGCTGTGCTGATGGGGTCAATTGGCTTGTATGTCTCTAAGTATCAGTAGTAGACAATTTAAAGGCAACAAAGTTTAGATGTTTTTCAACCAGCTGTCACTAAGTGTGAACTTAATTACTGAATTACAGAAGTGGATAAAAAAAGGTAATGAATTTTTGCACTTGTTCAAAGTCAACAACTTCTAACATTTTCCAGCAGATCATGCTGCTGTCTTCAACTCTTTGACTTACTGTCTCTGTGCAACAAAAGGCAGTCACCTCAACTCACTGAAGCTTTAAGTTTAAACCTAGCTCTGTCCTTCTAGTTTGGATTGTACTAAAAATTACAAGAGAAGAATGGTTACTAAATAGTTATTTCTCACATTTACATTTTGTTTGAAAATGCTTTATTTCGGTTAAATCCAGTTTTGTGTCTTAAATTTGAAATAACATGCAACACCTGAATTTTGCTTTTCCTTTTCACCGTCTTTAGATGAGCTGTGTTCTTGGAGTGAGGAGGAGTGCAGGAACTTTGAACACGGCTATCGGGTTTATGGTAAAAACTTCCACCTCATTCAGGCTAATAAGGTGAGACCTCAGGGAGAAAGATACTTAACATTTTGCATTGAATCTGCCTGGAAATGTGTGATCTACTTGATTCATTCAGCTGAATATTTTAACTCTTTGTCGCACAAAGCAAAATTCATTTTCATCTCGTCTTCAGGTACGAACACGGTCTGTGGGAGAGTGTGTGGAGTATTACTACATGTGGAAGAAGTCTGAACGGCACATTTACTTTACCCAACAGACCACTAGGCTGAGTCGGAAGAAATACAGCCTGCAGTCAGGGAGCGTGTGAGTACTGCTGAGACACCAATATACAGTATACTATAATAGACAGATACCTTCATTACAACACACTTATAATAAGTTATTCATGTTAACATGGGTTTTGTTGTGCGTTTCAGTGAGAATGGAGACCAGGATGGGGAGGGTGGGGATCTCGAGGAAAGCAACAGTTCTTCAGGATTGTTGTCACACAGTACCATGAGCGCAGCACAGCTGGAGTCCCCATTACCTCTTCACTCAAACCTGGACCTGAAAAAAGAAACTAAAAGTCACGGTTAGTTAATGTACTGAGCTCTGTTCACAAGTTTCAAACTCTACCACTGAAAAACTGCCCTACAGCTGACCAACACAACATGCAAGCAATCCTAATAAAAAGGTTACAGACATAGTGCCACAGTTACATGTTCACATCTTCAAACCAAAGACAGAAAAACTATAGTAAAGAAATCAAATCTTCAGTATTGTTAGAAAATTCCCTCCTCTATTTGAAATGAAGTCAGGTCATTGATTGCTTCCTCAAAAACTCACAGTCATTGCACCTAAAGGATTAAGCCTGTTATTTTCTTTTATAAGTGTTTAAAACAACACACCTCTCCCCATCTGTCTGTGTGTAAACCACTTATACATGCAGCCCCAGTCAAAGGTTTGGACACCTTTTTCCATTCAATCCAATGGATAAGTGTGTCCAGACTTTTGACTGGTAGTGTACACATCATGTCACACATATTATTAAAATCACATACTTTCCAACTCATTATGTTATACATACAGTTAATAGCTCTTTATTTTTCTTAATTTCTTATTTTGATCACGTTTTGTCGTTTGTTTTGACATCACATATTTATTAAGTTTTGTTATAAAACATTTCTTTATCTCCCCACCTTTGTTTTCCCCCCACCACTTTGTCACATCTGTTTTGTGTTGTTGTTTGTGCATGCATGTTTGCATGTCTGTATCTGTGTGTGTGCATGGTGTGCATGTTGACATGATGTTCCAGAAGAGGAGGGTCGCCCCAGGTGCAGACGAACTCCCCGCTTTCACTTAAAGCCATGACTTCGGCCCACACAGGCCACAGAAAGCAGGCTGGGCCTGCAGGTAAAAAGAACAGTATGACATAATGGGGTCATTGGGAATAAATCCCATTAACTTATCAGTTGTAGGTAATCAAAGTCCACTCAGAGCTGAAGGAATAAAGCTAAAACAAACAGTGTTTTTTTTTTAAATGTGGTATTAGTTTAGCCGATTATGCAGCATCAACTTTGTTCAAAATGTAGTATTTGTATATTAAAGTGAAAATTGAATTAAAATATGGCCCAGTTTTACAAGATCCGCCAGACAGACAATGTTTTAAATGATTTATTGTAGCAGCTGCTGTACAAATTGACGTCAGCCTAATTTGATAATTGCAAATCAGCAAAAGAAACCATTACACAGAATAAAAGCAAACATGTTGCTGTTATTAGGACTGCACAGGGTGAGACATTATGGGCAGATACTGGTGTTAAAACATAACTTTGGAGAAAAAGCAAGTTCAGTTTTGTGACCTGGGCCGGTTTCCAGTGCATCACAGGTCCATCAAGCAGACAAACGAAAAAAACAGTAATTCAGGCTCACGCTTACTCCCAGTATCAATTTAGAATCAACCCAACTGTGGACTGTGGGAGGAAGTTGGAGCATCCAGGGAAAACCCATTCATGCATGGAAAGGACATGAAAACAAAATCAAATATAAAGAAATCTTTTTGGTCTCCAGGCAACATCATTGCAGCCAGGACACACCAAATAAATATCGAACACTGTGTTTGGCTGATGTTATCCTATTTTCTAATTGGACAATAACAGTCAGCAAGCTGAATTTTGGCAAATAATAATAATGTTGGGCTAATATATCGGTGCATTCCTAACTCTTAACGTAAGAGGTTCATGTTTGACCAATCAGAACAAGTGCAGGAGTTGTGATATTCTTCAGCTTTAATATATAGCTAGATTTTCTTTTCCTAATGATGTTATAGTGTCCAGTCATTTGTAGAAAAACATTGCAGTTTTTACATTAAATGTTTAATCTCAGTTTGATGAAAATGATTTGGTACTTGGTGTGAATATGTACTAAATTAAAACAGAATACAACTGTAACAGAAGAGAAGGATTTTTATTAACCCTTTCTGTCTTTCATCCTTTGTCTGTTTGTCCAGATGATGAGCTGGTGATGAGTCTGTCAGAACTATGTGGTGATGAATGTCCTCAGCAGCTTTTTGAATGTCCCTTCTCTTTCCCGTCCATGGACAACCTTCGGGATCCAGGCTCAGAAAGCTGTTGTCCCTCATCTCCAGTCCAACTTCAGTCTCAACCCTTGGCTCAGAGCTCTCAGTGGGCCTGCCAGAGCTCACCGTCCCACCGTGATGACCACGGCCTCCGAAGCTCCTGCTTCTACCAGCTACACATGCATGGCGAACATTTTGCTTCTGAGGGCTCAGACTGTGGGACAGCAGGCGAGGGGGCTGACACCCCACATAGGCTGCAGATGGACTTTAGTCTGCCTTCCGCCCCACCTTCTTCATCTGTTTTTTCATCACACTTCCAGGTATTTGGCAGCCTGCTGCACCCCTCACCTATCCAGCATCCTCGCTCTTTGACACAGTGAGGGGACTTGGAAAGATCTCACCATAATAGAACTCTTTCCAATTTGTTCTGGGTAGATTTCTTCACACTGGGGTCAAAGAAACCAGGACAAAACGTGCATTTACCTAACTTTTGAAGACATTTTGGAACTGCTGTGTTGAGGCCCACCTGTCCATCATGTGGTTGGCACATGCAGCTTCTGTCCACTGTGGAATGATGATCACTACTTTCAGACATTTATCATCTGTATATCTAACCGTTTATTTCCACAGTCTGCACCAGGGCAGCTCTGCTGTTTGGCTACAGTGAATATTAAATTGTAAAAGCACACTGTCCACTTTTAATAATGACAATAATGGCAACTGTAACAACTTCTCCTTTGTTTTCTTATCAGAAAGGAAAGGCTTGACTTTTCTATGTTCATATTACTCAGAACAGTAACTGCTGCTGTTATTTCAGATGTGTCATATGTTTAAAAATCAGCTTTGTAAAATAAAATTGAAACTTCAAATCTCCTCATCTAAATCTGTAACTAGCTCTCCTTCTGTCCTCCTATGTGGCTGCTTTCTCTGCGCTGCCTTTCTGTAGATTTCACAGCACCTGGAACAAATTGTATTGTGTACGCCTGATTAGTATGTGGAGCCATGTAGGATTAACAAGAACTATTTTGCAATATTCAGTTGTTTTTTTTGTTTGTTTGTTTGTTTGTCTGTTTTTTTCTTTCATATTAATAGAAGTTATTGATTCGTGCACTTCCTTGAAGCTTTTACTTTAAAATGTGTAAAAGTTCCGTGCTTTATCAGTAACTTCTCATTTTTAGGGTGTTAAATTAAAATCAACCAGAAAGGACACAATGAAAATGAAAAGTGCAGCAAATTCCTGTTATAGCATGTAAAAACTGTTCCTCAGGCTTTGTAAATTTGGATCGCCAAGATAAATTGTGTGTGTGATCCTTCTGAACAGGTATAACACTGTTTATCCAGTGAGAAATATGGTTGTTTTATTATTTAGTGAAGAAATCACCCATCCTTCGCTTAACATTTACTACTAAAACTGCTTGTTGTTTCTACCTGTCCTTTATTAAAACAGTTTATTAGAAAGACAGGTGTTTTCTAACAAGCCTCTAAAGCATTTTAGTGGATCAGATTATGTTTCAGATTTGAGATAATTTTGTTTTCAATTCAAATTACATAAACCACATCTTGTTTCAATTACCTAGTTTGCTTTGTGAGAACAAAATCTACATGAAAATCATATATTTAAAAGCCTATAGCAAAACAGTAACAAGACTCAGGTAACACCTTGTGAGTAAAGATTGAAGTGAAGGGGGTAATATTTCAGACTGGGACAAGTGGCCATCAGTAATTATTGTTGCTTATTTATACAGTAATAAAGAGATGCATATCTGTTACTTTACCTCCTACTGGCAGTGTTTGGTTGTTTCAGAAAATTATGTATTTATGCATTTCCTCACATTTGTATGTCTCTACATTTTAATGAACCTCTAAAGAGGTAAAGAAAAGTCCTTCTTGGGGAGATGATTTAGATCCACTTTTCCATCCTCTATTTTCTCTGCATTTTCTCTGTAAATGTTTAATCTTTTCCTGTCACCTTTAAAAAAATAAGTCAGTTTCCAATCAGTTTTTGTATGGACTTTGTTTACATGCAGGGTTTTCCAGGTTAGGCTACCAAGGCAGGTTAAGGAGTACAAGTCACTGCCTTTTGTTTATTCTTTATTTTGACTTTTTTTTTTTTTTAGCTATTTCTATATTGTACTGCTTCCATTATGTTTATTTCAAATTGTTATATTTTTAAAGAAAAATAAATGAATTCACCAGTGGAAATACTTACATGTATTGTTGCTGTATGAGTTACTTTGATGGCTTGGGAAACCTGTGAGAATAGTCTTTTAATGTTATGAGTGAAATTGTAAAGTGTTGGCAATTTCATGTAAAGGTTATACCAGGAGAAAGTGAAAATACAAAAGATGAACACCTCAGCTGCTCGTGTATTTTGCTCAGTTCTGGTAGATGTGAATAGATGAGTGTTGTGTCATTTTCTGTAATTCTGAATCCTCATAAAGCAACATATTTATTTATCTGCTGTCACTACTGATGCCACAAGTCAGAAATTTCCAAGTGACCTTAAGCCAATTACAGTTTAAATCAGGATGTTAACACACAGCAAAGATATTAGCACTTTAGGTCTCTGTAATTAACATATTAACATAACAGTCAGTGACAGTTACCTGTGAATCCTTTTGTCTGGGTTCGCATACATGTCCTTGAAATATAGTGCCTGTTACCTTATTTAAGCACTTGATATCCATATTGACTGTCACCTCTTTGGTGGAAAATGCTTTTAAAAAAAATCACTGCATTTAAAAACTTTGTCATGCAAAGAAAAAACATTTTTAAAAAGAAACAAAAAGCTGCTGCTTTCTCTACGTGGGCTGCTGTTCAGTCACATTTTCTAGTGTTTAGTCATCTCAACAGAGCAATGTGTGAATAAGAGTAGGAAATATAAAATACATTACATAGTTAAATTAATTTCTTCCATGTTGTCAAAATACAATTAAAAAAATTAAATTATTTAAAAGTTAAGAAATATAAGTGTTGTACAGAACTAAGAAACCAGGAGATGGTGAAAGCAGCTGGAACACACACCCATCAGCTACTTTTATTGCCGTTTGTTGTTGATGTTTTTAATTAGAAAGATGACTGATTATTAACTACAATGCTTTTTGTTCCTCATTCTGCTCCTCCACATGCAGATGCCTCCACTTCAGGACAGCTGCCCTGCAGCTGGGGTCCAGTAGAGGAGGCCAGAGAGCCAGACAGCCAAGGAGAGGACAGAAAAAAACAAGATGTGATTTACCAGCAGGTCGTTTGTGTGAGAATCATGGATGTATTATAAGAACATCCATGGTGAGAATAGAGCGCAGCTTAAGCCATGCATAGCCAGATTGTTCCAAGCATGTTGCTTGTTTATGTACACAGACCACCAAGAAAGCTAAAAAGCTTGTTGGTGCATAAAACTGTAAAAGTCAGAATACTAAGATGTAAATCATGAACCCAACAAGAAAGAAGAATGTCAACTATTTTCCAAAGATACCACTACTATTGGTCGTTATTATTATTATTATTATTATTATTATTATTACACTGGATGCCTCCCAGTATATTTTACTGTTGAGATTATCATCACAAATTTTTGATTATATTTAGGTGTCTGTAGAATTGGACTTATTTCAGAAACAGCATGGCTTTTAGTCTCTTTTAGTTCTTATGCTGTTTCAGACAAGAAACATACAACATTTCTTTACCACATATCCCACTTTTATTTACTTTGTTGTGGATCATCATGTGTTAAATTTTACATAATTTATTCTCTGCATGTGTATGCACATGCGGTCTGTGTACACATTTAATAGGCGGTCCTTCCACAAGCACAGCAATGAGGAACCCAGATTCTGACTGATAGATAACTGTGTTGTTTTCTTTCAGTTTAAACTTGCAGCTTCCAGTCTGTGTGGTAGCACTGTGTCCTATAATGTGCTCATTTTTACCAGCTGGATTTGGCTTTTTACCAACCCCAGTATAATTCAGAGAATAGGAGCCTGAGTTGAACAATTAGGCAAACGATGTTCCTTTCTGATTTTCATACTGCTGATTTAATATATGTCTTATGTGTAGGCACCTACACAGACCATGTTTAATATAACATATTTGACATGACTTGGTTTTAGACTTTGTTCTTCCATTTTATTCTTAGTTTTATGTGTCACCACTGGTTACACATGCTTCACCTGAACATGTCTCAAAACAGATAGAAAGTTTTAACATGAGTTGTACGATACATTTTACACCAAGAGATTTGGCTCTGGGATGAAACCTCACTCTGCTTCTTCTTTAAGTTGAAGCAGCAGTGAAGCCTGTTGTTCCTGCTGTTCCAGCTTGATGAGCACCTGATGACACAAGGTGACACAAGAATTAAGGGCACTATCAATTCATCCATCTATTTACAACTAAGAACATTCTGGAACATTCTGCAGATTCATTTGTGAGAGGTGAGGGTGTCAAGAATGGGTATAAAAGGGACATTTACTCAAGGGTTTCTATTTCTAGGCAAGGGTGACTCATGGGTCTTATCATGGCTACTGTTGTAAATATTTTATTCTTCAGTATCATTCTAAGCATTTATCTTATATTTTAACTTTTATCATTTACTCTATTATCATTTACTTGTAGCAGTTTAATTAGGGATTGTTTTAAGCTGTTTTATGAGCTTTGCAGAATACACAGCATAAGTATAGAGAAGGGCAGAGCAGAGAAGCTTGAAACAGCCAGTGGAAAAATTACTAGAGGGAAGCCTTAACATAGTAGCAGAAAACTACTGGCACAGGGTGAATGGAGAGACACCAGCTGTGTACGTGACTGAGATAGTGCAGACAGGGACAGGAGTGTTTTGCAGATTTCACCTTGACCAGCGGCGGGAGTGGAAAGGAGGAATCCAAAGGAGGAACTGAGAAGAGGAGCAACGCTATGAACAAATACACATTCACATGAACTGGCACCAAACATACACACACATAGTGTCATGCATTGTAATAGTATAAAAGAGGAGGATTACTAACACAGGCAGGTCTTTCTGGCTGGACCTGAGGACTCTGTACTTCATGTATTAGAGCTCAGCAGCTAAGGCTAAGAGATGACCTCCTCTTAAGAGATATGTAACTTTTAGTCTTTTGGGAAACAAAGAATTGTCAATTCTACTCAATGTCTCTGGTGTTTATGTCTCCCTATTTCAACTGGATTTTTGAACACAATATTCCTTCTGATTAATATTACAGATTTTGGAAAATTTTAAAACCAACACTACCAACCAGTTGGGAGTCTTTACACAAAAAAAATGGGATGTCGCTCATCACTTTACGCCAAACTCCATTAGAGAAACACAGATTAGTTAGGGGGAAAAAAGAAAAGATCTTTTGTATAATTTCAAAGAATTTTGGTTTTTCATAGTGATTAATGCTGCAAAAATATTCACAGTCTAATTAAATCTCAGTGCATAAAGGTCAGTGCCAAAAAACTGCTGGATGCATGTGACCATTGAGTCTCTATCCAAAAGGCTTTATAAGTTCACTTTCACTCAACACGGACTGCCACTTCATCCAAATAAAAAGTAGCCTGAAACTGAAAGTCTAGTCTAAATGACAAAGATGAGGAGAAACATTCAGGCAGTAAGGGGTGTGGAGGTGCATCATTGTCCATGAAAGGGTGAATTGTAGTGAGAATGACACTGATACAGGGGTTGATATAGGAATTTTGGAGAGACATATGACCATTTCAGTGGTTATTTCAGTAGGATAATCAGACCTTGTTCTACACAATTTATAAGAGCCTTTTCATGTGGTCCTGTCTTTTATTCCTAATCAAAATGTATTAAGTGTCACAAAGAGGAGAATCATACAAAAACCACAAGACTGTTGAACAGCTGATATCTTGAGTACAGCAAGAACAGATTTATTTGCAAAACTGGAAAAAACAATATCCTGATTTCCCAAATTATTCAACAGTGCAATGATTATATGAAAATGGTTAGCTGTCATAACCAGTTTGTAATGGGAAGTAAGTCACCATCTCTGGCCAGATAAATAGAGTGAGAATGGAAACTACAGTGTTCGTTTTATGTGCATTTGCTCAGGAAATTAACAGAGGAGGCAGAGCTCTGGCACCATAAAGACTTGACAGTGGGAAAAGCTTAAGAAACGATGAAGAGTTATTTATACTGCCTGAACACGGTAACAGCTTGTGACATTTCTTTTCAGCTCATAAGCCAAACCAAGATATAGCAAGGAGCAAAGCACAGAAACAGTCTCAGCGACAATCAGTGACCTTCTATTCCTTCACTGCTGCTGTTCTCTTTGACATGAAGAGATAGCAACACAATTTAGACGAAATAATAAGAACAAATCATGTATTCTAAGAGTAATTTTTCCCCACAACACTGTAAGTGGTGAATATCATATATGTTATCACTGAACCATTTTCAAGTAAACAAAGGTTTAGATGAACAATACATTCATATTTTGTGACTGTTTTACTAACTTTTCTGACTCTAACTTCCTTTCTAACGTCCAAAAACATGCTTGTCAGGTTAACAGGTGTTTCTAAATTCCCCCTAGATGTGCATCTGAGTGCTTGTCTGATGAACTGGCAACCTGTCCACTGTGTACCCTGCCTGTCACCTGATAGCAGCTGGGGTTGGCTGCAGCCCTGAAATAGACAAACCAGAGGAATCTGATAAAGTGTAAAAATACTGAAAGTGGAAGTAAACATTGGTGAGATAAAAGATGTTCAAGTCAGGTGTTTATGGTTACTTTTTTTTTGTTGATTCATTCGTTTTCTATACCTCTTTGTCCAGTTTACAGGGGAGCTGGAGCCTATCCCAGCAATTAGCAGGCAGGTTCACCCTGGACAAGTGGCCAGTTTATCACAGGGCCAACACACACACTCACACCTAGGGAGAATTTAGAGTGACCAATTTAAAGACCACTTTTATTTAAACTTAGGCAACTGTCTTTTTAAGCTGCCTGAGTTTAAACTGATTCAGTGACACATGTATGAAAAAAGATAAATAAATAAAACACAAACTGTCCTGTGCTATTACACAACATAAAATAAAAATCCCTGCTGATTTTCAGTTCATAGCTTGACTTTAAAAAGAGAATTTTTCTTAAAGCACACAAACAAAAATGTTTTAATTTTCATAGCTAAGTAGACACACTTGTACAATACAGAATTGGTAAACAGGAAACTCTCTTTTCTGGAAAACTAATTTCAGAGGTTTTCTTGATGGGAAGTTAATTTCCAATGCAACTTTTCTAACGTAATTCCGCAAAAGGCTAATAGTTTATTCAAGCCATGAAGCTTTGAGGATTCCTTTGCTGAAAATACAATACAAATAAGTTTTTTTTCTACAACATTAAAGACAGAAAGGGTGATTTGTTGCCATAAAATACATCAATAAAGAAGTTAGTGTAATAGCCCAGTTATCTCTCCCAGAAAAAAAAAAAAAAATGTGCTGATTGCATAACCTCCTACCTGATAGCCTGTTTCCAAAGTTCCATCTGTTTCATGAGAAAATGTGAACATGTGTTCATCGTGGTAAACATTAGTCACACAACACAGGCTTGAAATCTTTATCTTTCATGTTCTTTGTACAGTTTGTGACTAAAGGTACACTTCAAACCATAGTCCTGTCCACACTGAGGGGGAGAAGCTACATAAGAGAAAACATTGATATTTACACAGAAATTATGATATTAAATATTAGCATAAAAAGTTGGTACTAAAAGGGTAACACGACATCCACACACTGACTCAGTGATCAACGGGCCAATAGCATCAATCCAAAGAAACATTGATCAAGCATGTATAATATTAACCAGCCTGTAAAACTTTGGTTATTATAACTAAGTTTTAAATATATCTTGTCTGAGAGTGAGATTCAGTTTTCCTTTGCATTATGTGTAAATTTTAAAGGTCAGTATAAAATTTGGCACAATCTATTTTTGTTGAAAGAACGAATTGTTTTCCATTTAAACGTCTGACTGAGATCAGGAATAAAAATGCTGCTTTTTGTGATTTCATATGAATGGAAGTGACTGTACTAAATCAAAATGTGGTATTTTAACAGTTTATTTATTATACTTGCTGGAGCTAAATTTTCTAAATGAATACAGTCTCATATGTATCACACAGGAAATTAAATAATCTACATTCTCAAGTATGTTTTTGTCTTTTCGTTA
Organism: Melanotaenia boesemani; assembly: GCF_017639745.1. Lineage (NCBI taxonomy): Eukaryota > Metazoa > Chordata > Actinopteri > Atheriniformes > Melanotaeniidae > Melanotaenia > Melanotaenia boesemani. The sequence continues at coordinate 21,307,455 of NC_055695.1, read as the reverse complement.
GATATCCAGAAGAGCAAATTAAGGAATATGTGCGGTACTGTATGAGCAGTCTATAGTATTGTGCAACAGAAACCAAATCCTCTATATAAGCTCATATTACTTATATACAGTATTATTTTTATTATGTCATATTCCACTTGGGTAACTGTCTACTCATTTGTTGGTATTAAATAACTGAATTCAGGTAGTTTATTAATCCCTCTAATCACCCCTAAACTAGTTGTTTGTCCAAGTGGAATAGCAGAGAATTATGCAGTCACTATATTGAGTATTGAAATGGATGTAAAGAAGAGGCTTAAATGTATTTAATTATGTCTAGAAAGTGAAGTTCCAGCTACATTACTGCATGTTTTAAAAGGTAAGTGTAACATGGGAAATTTAGAAGTGTATGTGGAGTTCATGTTGATTGAAACATTGAAAGGGAGGCTACATCAAACATTTTAAGGGAACTGCTAACCAAAGCATTAAAAACCAACAATTTTATTGAGTTTTTTTTTTCTTTCTTTCTTCTTCTTCTTTCTTTCTTTTCTTTTCTTACTATGAATGCCCTGGGGGAACGAAATGTAAGCTTCCACGGCCTTTGTGGTGGCAGTTTTATATCTCCAACTCTGCAACCAGACCAAAATTGATCCACAACTTTGATTGCAATTCACAAACTTCTACTGCATTAGAGTGACACAGACTTTAGCATCCTAACCAAACACCCAAAGATGAAGAGAACTGCTAAAGTCAATCTTTATTTTAAAATGAATAAATGCACCTAAAAACAGAAGTTAAATGTGGTGAAATTTGATATATAAATATACATCACATTTTACTACAGAAAAAAACAAGACTTTGTTTCACAATAAGCACAAATATCTCCCATGTTTGCATGTTTTCAACTTTCCTTGTTAGCCAATCGTTATTCAATCAAGCCATCCAATAAAAAGCGAAGAAAAAATATTTATAAGAACACTATGAAAAAAGTTTAAAGAAAAAAAACTACAACGAACTTAAAACAGCTTTAATGTTAATCAAAAACAACTAACACATAAAAAAAATACAGAATCAAAATGACTCCAAACCAAAATAAATAAAAAAAAAAAAAATAAAAATAAAACTTCTTAGTTATGACCAGAAGGTGGCAGAGAAGTCTCAGCTTTAAATTGAATTCTTGTACCCTGCACTCATCGTGCTCTTCACTTTCCCTTCAGTACTCATGTGGACATTATATATATTTTATTTATTTGTTGTGAAACATTCAGCTTGCAGCTGTGAACTGCTGGACACAACCAGCCTTTTGATGCATTCAATGCTGCTTGGAAATGTGCAAAAATCAAATAAAGCTCCAAATCAGGGAATTGCGTACAAAAGATTACCTGCTTAGCTCCATGGGGTTGAACTAATATAACTGGGGGGTAAACATGGTGTTTGTCATGCAAATAGAGTTAAGTGTTAATGCACACTCATGAGCCAAAGTATTGCACACATGGCCGGATGCAACAAGCAAAGGGTGGCCCTGTGTGTGTGACTGCTGGTGGGGAAACATCCAGACTGCCTGGCGGGGACAAAAGGCACCGCAGCCCAGTGTCATGCTGTTAACTCATGCAAAATTTGCTTTATTCTCAACCAGTAAGCCATTAATTAACTCAACATTATTTTTCTTCAGATGGTAATTTTGTCTTCTATTTATTTTAGTATCCATCCTGTAAGTGTATGACATGAAGATGCTGACTGAGACCTTTTGCTTCGATATGAATTTAATTTGAATCGAGAGATGTCTAAAAATGTGCAGGATTGCGATCCTCAAGGAAAAGAGCTGAACACCCCTAGTACAGTTCTTTCAGAATCCCAGAAGTTTTTTTCTTTTTTTTACCTCGGCTTCACCAAGGTAAAAATTCCCACCTGACTGCACATTTATTTAGTTTCAAAGCACCCAGGCACCTCCTCTTCCTTCTCTCATCCGTATTGTGCTTGAGTCATCAAAGCCCATGCTTAACAAGATCAATTATATGTAGAGAGGAATCAAGCAGACCGCTGAGGGCTTTGTATCCCTCTCTTTGGATGCTCGGCTGTGCGTAAAGGCGTCGAACTGGCGACGATCAGATAACCAAAGAGGAGCCAGACAAGGAAGTCAGGAGGAGGGACCAGAGGTAGTGGCGTGGAGTGAGCAGAGAGAAGAGTTTATGCTGGACTATCCGGACGCCTCCGGAGCTGTAAAGTTGGAGTGTTCTGTGTGTTCTTGGGCTGACACTCATGCGCGCTAAGCGGCGCTGGACCTCAGAGGTGCTGCGTATCTGCTCAGAAGTGTTGTAATCTTTTTGTTTGTTTGTTTTCTTCGTTTTCTATTTTAGGAAAGTTACGCTCCTCTGCTGTCAATGCCAGCACAGGTAGAAAGGATCCCGGAAGAACACGTTGCGGCGGTTGCCAGGTTATTTGCATAACTTGTTCATTTATGTTAAAGTAAGGGAACACCGATGGGCTTGTTTATACTCTCCGAAAAGTAGTTCATTCTTTCTCAGATTTAAGAAGTAACGAACGAAAAGAAAATGACGGACACGAGGAAGAAGATCCTGTATGTGGTGATGGATGTTTTGTGCGTACTAATTGGTAAGTTCTGGACACTGAGTTTTGAACTATACGTCAGCATTTTGTTCTTCTGGTATCCAAGGACTGCGTGTCAGTGTTGTCACAAGTCCTGGTGACAGCAGTTTCTTTTCTACTAATTAGGACCGTAAATAAATGTGTCTATGTTTTGCAATGATAACAGCAACTTAACAACTCGTTAAATAATAAAAACGGGTCTTTGTTTCTTTGCACGTTAATCAGACAGATGCCAGTTGCCAGACTGGATGCCAGTTGTTTTAGCCCAGATTTAAATTCAGTGGCCTGTTGAGGTTTTTATTTAATGGTCTTGCGTTAAAGGAGAAGCATGTCACCCTGTCTTTATTATCTGTATTTGAATGTTATCCAGACTGTAAAGTGACATTAAAGGACAGCATGCACGGCACAACAAGATAAGGATACCTCCCTCTCACCCTCCTCAAGAGTCGATCTTGTCCTCACGTGCTGTAAACTCCAGCCCTTCTCTCCAAAAACTCTGCAGGACTTTACAGAGACTCAGGAAGCTAAATGTTTGTTTATGGAAATTTGATATGCATGTGTGCACCCTGCATTTTCCTCATTTTCTGCAATATCTTGTTTGCCAAAAATCCTCTGAAGAATGTTCCTACTTGCCAAACAGTGCATTTTTCCACATATTACTTCCTCTTGTGCTTTACAGAGGTTGTTTTGAGTAGAGCTTTCGGCCAGTGTAATTTGGACAAAGTGCCCTTTTCTTTGTTCTTTTTTTAATAGCAAGCATTTGTCTTTTGATTACAGTTTACAGGATGAAACCGCTTATGAAACACAGATGTTGAAAGTGATGCCATCTATAATCAGGAATATTGTATTTAGTTAAATCTGATAGGTTTTCAAAGTGAATTTACAACTATAAAAAGATTGTATTATTGTGCATAGGTGATATTTTCATTAAATTATTGAATTATTTTTTGCCAATGGTGTAGTTTATTCAGATTTTTAAAGATCTATAAACAAACATTCAGTTAGAATGTATTTCTTTTACCTTCAGAATGTCAGTTTCTCTGTATTGATAGTAAAAATTTCCCTATTTATGGCGATATTAAAATTAAAAATCACTCAACACAGCTGCAAATACACTCAAAGCTGTGTTTAAATGGCAAAAATGACTCAAAATAAACACAAATATGTTAAAACAAAATCTTAGAACAACCCCAAGCAGACTGTAAAATAATTCAAATAGATTAAGCATTGGCACAAAATACCCTACACAGCTTCAAAGAAACTCAAAACTACTTCTTGGTGACAAAAATTATGCAAAATAAACACAAAGATGTTCAAAATGATTTGTAACCCAGATATGACTCAAAACAACTTCAAAAAGAGGTTAAAATGACTTAACATAAGCAAAAAAATACTCAGTAACTCAATACAACTTCATAGAGACTCAAACTCGCCAACAGTTAATCAAAATAAACACAACGATATTCTAAAAGGACTTATAACAACCTCAAGAGGACCCAAAACAACTTCATTCACCAACACCTTCAGAAGATGTTGTTTTCAGGCGCAGCCACAGGGATGGTGTGTGTATGTGAAATGTACCACTGTGGTGGAATATTGGTTTTCTGTGTTAATGCCACAAGCCCATGACAGACATGTGTTATGCAATGGTCTGGTGTTTGCTGGTGTGTTCGTGTCTTGTTGTGTCTGCGCTGGTGATAGTGCTGAGCTGGAAGGTGAGCAGAGGTAGGGATTAGGGAATTTTTCCGTCTGTGGGAACATCCACAGACATTTTGCTGGCACAAGTCTTGAATTAATGCCTGGTTTGGGTTGGTCGGTCAGGTCTGGATGACAGTATCCCACCCTTTTTCCTACAGTTTCCTTCTTGCCACCCACGTCATTCTCCCAAAAAGTCATCAACCTAACCCCAAGCTTATGTGAGGTTGCCCCAGGCATGTAATAACGGCATGACGGAGCTTGTAATTATGCTGACCATTAGCATAAACAGAAACACAGTTTGGAGATGGGTTTTGTCTGCATTTTGGAACTGTTTATGCTTTTTTGTCTTAACCTATACAGTGTGTAGATTGTGTCTTTTCCACCATCTTTCATTTGGAAATCCAAAGGCCAAATTACAACAGCAGCTGCAATGATACAATGATTTCTTTGGCTTGCTCGCTGTCACTCACACCCTGCCCTGCCCAGGTCAAACTATCAACTGTTTCTGTCACTTGAATGGATGCGCCACCCTCTTTTTTTTTCTTCTTCTTCTTATGATATCTAACAGGTACATGCAGAAATCTTAAAAGGGCAGTGCACCCAAAAATGTGTTTTTTGAGTTGGTAACAACACAGTATTACTTAATTGTGATGAAAATCACATATACTGTTGATAAAATTTGGATTTTTTTAGTTCATTTTAAAAACGGGATTTTGTGGGGACAAAATGACTCATATTGCCCTCTACAGGGTAAAACCAGGTTATGTTGTTCGTGACCTAGAGAGGTTATCTACATCACGAGAAAATTTTAAAAACCCCACAGCCCCTCCCTCCAGATGCAAACGGATGGGTCCTGCCTAGCAGCTATAGAAAACCACGCCCACCAACGCATATGAAGGGATGTGAGCTTATATGGTGTAGATTTGCTAGTTTCAAACTTCTATTTCTCAGACTTCACAGAGTTTCTGATTAAATATTCCTGCAATGGGACTGATTTGTGCTTTTGAGGGGTGTAAAACTAACATCGGACTTTATTCTTTACCTGCTGATCCTCATCTGGCGACAGACAGCAGCTCAAATCTTAGCAGCGGCAACTTACAGCGACACTTCCTGCAGCTGCCACAACCTGCCGCAAGTCTCCACAGCTTTCCAGAGCTGCTGGAGCTGCTGACAGGCCAGCGTTAACAGTGCTAACGGCTCAGACTGATACGGTTCAGGAACACCTTGTTCAGGTGTAGCTGAGGAGATTCAGGAGGGGAAGAGTTTTCCATCTCAAAGACCGCTCTGTGGTGTAGCTGCTTTCTGAATCTCGCTTTCCATCTATCTAGTGGCTACTGAGCTGCGGTCTGTCAATCATTTCTGCCTGTGTATCTCGACCTGCCCATTCTCCACTCTCTGATCATCCCAATCCTTGCAGTTTCAAGCTTTTTTCAAATTCAGCAGCGCGTGGAGTTACGCAAAAAGGTGTGTAGTTACACTTTAAATAAGTGCTAGTTTAGCACTCCCTTCCTCTACGAGGTCTGGTGTACTGTCTGCCTTGTTTCCTGTCTGATTTGTTGTGAGGTACGTTTGTGCCATCTGTGCTTTCCAAATATGTGTCTTTGTCTTTAAAATTATCGTACACTGTGAGCTCTTGGTGTCTTTTCTTTCTCTCTGCTTTTTTTCTCAGAGTAGATTCCCTCCCCCTCACCTCCCCTTGTCTGTGTAAATCTACACTCAGCACAAATATGGTGGGTGTTGGCCCAGGGAGCAGAGAGGACACACCAGGCTTTAACCTGTTCCTACCCACAGCTCATGGTCATAGGTGCAGTGCTGCAGGTGAAAGAGTCGTAGGAGGAGTCACGGTTCAAATTCCTTCATGACTCAGGCGCTGCTACAAGCTAAATGAATGGCAATTAGCTGTGACTCATGAGTAATGTGTGAGACTAAATAGCCTTGAGGCAAAGCATTGGTGTAGCACATGCTCATGCAACCTTTGGTTTTTCTGTGTGTTCATTCTTTGTTGTGCTGTTATGTGCAGCATGTTGTGACAAACCTGTTGTTTTCACCAATTTTCTTTTTTTAATTTGCAGAGACACAACTTTTCTCCAAAGGTGGCATTGGATAGATAACAGAGCCACCCAAACACAGTTTCTCTGGGTTTGTTTGCATCTTTTATTGTCATCTGCAAAACCAAAACTTAATTCCCAATATTTATTGACTGAATCATTAGTCTAAAACAATAGAGCATTCTCCCAAAATTATCCAATGTTTGTTATGTTTAAGTTGTGTGTGTGTGTGTGTGTGTGTGTGTGTGTGTGTGTGTGTGTGTGTGTGTGTGTGTGTGTGTGTGTGTGTGTGTGTGTGTGTGTGTGTGTGTGTTATTGTCTTTTTCTTAGACAGATTGTTGGGAGTGGTGTGCTTGTTGGTCATGCTTCAGTGTCTCCTGGGAGCTGGGCCTCCCATGTGGTTTTGTTGGGAAGACTGATTGTCCTGAGTTCTCAGAGAAAAGTAATGAAGATGCGTGGTGGGAATGGTTTTTCTCTGGAGACTCGTGTCATGGAAACTAAGGTTACAAACAAGCACACAAAATGAACCGCTTTTTGTTTTTGCTCTTTTTGCCTTTTTAAAATGATTTTAACTTCATAGCTGCAAGTAAGTTTCTGAGTAATATAATTTAAGCTTCATTTCATTTCGAGCTTTCATTTCATTTTATCTGAAAGTGGCTACAAATATATCAAAGGGGAATTTGAAGGGTTTGATCACATGAACTCCCTTAAACTTGCATTTTATCAAATGCCCAACAGGAGGCAATCTACTGAACATCTTATTAAGTTGATGGTCTCAACTAACAAGTTTTTTTTCTCTTTTTTATTTTTGGAGCATGAATGTATTCTCATCTACAGTAAAATAGACAATAATCCACAAAACCTTGCACTCATATAGGCAATGGGTTTTGTTGCCAGCATAATTGCTAACATTCGTTCCTGCGTACCACACCTGTTTTCTTTATCTTGTTAAGAACTTTGTATTGCCTTTGGCATGAAAAGGGCTTTATAAATAAAGTTTGATTGATTGATTGATTGACCTGTTACCAGGAGTTCCACTAGGGGGATATGTCTGAAAACTCGGACCATAAGTTAGAAATAATTCCGGATTTGTAGGACGTATCTGATTAAAAGGGAGACAATGGCTACTAACATTACAACCAACATGTACCACGTTCTAATCAGTGGACAGTGCCCACTGTGTACTATTCATTGTAAAAATGCATTATGAGACTTTATTAGTGGTTGGTTTTGTAACATGCTACTGTTTTCTAGCCTGTTTCCAGTTACTTTTTTTTCTGTTCTAGCTGTAGAATTAGTCACCTGCTGTTTATCCTGATCAACCAGCCCCTAATAATCACATTAAAGTAGTAGAAATGGACAAAATCTGTTTTATTTAGAAGATTTTCTGGAAATCCAGTTGAAATGTACAATACATTTAGACGGAAACTCAGTTATTGTTTTTGAAATTCCGATTAACATTTGTCCCTGAATGCACCATCAGTACAACACTGGTAACAGCTAATACAAAAACAAACATCAGTAACACGCTGGCCTCTTAAGGAACTGGTCTTAATATTAGCTGTTAACGACTTGAAAACACAAGAATAGAGCTTAAGGTCGAGAGTTTATGGAGCTGATGTGTGTTGGAGGAATTACAACATGAGTTTTCAATATGTCATTATCCAGCCAGTTATTGTTATGAACTAGGTGAGTGGTTTAACAACTTAGGCCAGTTCAGCAACTGATCTACAAGATTATGCCTAAAACATGGACTGGAAGTATGCCAGCTGTCCATGCCAAACTGCAGACAAGAACTGTGACAATTTTGAGAATAAAATTGCCAGTTTGGTGTATGAGCTCATCTTTCAGGCTATTTAATGTGTGCTCTCTCAAACTGTCGTTACGAGGTCAAAGAAATCTGTTTTACAACAGAACTCAGAAGAGACAGACCCTGAGGAAGAGGGGGGAGTCGTGAAGCTGTGAGCCAAAATGATCCACTCTATTTAAGTAGATCATTTTTGGGTGATCTACATAAAAAATGTGCCTCCTTCCTTAATTTTTCCATCAACAGAGTTCTTCTTCATTTGTCCAGTGTGAGTTTAGACCGCTCAGCTATCTGACGGATATCGAGGAGGAAGCAAAAGTCCCATCCTCTTCCTGTTTTAATGGGGTAATTGCAAAGCATTCATCCTTTGTATCATAAATCAGTTATTCTTCCTCTTTACCTGGAAATGAAAATAATTGTATGTCAAAATGTAGGAAGAGGACACAGTTATAGTATATTTCACTTCATCTGTGCAGTATAATGATAAACGGTAATCTATGTTATGTAGAATAAGAAAAAAAGCAAAAATCTGCAGTATGTTTAGTTGAATTTCTGAGAAGGTCAGTACCATTCATTACAGTTGTACATATTATGCTGTCTTTTAACTCCTCCCGCAGGTCTTTCTGTTTTAGGTTTAAACCTGTGTGGCCCACTTCTTTGATCCCCTCTAAACCTAGACTCTTTGATTGCCAGCCCAGATTTAGCTGCTCCCACTCAGCCTTGCCCACCAACCCCATCTCCTTCTGCTCTGCTTGAAGCTAAGCATGCGTAAATGATAGACAGAGTAAAACAGTGGGATTAAAAAAGAAGAATGGGCCACAGCAGCAGCAGCAGCAGGATTTGGTGTGACTGGCGAAGTTGGGCGTTCCTCATGTGAATTAGAATTCCAGAGGCCAACGCCAGCAGAGCTTGTAGGCTCAGCACATACCTTCCACATTAGTCAGTCCAGCTTGGGGTGAGACAGTCAGAAAGAGGGAGGGTTTAGTTGTTCTGTTGCCACAAAGTGACCTTATTAAAGATCTGTAAAAACCACTTGATACATTATACAAAAGTTTACTGAATTGCAGGGAAGAAACAAAAGAAAAAAGAATGCCTTCTTGTGTCTTTGTATCACTGTGAGGGGATGGACTGATGGTTAGTTGGAGAAAATGGCTTTAGAGTAAGGAAGGTATTAAAAGAAGAAATGTTGAAACATGAGCTGAAACAAGAGCAGCCAACAGAAGGAAAAGATCAACACAAAACAGGGCAAAATACAGAAAGAGGAAACTTGGTGAGGTCTGAGTGACCTTGATGGTAAAAAGACAGGAAACGAGAGTGGAAGAAATTAGATGGAGGGGCAAATGTTCCAGCTGTGACCCTGAAGGAATGTTTTAGACCAAGCAGGGCAACCCAGGGGCATGAGAACAGGCCTCTCACGCCACACACATACATAGCCTGTACACACCTGAAAGTATGCATAATGACAACCCACACTATGTTTTTCAAATTGAGGAAAGTAATTGTCCGTCTACATGAGTCTGCAGGTGCAGCAAGTTAGGTCAGAAAAACAAGGGCGAGTTGCTGTAAACCACCGGAGCTACTTCCAGATGAACATGACAGCTTTATTCAAGGTGTCAGCCTTGTGTGGAAAATGGAGTAAGACGGGCAAATACATGTGTGAGAGAGGACAATTAATAGGAGAAGAATACAGAGAGGCAACAGAACTGAAAAGGCAGAGAGAGGCTGTGACCAGCTTCGAATCACAACACAGACCGGAGAGCGATTGTGGTCCAAACAGTCCTGCATAATTGCACATCTACCAGCTAAATAAAGCATCACCCATTGAGGCCTCTATATTTACAACAGAGGGGGAAGAGTATAGGAGGATACTGCAGTAAAGAGAGTGACACACTGAAAGAGGAAGGCTGCAGAGAGAAGAAGGAATGACCTTAAATAAGAGAGAAAACCAGAATGGAGGATGTGAATCAGCACTGGTGGAAAGTAGAAAAGAGAAAGGAGTAGTATCAGTTAACATTCAAACCTGACTGTGCTTCAGCTTCTTTTCATACACAGTATCAGTTACTTTCTGTCGTTTTATGTTGCAACAATGGCCATTTCAGCTTGTGGAGACACTGAGGTGCCACTGAGGATGAACGGTAATCTGCAGCCAGGTGAATGAGACTCCGTCACCTTGGCAAAGTGGAATCAAAGCCTTTAAGTAGGCCCTCCTAAATCTGAGACAGGAAGCTACATCCTTCCACTTCAAACAGATCCCCATTAGAGTTTTCTGACTGGCAGCCTGCGGATTAGTTTTCTGGCCACATTCCAAATAGGCTTCCCTTTCCTCCTTTAGTCTGACAAAGCAGGTGTTAAGTTAGATGATTCTCAAAAAGCCTAAAATAAAAGCCTCCATGTACACACTTTTTGTGCTTTCTTTAATTTTCTCTGCTGAAAAATCTGCAGATATCTGAGTTTATACTGGGACACTTGGTCTTTAAGTGCATGCAGTTAGTTTGGCTTGTGGGATTGTCTCGTGGTGTGCTGGCGGCCTATTTTGTACACCAGTGGGTCTAATTTTGTCGGCTAGCTGTGTACGTCTACTTTTCAAGAGAATAGCTGGTTTGTTTCTTACAAATATTATCCACACATGAGACGAGCATACATACACAGCTGAGGGCAAAGTGTTGGTTCTGTAGACTCTTTACATCATTTTATTTCAGTCTTTTTCATTTCACCCACACATGTAATTTATGGCTTACAAGTTGAAATGAGTTGTCAGCTTAATTAGTGCTTCATGTAGCAATGCAGGAATGAAAAATGAATAAGCTTTTACAAGCCCAGAGAAGTACTATGAAGTCCAGGTGCCCTGACTTCACTCAGTCCATAAACTGTGTTGCAAACTGGCAAAATCCATGTCAGGCTAAGAGGATTTAATGGGCATTAAGAAACATAACAACCATTAGCATATGGCTTACAAGGTAAATATATACATTAAAAACTTATTTGGCTGTTTGAAGCTTGCTATTTGTAAAAATAAATAAATAAAAAAAGGCTAGCATAGCAGATATTGGTTTTTGTCTTTTCACTTTATCTTTTCTCCTGCTTCCCCGGGACAAATGAACCTTCTCTGCCAAGTGTTTGTAGTTTGAAGTAACAATACCGTGCGACCCCAGTGAGGAAATGACTGTTGTTCTGCTGCTTTATGGCGCCTGCATCGAGTGGATAAACATTTGCACACACTGTGTCAACGCAGGCCTTTAAAACTTGCTGAATTAGTGTTTGTTCAAACAAGTCTTTTCATTTGCTTTTCCAGTTTGCTTTTAATAAAAATTCAAACATTCCACACTGTGGTGGAAGTGGTTCCAGCTGACGTAATAATGTATGTCAAATAGAAACAGATTTCATGTTGCCTTGTCCTACAGTGTCCCCCTTTACCTGTGATGACAGCAAACACATATTCTCCACCTGTAGTTACTCGAAAAGACATTTGTTTTCATGTCTGGCAATATTATCTGTCCAAATCATGTTAGCTTGCACCACTAGTTGCAATCGATACTATACACATTAAGACCTGATTGTGTTTAAGATACATACTTTAAGAATAATTGCTTTGTTTAATGTGTAAACCAAGAGTATGTACAGACCTGTACATATAGTGTTAGTTATCACATTAATAACCCCTGTAACAGTCTTATCGTTGACATGGCTCTGTTTGATTTGAATTTGCTAACTAGTAAAAGAAAGAGTGCACCTCGTTCTCTACATCTTGTTCCACTCTTTCCAGCTGGTAGCAGGATGCAGGATACAGATGCAGGAGCTGCCACCAAAAAGCCACATCAGTAAATCCTTTTCAAGGTGCTCCCCTGCGGTGCCCGAGACAGGACGTTAGTAAAATCCAGTACAGACTTGACTGTATATTGTATTGTGGTTGTTGCAAACAGGATTTTGTGGTACTCAGAGGAAAATAATGTGGGCTTTGTGATTCCAGCACACCACATCCTGACATGGCTGGTACATGGTGGTTGGTGAGAATCTGTCATGTGGGGGGACAAGTGTCACCCAGCTGCTGCATGCAAAGAAAAAGGGTGTTTGGAGGACATGTGGAGTGACTGTTGAAAAGGCCTCCAGGCGTTAAAATTAATAATACATAATGAATGAGTACAATATGTGTAGGTGAGCTAGTGTGAGGATCTGACTGGTTTTATACATGTACGTTATGATGATGTTAGATTCTAAGCTTAACGTAAAAAAATAAGAGAGAATAAGTTTTAACGGCTTTGATGAAGGCATAAGAACTTCTTTCCTTTCTTGTCTGTCATGTCTAAACCCTGCTCCTCCAGGGTCGGATCATACGAGGGGTCCATGTGCAGTCATGTTTAATCAATTGAGCGCTATTGTTTATTCTGTTCTCAGCACAAAGCCTCTACAGTGTTTTGAGTCAATAAGACTCTTTGTCTTTATGGTGTCTGTGAACAACATGTGTGCGGTTGGCATGTTGCTAAACAATGTCCACGTTGGTCTCATGTCACCAGTAATAAATGCAATGGCAAACAGGAGCGACAGTTATACTGGATGTTATTGTTCTGTGTGAGAAGGAGATTTGTCCTGGGATTTTCTAACTATATGTGGTTTATTGTAATTGTGATGAGCTGACGTAAAATGCAGACAGGTTTAGTCACAATGATGATTCTTTTCCTACTAGTTAAGATTATAAAGTCACGAAGGATGCATGTTTTTTTTGGTTTTTTTTCCTCAGAGTATCTGTATCCATCATGAGAGGTAGAATTAAACACATCTCAGTCGAATCTTGATCCACCTCCCAGCTGTGTATTTTCCTTTTAGTCTCCATCCTCCTGGTCTCTCATCAGTCAGTCTAGCTGGAAGTCCTCCTGGAATTATGTCAGCTGCAGACTTTTTTTTTAAAGAATAGGAGGGGTGCACTGTTCATTTACACAGAAATGTAATACCATTGGAGACTGCTGCACTTCTCAAGTTTACCCTTTCTTTTTCATACCTGTTTTTCTTGCTTTTACTATGCAGCTGCTTGGTATTTCCACTGTGGCCCCTCAACTGTCTTGGTGCTGGATAATCAGGGTGGAGAATACATTCCTTACCAGGACTGCAGCTCACCATTCTTTTAATCAGTTTGTCTATTAATTTTTCACTCTGCCAGCTCTAATGAACATTACAAGTGAAAAGAAACTCTCATCACAGCCTGAATTTATGTCTTTTATTCTAACAAACACCCCATAATCCTTTAAAATTCAGACTTTATACTGGAAAAAAGCTCAAACTATTACATTTGTGAATAAAAATCTGTCACCATCGAACCCAAGGTTGGAGGAATCGCCTCTGGCTTTGCAGTGGGCCAGACGAGGCCTTTCTCCTACATACTGTTTGGATCTGCCTCAGGTTATATTCCATAATTCCCATCTGTTGCCTCCAGAGGGGACACAGTAATAGACAAGCAGCAGAGCGCCAGTCAGTTTAAATTCCCAGAAGCTGCTTGAGATCGTAGCAGCAAAAAGCAGCCAAGTATCAAAATGACTGAATTATTATGAATATATTTTTCATCCCTGCTACATTGTTCACATTGCCATAAACTGTGTTTAAAACATTTATTTTTAGTTTGAATTCAGCCTAACTTTAAGTTTTTAATAAGCTTGTTTTTGAATTAAAAGATTTACCCATGAATGTGTGTGTTAGAGAGAGCGAAGGTGAGCGTGGTGTTTTTTTAACTCAAGGCCATCATGGTTTCTCCCAACCCCAAGCTGCTACTTTGTCTTATTTTTAGACAAAGCCACATCATTCAAAAGTGTTGCAGTCTTGTGTGTTTTTGCCTGCAGGAATTTGTGTACAGACTTCTGTGTTTCCCCTCATTGGATCCTGTGGGATTTTTTTTATGTATTTATTTATTTTTTGTTAACGTATGCCTATGGTTTCGATGCAAGAACTATTTCCCACTGTTTGTTTTTGCTATTCCTTGCCGTGCATTCCCACCCTGACATTTAACTACCAAATGTTTTTGTTTTTTTTCTACTTCTCCTTGTGGGTTGTTTTTTTTTTCATTGTGATTTTTAGAACCCAAAGTCCGGCAAGAGGGAAAACAACTTGACTATCCTTAGAGAAACATTTTTAGTTCACCTCTCAGGATCTGGAATGATGTAATGTCTGCAGACTTGAAGAAAAATAGACAAATATGTTATTCCTTGAAGGTTTTTCTCTTTAATATTTAAGTCTGTTTACTTTGATCAGCTTAGAAGCAGGTCTACCCAGTCACTTGTCTCATTACTGATATATTTATCTAATTTTACTAAGGGTTCAATTTTTCAAAATATACTAAATAGTCTCTCCTAATCCACCTGTTCTGTTTTTTTTTTCCCTCCAGCGGCGCTGCCCTCCATCATCATGACCATTGTGTACAAACCTTATCAAAGGGGGATTTACTGTGATGATGAAAGTATTAAGTACCCCCTAAAACCAGACACCATCACTCATAGCATGCTGGCAGTCGTCACCATCTCCTGCACTGTCATCATCGTAAGTATTCCTCAGAGCATCGAAGCTGCCCTCCCTCAGGAAGTTTTGAGGTAGTTCAAATGAAAATCCTGGACAGTTTACACAACTTCAGCCATTTGAACAACATCCAGAGCTGTTTGCAGAATTGAAAATTCAAAATAAAAAAATAATTTTCTTGTTTTATCTCTCAGATCTGTTCTGGAGAGGCTTACTTGGTCTACAGCAAGAGAATTCACTCAAATTCAGACTTCAACCAATATGTAGCTGCACTCTACAAAGTGGTTGGCACCTTTTTGTTTGGAGCAGTCGTTAGCCAGTCGCTGACTGACCTTGCTAAGTACACAATTGGTCGCCCAAGGCCAAACTTCATGGCTGTATGCTCTCCGAAGGTCTGCACGGGTTATATGCATGTTATCAACTGCACAGGAAGGGTGGAGGACGTCACAGAGTCGAGGTAAGAGGAGAAGACTTCTGGATGTAATCCTGGTATTAATTACACAGTTTATAATTAGGAAGCAAAATGGCAAAATAAATAGGTTTAAAAACAATGAGGTTGGTTTCAAAAGTGGGTTAGTTCCTAGACATCCACATGCTAAAATGTGTTTTTTAGCAGAAATAAACATGTTTACAGCCTGGTACGTTAGATTATTCTGTTCTCCAAAGCTGATTATCCTGTATATAAAACAGCTTTATAAGAGGTTAAATTATTATTGGGTGAGTGTCATGGCTGCTACCCTTTGCAAATTTATTCAGTCCTGAAATGATGTGTCACATCCATGTCTTTTAAGGCAAATAAACTTGGGACTCAAAATAACAACTTACAAACAAAAATACTGCCTACATTTTATATAAAAGATAAAGAAATGGGGGCAAAATTTAAGGATTTATTGCCATTTTCCATAGAAATGATGCCATTTGATGCTTCTGAATACACATCTTGTGAAATGTGTCACATTTGTCCTGTTATTTTTGTCCCTAGATTGTCCTTCTACTCTGGTCATTCCTCATTTGGAATGTACTGCATGCTCTTCTTAGCAGTAAGTATTTCCTTGTGTCTTTAACCAAAATGTAAATATGCATTTCTATGTGCAGAAAAGAATGTAAACATGACCGTGTGTATCAGCTTTAAGCTTATCTTACAACATGCTTGTGCATCTGAATGTGTAATCAAGAGCTAATTGTTGAGAGGGAGAAAAGGCCCTTAGAGTCAGTCTGTTCCTGTAGATATAGAAGTACAAGGCAAGAGTTCAGAGTAGGAATGTGGACAGTGAGAGAAATACTCTTGAGGCGTCTGCCCCACCACCACCACCACCAAAAACAAATTCAAGGGTTGCATTCTGTCTTTTAAGCTTGTCCTGTTCATCACACTTGGCCTCACATTTTTGTATTAAAATCCAGGTGCCAGAACTGCAAAGACAGTTCCAAGCAAAGCACCATTTTTCTGCTCAAAGACCAAATATCTCAAGCTTGTGTCTGTTCCCATCTTTAGCTAGGCAAATACTACAAACAAAACAGAGCTAAGCCTTGATATCAAGTCTGTGTCCTTTGGACTGTTTTGAGAGACTGTGCAACAGATTGAAGTGCAGTGTGGTGAGTGTTTGGTATGATGCCAGTTTTTGCACCTTACTCTGCAGCTCAGCAGAAACTCAGGACGTTTGTGTTGCTGCCAGGTTCAAATATTTTTTTGGCATCTTGTGATTCTCATAAAAATGGAGTTTTTAAGGGTCTGTTCACCCAGGGTGGATATAAATTAGACTTGTACTCACCACCTTTGTAGCACACCGGCCACTGCTGAGTAGGCAAACAGTTATGCTTTTTGTTATCAATGTTGAGTTTAGACGGCATCAAATTCGTGGCCCAGTAGTACAAGTGACATTTTTTAGGCCAATACAGACTAAATAAACACTAACTCCAGCATTAATACACAGCTTTACCTCTAAAACATGTAATTTTAATCAATATAAGATGACCCAAGAACCAATAACATCCTCTTTTTTGACAATCTTTTTATCTGATTTCATTAACTTTTTTTTTTTTTGTTTGTTTTTTGTTTTGCCAATTTCCCTCTGCAGCTTTATGTGCAGGCAAGACTTGCGGCTAAGTGGGCCAGACTTCTCCGACCCACCATCCAGTTCTTCCTGGTGGCCTTCGCGGTGTACGTGGGTTACACCCGAGTCTCTGATTACAAGCACCACTGGAGCGACGTGCTGGTGGGGCTGCTGCAGGGAGCGCTTGTTGCTGTACTCAATGTGAGTCTCCACGACAACGTCTTTCAAGGAAAACACTGCAACAGTTAATGATTCCCACATCGTGCTTCCATTGGATGGTCAATCCTTCCACCAAACGCTGCTTCTTTGATGTTAATTTTGCCAATTCATCTTTTGTGAAGTATTTCCAGCCTCACATCTAGTGACATCTCAACTTTAAATCTTACCTCTGTGGTTTTAAACATTTGGAAAAGCAAATATAGGTGGAGATGTCTATCATTTACAAAATGACATAAAATGGAAATCTCCCTTTAAAGCAGAAAAGTCAGTGATGAAACAGTGTTTCAGCTTTATTTAATTTAAACAGTTAATTGGAAGCAAGTGAAGTGTAACAAGTGAAGTGTAGTACAGCAACGTAGTGTGTCCTGATTCACAGCTGGCAGCTTCTCTGCCAATAAGTCCGTTCTCTTCATTTTATCCAGCTGGGGCTCTTTATTGTTTGGCCCCTTCCCTGTTTTGATTGAACCTCTGTCAGCACTGCTTTCTGGAAATATTGGAGTGGCAGCATGTGAGTTTCTGCCTCTGTGTGAATGTGTGTTCATGTATGCGTAATTGGGACCGGAGCAGACGTCTTTGGCCTTCACTGGCTTTTAAAGACCCTTTGGGAATGGTGTTTTATGGCTTACAGGGGTTGTGCCTGCTCTCTGTGTGTTCCTCTCAGATCTGAGTCTCCATTGGTCATTTATATGCTGTTTGCAGACCTCTCTAGTCTTGTGTAATAACAATTTCCAGTCTGGCCCTTACATGTTTTCACTCCAATCTCAGTGGGGAAAAAAATCTAAGTGACCAACAATCAAATTCTTTTCCTCTTCTCCTTTCCTCTGCCTCCACAGGTTCGCTTTGTGTCCGATTTTTTTAAGGGGCGTCCTCCACGTTGCACAAGGCCAGACGCAGTTGATAGCGAGGAACCGGAGAGGAGGCCAAGTCTGCAGATTGGAGACTCCGAGCATAGCAACCATTACAACTACCGCAACAATCCTGGTCCTTTGTGATAAGGCACAGACACTTGGCTGCAGCCTGCAGACCCCAAACCTGTGTGGTAGTTTCTAATAGGGGGCTACAGCCACACTTAGTTCAGTTAAAAACCCGGCTCATCTGCAGTCTTGACTCTGACGGCTGCCTATTAAATCCCTGTGCCTTTGTGAGCTTTGCAATCAACCTGTTGCTTTTCTTTTTGAAAAGAAGATGGATATCTGGCATGTAGCTATCAGCCCCCATTACTCCCAGCTCCTTCACTCTGTGTCAACCACTCACACTCCACCTGCTCCACTGGACTGACTGAGAGGACTGCATCCCATTGCCAGGTGCCTGAGCCCCCTCTGAAAGACACCACAATGACCTTCTTTTCTCCTGCAGAAGAAAGGGAGAAACCTGTTTTTAAGAAGTTGATGTTAGACGTTTATTGCTGCATTTAGCAAAACTCCAGACTCACTGAGACAGAGCTGTAACACATTGTTGCCTTATTGAATACTGGTGGCTAGTGTGTCACCGGACAAGTCACAGCAGTTTAATCCGTTTCTTATGTTGCATTTTTCATAAAGTATCATGCAGTGAGTTTCAGAGAAAAGAAAATCTGATATTGATGATTACCGTCAAGTCCCGTTCTAGGATCACTTTTTATTTTTGGTATGTGACTTAATGAAACTTCAACTTTTAAAAAAAAAAAAAATGTTTTTAACTTCTGCATGTTGAGATCCAAATCTGTCAGCAGTGATTGAGGAGAAGTAAAACTGCTCATTCTTGAATGTTTAGAAACTGGTGGAGGTTCAGTTTGTGGATTAGCTTGATTTCAACGCACCTTAAACTGGCTCCACACCAGACCAAAGGAATGTTGCACAAGCTAAAAAGTCAGCTGCAGACCATCAGCTGTATATCAGCTTAACCAACATGTCATACAAGAATACAGCAACATCTCTTAGTCATCCAAATATAACTTACTAATTTAAGTAACCCTGATTTTTTTTTTCCCTTCTACATATTGGCAATCTTCTCTAAACTTTCTTCTGGCCGGTGCCAGCTAGCTTAAATTTTCAACATAGTTGTGTCTAATGTGGGCCAAATTCATCTTGAACGAAAGCTATAATGTTTTAAATATGTAAAAATGGACTGCAGATTTAAAAGCCATTGATGCATAAAGCTTTGGTTTCTGCTGAACTTTGTATTACATCACTACCACTACATGGCCGATGAAATATAAAGAAATTTGGCCTAATCTTCTTCTTTTATTGTATTTTATTTCAAATAATCAGAAAAGGACAAGACATCCGTTTTGAAAATGGTGTTTAATTTATTTCAAATAGAAAAACTTCTTTGTTTACTCTTACAAGGCTAGGAATGCCAGCTCTGTTAAGGGTTTTGTGCAATCACCCCTGCTTGCCACTATGAGCCACAAATACTGTATCTACTAATGCAATGAAATATGAGTTGTGTTTCTTGAAGGATGTGTTTATGTACATATATGCTTGTATGCTTTCATTTTAAGAAATTTTTGTTTTACCTGTACAGAACAGTGTGCCTTGGCTCATGCTTTCTTAGACTCATCTGTTGGATTTGCCAACCAAACAGATCCAGTTCCAGATCCAAACATAAGCCAGATGCCTTGGCAAGGCTTTTAAAGAGCTGTTGTAATAATGACAACGAGTTACATACCCAGCTGCGTGTTTTTGAAGCTGGTAACACTGCTTGTTCCCACTTCAAAGATCATTCTGTTCCTTTCCTCCCTTCTCATGTTAATAGATGTGATTCATTTGCGCACAAAGTCTCCTGTACGGTTTTTGTATAGCGTGCAGAACCCTGGAGGACTGACAATAGATCTGACAGACCACTAACCTGATAGTCCATTGAAAAAGTAGACGTAGATAGGAACACAGAGAGATTCTCACCTGGTAGTGATAGAAAGGGCCCTGAAGCTGTGCTTGGACTCCAGAGAGGAGGGAGGGTTACTAAAGAAGGGTGGGCTTTGCAGAGCCTCATAGTGAAGCATGGGCCTGAGGGATTTCCACAGATTTAAAACACTTAGAACACAACGAGAAACAGCTGGAACTGGTTGCAGTGAAGTGATGTGCTCTGCCCTCCCCCGCTTCCAACATCTAAATCATCTGTGTGTTACACAGCCAGAGTAACGAGGGTGGAGAAATATCACTGTTTGGTTCTCCTTTTGGTTTTATACTGATCATGTTTCTGCCTTGTGTTGCCATGCCTTCAGTAACTTAAAGCTTCTACCTGTCGACTAGTAGCTGTGGTTCATGTTTGCTTTTGTGTAGCCTATAGATCTTATCTATAGTCAGATAATTTAAAATAAAGTTATATTCCAACCTCCAATGTATGGATTTCTCTAAGTGCATGTATACAATCTCACAGACTTTGTGTGTGTGTGCCTTTTTTATTGCAAGTAACTCTTCACTGAAATGAAGCAACACAAATCTTAAGCCCAAAAGTCAGAAGACTTGAAAATAATTTTATAACATGACGTACAGTGCACCACTTGTTTCATTTTCTTGTCTATAAATAATAAAAGTCAGTCAGCCAGGATGATGTACAGCATGCTGCTCTTATATTCCTGGTAACAGTTCAATTTTCCCAAAATAGAGTAAAAGAAAAGAAAAGTTTTGCCATGCTAAACTTTGGTTTTATTCACCTGTTTTAGGATTATACATTCTTATAACTGTATTTTGTGATACTAAAAGCTTTAGGATTTAAGTAGGTAGAAGGAAAGTGGAACACAGAGAGCCAAACACACACACACACTGGCACAGAGGCAGATTCCTCTGTACAATATATCATTGAGAACATATGGACTGACTTCTGCACCCGACTGCTTCAAGATTTATTCTTTTACCTTTGGAAACATAGTGGCAGGTTCTTGATTTACAACATAATTTTCTTGCTCTGTTTTTTGCAACATGAATAATCAAAACCAAGTGCTGCAAAATGGGGAAGGGTTAATCAAGGATCTCCCTGCTGCCTTGCAAAGCGGCCAGAGAATGGAACAAACCACAAAAATAAACATGTATGTTTATAACGAAATAAATACTTAATCTTCTGGGACACTTGTGGGAGTTTAGTTGGCGGCAGTATTGAAAACCGCTGTCATCCCTCATTTGAAATGATATTACTCACTAGTATGTTGTGAAAGAAGTACAAATGTGAAGCAATTTTTTAAGCATGATTTCAAAACTACAGGGAATGGAAAACATTTAGGTTTTTCATTTACATAAATATTTAACTATTTAGCATCTTCTTCTGCAAGGTAATTTATAATATGCATTTAGAGCAGGGTCATTCATTTCTCCAGAGGTGCATGATCTAATCTTTAAGGATGTAATGCCCTAAAGGCCTAATGGAAAGTGTGCCTCGTTGCATCATGAGACATGGCCGCTACGGGTTTCTGAGACACTTTCTAATGAACATCATCTAACACCTGACTAATCTGAGGGATTAATGATGCAGATGGAACAAATTATCTGCCTGAAGCTGACAGATGGATTCATGTGGTTTTTACTGTCACAAACCTGGACATGTCTTTGCAGACTGAAATGCAAAAATCAGTCAAATCCACAACAGCCCAAGGTCTGATGCAAGCAAAGACCTTGGTTCTAGTAAAGATGAAGTGACTGATTCAAGTTAATTTATTGTAATATAATATATTGTAATTAAGTAATTGTAATACCTTCCCTCTAGGCATCATTCTCTTATGTTACTTCCTTCTTCCCGAGCCTAGCTGGGTTGTAACACTAATCTTATTTTAGAAATTTGGTAGTTTGTAAGCTAAAGTTAAAACTTTGAAAAAAAAAAATGCTATCATGACACACTGCTTTGCAGTAATATTTCAAATCTAGGCCCAATCCTAATTTATCCATTTGGCTTTAGCTCTTTTTCTTATTGTGCAGCAGTAATGTGTCTGCTTGCATTGGTGCATCTGAGAGTAGTGTTTTCTGTTTTTTCTGCTAGGGTGATGGTGGACATTAGGATGGGAGGAGGATGCTTCTCCATGATTAATGACAAATACAGGGGGAGTGCCAAATGAGGAATTGGAATTTAGACATGTGGGATCATGTGCTAAAACCTTATTCTCAGATGAACAAAAGGGTGTAGCATACCACATTAAATAATATTAATAGAAATTTCACAATGCGTTGCCTTGTTGTAGCAGTTAGTAGTAGGTCATATAATACTGTGTTACTTTAACTTTTAGTTAATGCTTTCTTTAAAAATAATCCACTGTCACGCAAGTTTTTAAAGAGCTTATTTTTCCACTAGTCTGAAATTTGTGCTGCTCAAGTGGTTTCTCTTCTTATATTAGCAAAACAAGCGTTTATCAGCAAGATCAACTAAGCTCCCCAAAACCAAATCAGTGAGTAAAAAAACACAGCAAATCCCATTCGGCTTGAAGAGGAAACAAAGAGGATGCAGGGAAGGACCAATGCAGAGAGGAAAGTTGAGGAAATCCAAACCATTTCTTCCAATCTTTCTAATGGTAAATGTCATATCGCTAGCTAACAAAACAAACTTGAAGTGCTCAGAAGGAATGCAGTATCATGTGCTTTATCGAGACATGGCTGCAGTATAAACAACATACTGTATCTTTCCTTAGAAAACATCAGAAATCATGAATGGTCTGTTCCACCACAACAGTTTTCTGTGAATGACTGAGAATCGTGTGAGAAGTGGCTCTTTAGAAGAGCGGTTTGGGGAAACCTCAGTGCTGGAAGTAGGAGAGCATGACAGAAACGACTCGCTTGCCAGTATTTTGATGCTGTGGTAGACTTTATATACTCGACTGTTCAGCCCACTTCTGTCGGCATCTGTGTGGATGATGGCCCTTTGATTTCAAAATAGAATTTCAGGTCCAGAAATGGATTCTTTTCATTTCTCTTGGCCTCATTGTAGCTTTGTTACCTTGACAGGGTGTGTTCCTGAAACCTTTCAGTCAAGAATAGAAATAAGGTGGAAAGCAGATCTTGTGTATAGTAGACAGAATCCTGGGTAACAAGAATTAATTTACATCTGTGTTTCCTAGTATTTATCAAGATGTTTCTATATCCAAAGATGCTGGATAGAGGTGTAAGCAAAGAGAAGTAGAGGAAGAGAAATTATTTTGTGGCTTCCACTGAGCTGAAACTGTTGACATGAAATTCTCTCACATGAAATTTTACATGTTGGTCACTTCTGCAGTCAAAACAACTACAGTTGCCCCCACCACATTAAATCATTGAGTATGTTTTTATTTATTTCAGAAATGTGCAGATTTGACATGCTCAGATACATCAGACGCCAATTTTACCACAGTAGAATTACTTTTATCAAGAGCAACCTGTGTTTTTTTTCATGTATTTCAGAGTGATTTGACAATTAACATTTTTCTCCAGTGTTGATTCAGAGGCACAACAATAAGAGAAGCTGCTTACTTTCTCATGCTGGAAGCCAGCAGAGACATTTTTAGCTTGGCTCTGTCTTCTAGCAATTAAAATGCCTCCAGAAATGAGCAGCTAGTCTCTGTTGTTTTCCTCTTCCTATTATAGAAAGCAGCTAGTCTTCCTGCACCAAAGCCTAAAAGCAGTGCTTCTGCAAAGAGGCACATTAATTAACCCGTCTTTGTACCACACACAAACATTCATACTCATGCGTGCACTCATCATTAATGCAGGTTCATCAACCCGTGCCATGGCCTTGTACAATTTTAACTAACAATATGAATGTTATTTCATAATTAAGCCCAAAAGACTTAATCTGAGGAGCAGCCTGCTCTAAGCCAAACATGCTGAGGGAATTATTTTACAATCAAAAGTGTTAGCTGTGAAAATCCAGTGAGGTTCAGTGTGTCAGTAACCCAGACTGCATTTCAATGAGGTTGTTGTGAGTTTTGACCAATAAAATAAAGTAAAATAAAATAAAAACCATGTGCAGTTATATCTTGATTAATATGGGTTGGGAACACAAACAAAGACGGTTGCTAATTCATTTATTCAGTGCTGTGTAACAGATGAAAAAGCTCACCCAAATGATTCAATGAAAACTTTTTATTCATGAAAGAGCTTTAAATGCAGTTAACAAGTAACAACCCATACTTCCTTCTTTTGATATGTAGAAACAAACACTATAGAGAACTTGCCATCTCTGTTTTCCACAGTTTTTGGGATTACATTGTCTCTTATATACATAAAGTTCTTATACACACGAAGCTGTCTAAAATTCTCTCTGGGTCACCTTGCAGGATGAATTCTGCACCAATCCAACTTACTGTTTTCATTTAAATATCATCCTTCAAAAATAACCACCCAGTTCATTTTTCATGCAGACTGAGCTGCCATATTCAAAGTTTTCTTTCAGTTGGACCAGAAATTTCTGCTTACTATACGACGTCCCGTGTTTGTTTTCATTTCTAATCTAATCAGCAAAGGCATTTATTTCCATTTCATTTGTTTCCAGTCCATTAACCTGCAGCTGTTTGCCTTTGAAACTTAATTACTGAGAAAGAATGTAGTGTTATTCCTTTCCTTGGTGTGCTTGCAAGTCTAATACTGTATCATCAATGTTTAATTGTGCTCAAATGTTTTCACTGAGCTTCTGATTAAGTTGGGTTTTTTTTATTATTTTCATTCATAATCAAAAATGCACAACCAGACAGGCTCTGCAGCTGTAATTAATTAGCAGTGATTGGTTGGTGGCAACCATAATTACATTAGTTAAGATTAGCAGAGAGACATGAGGGATGAGGAGTTGATGGAGTTGGTAGTGATGACAACACCAACAATTACAAGGACATTAAATTCTGACCTTGATGGGCTAAAGTGAGTTTTTGATGTCCCAAGGTCAGTTATACCAAACTATCCATTATGTCTGTAGGAACGGTTGTTGTGAACAGTCTGAGGAGGCATCTACAGCTCTCTCACATCCAGCCTCCAGTCTCTTGCTATTAACACGTTGTGTTTGACAGTAGTTCTGTGCCCATGGGGCTCAGCAGCAGGGGCCTCACTGGATAATGGCACATTTCTTTCAGACAGACCAAGGAGAGAGTGCAAAAGCAGCTTATCTGGCTGCTAGCCATCCTCACCACTGCCACCAGTGACCCTGGGTAAGGGATTTTACATTTATATATTTACACACACACACATGCACACTTTGCTCTCGCCAGGGGCTTCATGTCATTCCCTCCAACCCTGCAAGTCGTGCAAGACGCTACAGATTTATGGGCAAAAGGAAAGCGTGTCCTGCTGTGGAATAGTAGTTGACACGCAGAGGTAAACAAACATTGAGTATGTCGCTGGAGGCTATGTGTGACAGGGCCTCTGTTAGGAAACAGTCCAAGGTCCTGTTACAGACTGAAATGATGTCATGGCAAGTAGTGGTGCATAGGAATTCATATTCTAGTTATTAATTCACACGAACAATAATCAGAAAAGGTGTAGCACCGTTTCTGTGTCATGTGTTTACACAGGAAATATGCCGTACTCTAACACATAGTGGCATACTGTAAAACCTGGACTCATGCACAGACCACCCATCTCATCAGCCACGACTCTACGTGTCTGTTTGAGTATCCAGATTTAGATTGCACAGACTTATTTATTATATTATGGAGACCGAGAGCAGATACAGACCTTGTATAACATAAGTGTGGATTTAACCCCGCAGTGAGCTCAAGACATACAGTAAAAATCCTCTAAATCAGCATTTTCACAGTGTCAGGACGGTCGTTTTTTAAGTGTAAACATAGTTTTTAAATTACACTTTTACAGCATTTTTGTGGAACCCAAAATAAAGGCTTTGACTTGTCACTAAATCAACTACACTGAGTACACAGTCACACACCTCCAGTGTGGTAAAGATGTTGTATATCACTCAGAACTTGTCATTTAAAAATCCTGTTCATCTTACTCTACTGTCACTGTGCTAAATGTTCCTCATAGCTTTGCAATAAATGTTCATCTTGGTTTTTATAGTTTGTTTTAGGTTATATTTTACAATACAATGTCTATCAAACTGTTAGGACCAAAAGCAGAGCATCTGAATTTTTAAAATATGCTGAGCAGGTATGATTCAAACTGCCTCATTTTTAGCATTTTAGCAGCATCATCCATGAAGCTACAACATCGACTGAAAGGGACCACAAGGAGAAGTGGGAGGCCTGGGTTTATTCGCCAGCCAGGTGGTCTCTCCTGGAAAATACAGGTGCCAGAAATCTGCAGAGCGAGACGTATAGTGAAGGAAAGGGGAGGAAAATGTTAGTGTAGATGCTGCCGCTCCAAGAAAGAGAAGGAGAGGATGGATCGTATTTGTAAAATTCTGCAGACTTCTGCAGTGAGAACAGTTCTGGCAATATACAACTGGAAAGGTTGAAAGAATTAAAGACAGTCCTTTTTACCTCAGTAATTAGAGCAGTTAAAGAAAATCTACACTCAATGACTAAAGTAATTAGGAAAAATGGTTCATATGAAGCATGTACAGCTATGAGGTGGACAGTTTCACTAACAACTCCACAATTTGTCTGTTACATCACACAGGAAATAGGAAGGAATATAGAGCCCAGATTTAAACCACTGGATATTTATTCCACCATTGGAAAGTGGCAGAACAGCATATTTATTTAGCACGGTTAAAGTGTAATGACACCTTTCACAGAATATTACCAGTCTGAAGTTACTATTTACTTTGCTATCCAACACTGTAATAAAGACACCCAATGATAAAGTACAGTATACATTCTCACAGAATGACTTCACCATGAAGCACCAGCAACAAATAATAACAGTAATACAAAGTCATAATAATATTTAAGCCACGTCAGTTCCTCACTGAGATGCTTCCAGTTTTGCTTTTAGATTTAACAGCATCTGTTTATAATCGGAAGCTCTTCCCTGGAACACCCAGAATACTGGAGTCCTGCAGCTCGACACAGCATCACATTCAAATGTGTAGGAAAATATACTCATAACACAAAAAAGTCCTATACAGACTCCATGCGGCCTCCATGTAGGTCATCACTTCTGGCTGAGCCATGCTCTACTACTGATCTCTCCTGCTAAGAAACAGAGCAAGCTTACAAACGTTAAATATCACTCACAAAATGAACTACGTCTTCTGTGTGTGTTAAGATGAAAACACAACAGAATACAATGTGGAGAAATAATTCTCTAAAAAGGTCATAAAAAGCTGGTTTTAAATAGTCAGTTTTTAAAGTTTCAGAAAAGCTCTGTCCCATTAAGGACCCACAACAGTCGTCATAAAAGACAAGTAATTAAATCATAGTCAGAGACTATGGACTACAAGAATTATTTAGTTAATAAATCACCAAGAAGAAACAATGTTGAGAACTAGCGTGTTTTGTATACACCAGTCACTTGCAGCAGCAAGCAGTAAGCATAACTTTGGGAAGGTCCTGATTCTCCTGTTTGGCAAATGTAACACCCTGTAAATGCTTTTTGAAGTTAGCTAAGAGTCTTTCAGTTCTTGTGAGGGAGATTTTTCTATTTTTCCTAGCAAAAGGCTTTTAGTTCTAACACATTCTTGGGTTGTTCTGTTCTTTTGAGGTTTCTTTACAACATTTTAGTGATTAGACTTGATAACTATCAGGACATTCCAAAACTTTTATCCTGATAACATTCCCCTCCACTCTTTTTTTTCAGTAAATCCATTCTTCTTTCAGACAGTGAAACTTTCCCTTTCCACTGGCTGCACCACATAATCTACTTCTGTGACCGACATGTCTTATGTTATGTTCTTATCAAGAAATTCTGCTCACATTCGTTTTGAAATTAATACAAATCTTGAACCAAAAAGTTTCATTTTAACTTCAACTTTTAAATGCATCAGTCCTGTTTAGAGGTTCACTTTAACATTTCTTGGGTTAACTTTGAGGAGACAATGAAGGAAATATTTTCTACTTGTGTCAACAAGTATCATATTTGTACATGTTTGGCTACATAATTTTACTGGAGGTCAAGTTGGGGGGTTTTGGTTTGCCTTTGTTGCAATCTTATGTGCTGTTCTCTGAAAATATTCCTCTTTATGCAAAGCCAGGCCTCTACTGTTCTCTGTTGAAATACTTTTGTTATTTACACCACAACATGAGGAAATGATACTTAGCAATAGTCTTACTATGCTTAAAAAAGTTCTCCAGCTAGAGTTATAGAAAATCTGAGTATTTTCTGAACCAGCCATGACCTTTAAGTTTATTAAGGTGCGAGAGTTAATTAAGAGTTGGTGTCTCTTGGGAGCCCAAAAAATTGTATGGTGGTTGTTTTTAAAGACACTGGTATGGTGTTTAGCGTAATTTTTTAAGTTCAGAAACAGCAGCACAACTGCAAACACAGATTCCTGCCTTAGTAAAAGTATAGAAATATTTGTATAAAATAATATTTAAAGTACATAAAGTGACGCTTCTCACACAGATTGTCCTACTTCTGAGTCATGTTATATAATGAGACCAATTAGGAGATCAAATTATGGAGGGGGGCTTCCAGATGCCACTCTCACAATAGACAATGAAATTCCAACAAATATCTATTGTAAATTGGCCTTACTTGGGTAAACCTCAGATCCCCAGGGGCAAGTGAATGCAGCATGTACTTCTATATGTTGTTCTACATCAACACTATAATGCATTATTAATAATAATGCATTATTATTCTACATTGTCATCTTGCCAACTGCCTATGTGGTTGATAATCTTTGTCTCTCAAAACTGTTTGCATTTTATAAAAAATATGTAAAAGTAATTAAACCAGAAGATGTGATGACTCCAACACTACTAAAACTAAACTAATTTAGCTCAAAGCATGTTTTTTTTTCATTATCAATAGGTGTAAGTGTGTAGCAGTGTCATACAGTGCAGGATCATCTTAAGCAAACAACTGTTGATTTAAACATAAGAGAAAAACTTTTCCATTTCTACAAAATTTTACTTTACTTTTAACATTAAATCACCACTTTAGTTGTAATAACTGGTTCATCATAAGATCTTACCTAAAATCTGGATTTTTTTTTTTTAAATCAAAAGGCCTGATTTACAAGCTCCACCCTTTTCCCAGTCTGTGACCCTGCCTGGGCCCCTCATCAAAAAAGCGGTAGACTCGCCCCTGTAAATGAACATATAAGTTGCAACAAGTTCAGAAATAATAACCTGTGGAACTGATATCGTGCAGAGTTTGTCTCCAAAGTATAGTTAATTAGAGGCAAAATGCAAAACAAGTACATCTAGTTTATACAATAAAGTGCATTACTTGACCAAGCTCGTGTAATGAGTTATAGTCCACCTCAGATTAAAGATGATGGCTCGTTTTTGGGACCAGCAGCGTTTAGGTACAGCTCGGAGTTTATAGTGTAACGGGGACACCGTGTGGCACAGAGAGTCAACTGCAGACTGCAACCAGGACATGACGACTTAAGCACCCACTACGCAGTTATCTATATTTTGGGTAAGCAAACACACAAGAAGCTCCTCCGACAGTTCACGCTTGAATTTAAAATTCCTGGTTTTGTTTCTAAATGCTGAACAGCAAGTAACTTGAATTCTCAAGCTGAATCGAGATTTGAGCTAAGTTAATTAAAATGTGGATTTCTGTTGTTACAGAACTACGTTTTCATCCCACTGCCATAACATAGCATAGAAACAAATGTAAAGCAGCGCTGAATATGCATCTACAGAGACAACGCCATGTCAGTAGCATTAGTAGATGTTGCGTTACTTCTATTGAACAGCAGGTGGCAGCATAATGCAGTGTTCCCGTTTGTCTGCGCTTCTTCTAATAAAACCCCTTGAGAATTTCAGACAATACTGTAACCTTTATGAGGTTGGATATGGAAGTTTATTTACAAAGAAA
Organism: Melanotaenia boesemani; assembly: GCF_017639745.1. Classification (NCBI taxonomy): domain Eukaryota; kingdom Metazoa; phylum Chordata; class Actinopteri; order Atheriniformes; family Melanotaeniidae; genus Melanotaenia; species Melanotaenia boesemani. The sequence continues at coordinate 21,277,730 of NC_055695.1, read as the reverse complement.
ATTCACAATATTCCGTTATTTATAATTAGCTATTATCTTAAAATAGAACCTTTGTTTCTGATAGAGCTGGACTAATTTCCTGGAGCAAACTGCATACAAAATAGGACATGTATTACATCTCTTGTCATCCTTTCCACAAAAACAATAAATAAATAAATAATAAAATAAATAAATTAACTCATTTATTTGCTTCCCTTTCCTAATATAAGTGTATAAACATATATATTAACTCCTGAACTGCACTCTCCAGCACACCAGCACTCAGGTAAAGTGGAGACCCACAGCAGTGGCTGCATACTTCTCAGAGGAGAGCATCTCTCCGCTGTGTGAGATGAGTGACAGCGCATGCAGAGTGCTGTCAGTAGCATTTGCAAGTCAATGCTTAGATTTAACCTCTTCACTCTGCCTTCAGTGTAGATCCACTGCCTGCATTCAAAATCAGCCTTTGAAAAAAGCACTTTTCCTAGAAAAATGTTGAGAATATGAAAAAATACTGAGAATGTGCATCATCACATTGAGGATCTTTTCTCTCTCTCTGTCACATACAAAGTTGCCATTTGGCAAGTAGTTCATTGGTACTTCTGTGGGCACTATATTGGATTTCATAGTCAAATTGTGCAAGCTCCTTCAGTTTCACACATTTGGGAAGTCAGAGGACCTTATTCCACTTCACTGCAGGAAGGCACGAATCACTCCATTATGTTTCATGAATTCTACATTCCGTCTTCTGGAGTCTTCATCAGGTTATAATGAAATCGTTGCCTTATTTACAAACATAATCATGTGAAAAGACTTATTATCGACCTCTTCTGTGTTGCGCTGTGTGGTTCAAAGACTGGGGACACTTTTGAGCAGGGCTAACAATGTTACAGCACAGCACTGGAATTCCTGAGTTCCCAGATACACATGCCTGTGGGCGTAAATGTGTCAGCGCCTGTTTTATGTGTGCATACGTGTGCGTATGTGTGTCACAGAGGGTATTTATTTGTATCCGCCCGCAAGGAGTAGAGGAGGTGTGTGTGTGTGTGTGTGTTTGTGTGTGTGTGAGCATAGCTGCTGCTGATGTGGGTCATTACCCCTTCTTTTCCCCCAGGGGCCATGCAGCAGGAGAGGACAGAAGGGGAGAGGATGGATGGGGGTGGGGGTTGGGGGGGGTGCAGAGAGGGATGGGAAAAATTGAGGCTGGTGGAGGGAGTGTAAGAAGGAGGGTGGGGTTGAGATTGTGTGTGGATGGTGAGGGGGGAAGGCGGAGGGGGTCCCAGTGGAGTAGAGACCAATAAATCACTGTGCCGTCTCTGTGCTGACACCCAGCTTGTCTGATGAGGGACAGGGGAGGGGTGGGGTTGAGGAGGATGGGGAGGGGCACCATCATGACAACACTGTGGCCTTGTCTTCCCGTCACTCAAGCCCACGCTGGGCAGGAGCCACTCTCAACCCCAACCTGAAAGCACTGGGGAGATTGTAGAAAAGTGGAGGGGCTGGGAAAAGGTGGAATACCACAAAGGTTTATGACCCAAACTACAGCACCTTCATCTGTGATCATCCCTTTTCCCAGGGGATTTTTTTTTTTTTTTTATGGGGGAAGGGGTCTGTCTTCTTTCCAGTGAAACTTAATCAGACTAAACCTAAAATAGCCTATAGGCTACTTTACTCATATAGATTTTGCTCAGTTTGAAGAAAAAGAGATTGTGCTTGTTTCATTTTACAAGCCGTCCTCATGACAGAGTTTAAAGAATTATGAAACATTTAACATGTTGTAAAGAAATTAGCAGCTGCACTTGGAGTCTAACATGTCTTAAGGCTCAAATGCATTCTTCTTTGATAACACTTTGTTTCCCAGCTGCAGCTATTATAGTTTTCCTCCAGCATGATTGTAGTCAAGTTGTGCTTTTGAAAAATCAGCCTTCCTCATACATTTTGAAGGACTACCTCTAAAACCTGTTGACCACTCTTAATAAAGCCTGTTTTTTCCCACCATAAAGTAGAAGTGTGCAGGTAACTCTAGTGCTCTGAAGTGATGTCAGGCCAGCTATAATTTACAAATACTTTGTGCTTATTGCAGCACAGTAGTTTTCCTTATCTTTGCAAGCACTGAATTTTAAAATACTCCAAACAACAAAGAAAAATTAATTAAAAAAAAAAGACAAATACTGGCATATCTGCTTAACAAAATCCCCTATCCCTCCAAGGTGCCAGTACAGACATCGCAATACAAAAAAAAGGAAATAAAACAAAGTGATATTGCCAATGAGGTCTTCATCAGCTCAACACAGATGTAATGGAGATAGTTTTATGTTGATTTTTGTGGCTTCAATTGGCAAAGGAGGGATTTGCAACAGGTCCTGTAACTCAGGGTCAGAAGTAGCTGTGATCAGTCAAACAAGCAAACACCTATATGGAATGCAAATTTCCATATAAAGCAGGAAAATTCTGTCTCACACTTCCATACATAATCCATTAATATTCTATGGAATGATATTTGACTACTATCTGTATAATCTGCTAGAAAATCCAGTTTCTGTTGTTTGAAATCTCTTGTTAGGTAACAATTTTGCATCGGAAAATTTAATGCATCTCCATAGTTTCTCACTTGTGCAATTCCTAAAAGCATATTTGCAATGCAACATTCAAGACTGTGCCAAAGTGAAGCATTTTTCTGAGAATTTTCTGAAAAAAATCTAACTCCTTACACATTTTTCTTCGGATGAATTATTCAGGCTATATCGGAACATCTTTTAATATTATTATCAGTCACAGTTTGATACTCCTACTGCTGTTGGCAACCACATCAGCATTTTACAGGGAAGAAAACTCATTTTCATCACTTCATTTCAGGTCACTTTCTCCTGATGTTTCCCTGCTTGATGATAACATTCCCTCTGTATGGACAACCAGTGTCATGACTTTCACTCCTGTTTTCTTTAACTCATGCTGCTCCCTCAGGCATTTTTCACTGTTTTACTCTGGAAAACAGGTAGTGCATGTTTACTTAGACTAGGTATACATGGCAATACTGTCTCTTAACAACCTCACACAACTGAGCTAAAACCAAAAGGTCTTGGAGCTTTATGACAACTGTATCCTTTCTCATTGCAGGGCCACTTGGATGTCCTGTTGCTCTGAGCCACTAAGGAGGAGAGAAGGGCACTGTAGTGTATTTAATCACTGGAGTTCAGCCAATGCACAAACACGCACACACACACACACACACACACACACACATCTAGTGCACTTCTTCATCTGACCTGCCAATAGCAATAATATGTGTCCTTCACTTATCATTTTCTAGCATCTATATTATCATACCCCATCCCTCCCCACCCACTCACCCCTGCACAACACAGTGGAGGTTCATACATCCTGACCCCCCCCCCCCCCCCGACACACACACACTGCATGAAACATGCCCCTGTGCATCAGCAGACTGCAAAGCACTGCATTCCTCATGACTTATTTTTTCTAATAAATGTGATCCCAGAATCCTGGGGGGAGACCAGTTCTGTGCATTAAAATTCATGGGAAAAAATGGCAATAAAATCTTTCTTTCTCTCCCTCTTTCTCTCCCTTCCTCTCCACTCTCCCCTCTTGCTCCCTTCTCTCGTTTTCATTCCCTCACTTGCCTGCTCAACACACACACAAGGTACTAACACATACACATTTTTTTTTCATCACCCGTGTGCACTCCCGCTCTCGTTCAATCTCCTAACCCTCCCACTGGCTCGTCTTTCTCAGCATCCCCCCCGCTGCCGTCCTTCATCCTTTATTCTCTTCCTCCTCTCTCCCTCCCTCCCTCCTTCCCCCTCTGCTTTTCTCTCTCCCCCTCTCTCTCCCACACACACACATATTCTCACACAAACACACACACCCATCTATATTTTCAAACTCCACCTCTGGCAGGTTGTGATTTCCACTGTCAGAAATTGCTTTTTCAATAGCTCTTTCTCTAATTATGAGCCCAGCTAAAGGGGTCATGCCACCAGAATACCAATTTTACCACAATTCTCCTTTCTTCCCCAGATTAATGTTCTTTTTTCAGGTAGAAACAAGGTGCATTTTCAATATATTGCCACGTAAATGTTGCCTCATTACCACTATAGTGCTTCTGGTGCCTTATTGGACCCTTATTTAGCTCTATTTGGCCTTTTTGTTTTGGTCAGTCCCCTGTGGTGATGATAAATTTTCCACATATTGAAAGAATGATGCAGATGTTAGTGAAAACCCTATTTTTCTCCATGAAATGAAAGAAACGTAAGGGTTTTTTTTTTATGCAATGAAACCAATGAATCTTGGTATAGCAACCACACAACTCCTCGCATTCTCAATCACCCCAAGCACCCAGGAAAGGGTTAATATCGCAGAGCGGTTGTAGCCCTGTCTGATTGACGTGTGGAACACTCTGCTACCTTAATCCACCAATCAACAAGCGGTCATTCAACCCCACGTGGGTAATCTTGGCGCTCATTGGTACATTTCTCCAGTGTTTACCCCGCCGTAGCTGAGCCCCACGTGGAGATTTCATTCAATCACTGAACAATTCCTCTGAAGTTCTTCCTTATAAAAGAAAATTTAGGATATTTTATAGAATTAATATGTCCCAAATGTGCGGATATGTTTTCAGTTATATGCGTACATACGGCTGTATTTAATAGCAACGCAACTCTAACAAGACAATAAAACCTTGCAAAGGTTTTTTTGCAAATCTGGCTGTTTAAAGAGAAGCATGGTGTGAATGCTCTTATTGGCCTGGCGTTCATAACTTACTCAAATTAGTTTAGCTGTTGCATAAAACAGGAAAATCTAATCAAATTGTGGGTGTCAGCACTGTCTTCAGATCTAATTGATAAAAAAAAAATCCCTTATATGCAAGCTCCCATTGAGGGTCAGAACAGGGGGAGAGGGAGAAGTGAGGGACTGGGAGTGTTGTGTGAAAAGAGTGCAGGCCAACGAGCGAGACAAAAGAGGCTGCGGCTGTATTGAGTGTGCTGGTGGTGTGTCCGTCTACGAAGCCACAAGCAAACCGCATCCCCCCCTCTTCCTCCTCCTCTGGCCCAAACGCCACAGACGGCGATAATATATCGAAGAGGGAGATCATTTGCGTTATTGTATTTGCTGGAAGCGAAGTTGAGGACTTGGGAAGAGAGCTCCCTCGGACCGGGTGTTTCTCCTCTTCTCTTCCCGTCCTTACTACACGTCGAGCGCGGTGCGGTGTGGGGTTGGAGATATAAGCCAGAACAAAGGAGTCTTGAAGCAAGGAATGAGCAAGTAGCGACTAGCTTTGCCATTATCTTTGAAACCCGGCCAAATACCTCTGTGAGAACCACAATAGTATATAGGCTGCTCGCATTTCTCGACGAAGCTTTCCGCCCAAAAAGGAAAGAAGAAGAAGAAGAAGGGAGAAAAAAACGCACAACGAGACACGCACGTCGGCGGCTACAATGTTTCCTCAAAACCGGCCACCGGTAAGTCTAGCTACTATGTAACAGTCGGCACGTAGTTAATGAGGCCATTGTCTCTTAGCCTGAACGTATTTGAGGCTTTATTCTACGCTAGGTTGTTTTTAAACCTTATTGAGACTCATTAAGAAAGTGCAAGTCGAAATTGTCGGTCTTTGTCATCCTCGTGTATTTCTGGGGACTCCTTCTTGGAGAAAGTGTGATTCTCAAAGCATAAACTGATATGTTTTATTTGTATAGATATAATGTGGTTGTGGTACGTGTCATAAACAACGTCCAAGTTTGCTGGCTGCATATTTGTGTGTGTGTGTGTGTTATCTCGTGTCCTTGGTGGCCAACACCACCAGGTTAGAAACTTGGAGCCTCCTTTCTATCTGCACACTATTGTGCAGTTGACCCAGATGATGAAGTGTTTGTTTGTCCCCTCATCACGAGCTGAGCAAGGAGGGGGAAGTGAGTCATCTTGGCTTGTTGTCACCCTCTCTCAAAGATATGCCCATCTCAAGTGCCACTCATCCTTTTGACATTTCTTTTAAACCATATCAAGAGTGATTCACCTCATAGATTTACTAATCAGCTATCTATATTTGGTCCTCTGTCACCTAATGTGTTCTATAACAGCCTTTACGTCTGTAAAATTAAGGATAAGGAATGTGTGTGCTGTCTTAAAGTGGATGTCTTCAATGATTGGGCTAAATTCCTGCTGCATTGGCCTTAATGTGTTTTAGTCGAGTTTAGGTGGAGAGCTTTTGAGCAGACTCAAATACATAAACACTGGTCCTCCAACTGTGAGAAGTATCAATTAAGACCTGCTCATTTGCTTAACCCTCTTCTACATCCCTCAGTCAAGCTACCCTGCACCCAACCCCCAACAGCTTTTTGACATTTATGCCCTGTGTATTGAAATCAGACGAAACACGTGGTGAAGTGCAAGTTTGCATGAATATTTATGCATTGCAAAGTCAATCAGCAGCTGACTTCTATTTAATCCTGTATTATGGGTCTCCTCTTCCCAAAGATGCAGCATATACAGAATCATAACACACACCAGCTGCTGTGTATGCTGTACAGCTGAGAGCAGGAAGGCAGGACAGGAGGCAGACTGTGGGTCTGTGGTTTGCACTGTAAACCCAATCCCTCTCATCTAGCCTCTCCTCACTGTGTTGCTGTGAGAGCTCCAAACCACATCTTAATGTATGGGCAGGCGTCCCTGGGTGAGAGTAGCAGACTGCGTCAGGTCTTGGTGGAACATTGAGACCAGCGGTCCTGTTTCATTTTAACTCCGAGCTCATCTCAACATCACCATGTGAGGCATCATTACAGAGTCTCAGGCCATTAGCAACTCTTGTTTGCACCTTGTAGTGAATGACCACTTAACTCAGCAAACTGTTTAATCTATGAAATGCATAGCTGGCATTATCCTGTCATCACTGGATATTGGAGGGCTGTGCAGGATCTGACCCATATATTACTGAATGTAGTCCATATATTCTACAATCAGTAATAAAATATTAATCTACTCATTTTATATTCAAGTGATTTTTAAAGATTTGCATCTTTAGATAAAGAAAATTTGACATTAATCTTCTTACAGCAAATCCTTTTCCTGATTCTATGTGTGAAATATAGTATTTATTCTGGGTACAACTGTTCTAATTATTTTAAAGTCCACACTGACCGTATTTGTGGCACAGGAATCAAAATTTTATGTTTTTATTTACACATCTTCCACATAGTATTATAAAAATGATCTATTGAATTAGAACCTACTATGTGTACATATTTAATGTTAAAAATAGCAGATGTAGAAAAATTCCACACTGTGCTTTAAGTCTTAGAGGAGTTTGGAAAGCAGGCAGATGCCAGAAGCCGTAGACGAGCTGAGACGTGGTATAGGACATGGCAGGCATGGCTGGCTGTCTAACATATTTAGTGTTTTCCAAACAAATAAATGCAGACAGAAGTGAATAAGTAAGCAAAAGTAAATAAATAAATAAATTCCTGGCTTCTGATGACCCAAACAATTTGATATGCTCTTGTTAAACATATTGGCTCAGAATTAAATAAATTTAAAAAGAGACCAGGATGAGGTTATTTCATGGTTAGGAATAATGTCTATCCTTCCATTTGTTTGTTTTCTTGGGGGGGTTTGTACTATTTTTTTTTTTTAATCAGTCCTTCTATTGTATGTTTACTTGCACAGTTGAGTTTTAGAACGGTTGTAGCTCAACCTGGCTTTTTATTTGTAGCACCACCCATAGCACGGTGTACATCTATAGGAGTGGAACCCAGTTATTGACCAAAATATGTCTGACACTAAAGTTTGAGAAAACATTCATGGCCTTCTGCTGCTTTCAACTTTCATCATAGCTTTATTCATCATACATGTGAATAAAGCTGAATTAATTGCATGAATGCTGTCTTTTAGTAACTCGAGTGGAGATTTTTGTCAGAAGATGCTGCTGTTGTCAAATCAGAATTTTAACGAGAACAGACTATCATGAAACACTTACCGTGAGTTGACACATTGTCTTAATGGGGCTGCTTTTTAGTCACAATTTGATGCATTCAGCTGTCTGACAAAAGAAACAGAAAAAAACATGTGACTGAGAGTGCCTTTATTGTGGAATTTTGCTGTTTAATATCCAAAAAAGATGGAAACAGGGACATTGTGTAGCACCCAGGCCTATTTGAGTCTAGTTGATCATATACATGTAGGAGTGATTTGATCCCTAAAACCACATTATCTGAGTTTGTTAGTCTGGCTTTGAGAGCTTTGATTTTCTTTGGTGTAATTTTGGTCAGACTAACATATTTACATGGTTTTAATAGTATAGTATATTTTAATAGTATCTATTGTCATTCAGCATCACTAAGATGTCTCTGTGTCCTACATACAGGACATTTAAGCCTTGGTGCTACATTATATACATTTATTATCTGTTGTGCTGTCACTGACATGCTTTTAATGTAATGTACCAACTGACACTGCAGAACATTCACTATTATTTTCTTGTGACATTGCACTTGCATATGTGACTGTCACACTCATTACCTTGTGTCGGGTTCAGTTTTGTTCAATTACAAAGCATTTGTTAAAGCATTTTGAGATAGTCACTATGCCCTAATGCAGTGGTCCTCAGGACCTACTGCTCTGCATGTTTCAGAGGTAAGCTTACTTTAACATGCCTGGATAAAATAAATGGCTTGCTAACAGGCTTGCAAAGAAATTGATGGGGAAGGAAAAAAAACGGTCAAATGAAATTTAGATTTTTATAATCACAGCATCACTTGGCAAAATCATTGTTTAAGTATCTTAAAGACATCTGTGCAGTAAATTTTTACATATACTATGATTTCATCTTCTGTGTGTACATGCATACCAGGGCATTTTGGTCCCATTAAATGGCCAGGTTGATGTTTTACTGTGGATTGAGCCATCTGTACATGTAAACATGCAGAATGAAAACTACCTGCATCAGAGAAGTATGTGAGTGGTATATTTGCACCACAAAGAGCCACTCAGCAAACATAAAAAATAGGCCAGACTTCCATTTTATAGTTAATGCACAAGGTGTGTGTGGACTTATACAGAAATGTGTCAATTAAAAGTGTGTGTAAATTAAAGTAACAGTAAACAGGAAGTTACCCAAACACTTGCATTTGATTTGCCAGTTCTAGGTAGTGGTTGACAAAGCCATTTTTACTCATGCATTCCAGGCCTGACATTTCTTGACACCACCCAGATGAGGAGTGTGTGCACATGTGAGAGAAAACTTAAATAAATGAAGCAGTCGGACTGGACACCATGAGCATGTGCCAGTTCCCGGAATAACGTTTGCTTAGAGTTGGAAATGGATAAGCAAATTCACGCAAAGCAAAAAAGGAAAAAGTGCCAGCAAATGATGTTTGCAGCTTCATACTAATTTTTGCTTTCCGAGATTCTGTGCATATCTCCAAAAATATGTAGTATTGCTATCATAATCATCATCTTCGAGCTTAAAGCAAGGAATCTGCAAACTAAATTCTACACAGATTAGAACAAGTCAGGGTCACAGACCTGAAGGAGATTAGGTACTTTGAGGGACCAAGCTAAGGTTGTCTCTTTTCCTACATTAGAACTAGCATAAAACAGTCCTCCATTCTTCCTGTTCTAGTGTGCTCCAGCTCTTCATCACTGCTGTTGTCCAGTGGCGAGAGCACAGCTATCGATCAGGAGCTTGCCTGCATTGCTTAGCCAGTGATTAGGATGGGAGAAGGAAAAGGCCAGGGGGAAATAAAGGAAAAGAAACCAAAGGTTTACACAACTTATTGTGGAAATGTCTCGGTAGAAGGAACAAATGAGCTGAGGAGGTTACCTCATACCAAAAGGCACCTCCAGCAATTAAGCCAGCTGACAGACAAATCGTAGCGCTTCGCTAATGTGGGCTGACAGCAGGGAAATTTAAATAACGAGGCTTGTGGGAGGGTGAAAACTGGAATGGGGTGGAGGGTGGGGTGGCTAAGAAAGAAAGATGTGTAGCATTAATGAAACAGGTGCCTTGCTGCCCCTCCCTTGTATGTGAAGTAATCATTGCAAGATTACCAGCAAATTTCTCCAGCGTAGAGCCAAGCTGATGGCGACTTGATGTGAGGTGGGGGAGGAGGAATGAAATGAGAGGTAGGGCTGATATTTCTCCCACATTGCAAACTGTTTCAACAGTTGAAATTACTAGCGTGGAATAACAGACATGGTTGAAGAATTTGTAATGAGTCTTTAATGCCATTGAGTCAAGACAGTGTAGTAACATGTTACATGGCCTCGGGATAGGTGGACTTTTCTTTACCCCCCCTTTCAACATATACATTCAAACATGCTATTCTTGGTTAGCATCATTGTCACTGCATCCTTGTTTGTAGTCTGATGGGAAAGCAGGAGAACTTGGTGGATGTTTACTTTGATGATTGACTCTGTGGGTGAGCAGTGTAATTTGTGGCCTGATTAATGGGTTGAAATATAAAAAGAAGCAGCAGCAAATCATCTTCTTAACTGAAGAAGAGAGAGAAATGGTGGTCAGGCTTTAAAATGTATAAATATATTTTGGCAGTGTTGGTGATATGACTAGAAAGTTGATCCACCACTTTGGTCCAGACTGACATTTCTCAACTACTGTCTGAATTATGGTGGAATTTTGTTGACATTTGTGGTTCCGCTACAATAAATCCTACTGATCTTAATGAGTCTCAAACTTTGTTTCCTGGAGTTTGTATTTTTAAGGAAAATGTTGCTAATCTTTGGGTGGATTGCCCATAAAGGTTGGTTAGTCAAGTTTCTCATAAACAATACTTCAGTGTGTGATTAGTTTTAACCAGAAATGTGAACATTAATAAGATAGTGTACATAATAAATATTAAAGCTGAACACTAGAATGAAACTGACTCCAAGAAACTGTGTCCAAGAGTCATTAAATCTGAGTTAATTATTATTTGTATTACACAGAACTCTGAGATGTTGTGTTGTGGAGCAAGACGTTAATTTGTCTTCTATGACTTATGTGTCATGTTATTATACACACATCCGTGTTGGTGCTGAAAGGATACCCCATGCATCCCAGGCAGATTTGGTTCTTGCTACCTGCTGACATTACTAGTGGAAACATCTTTACCTCCTGATAAGTTTTTAGCTCAAAAAGCTTTATGCTCAGAAACCCACTGTAACAGTGAAAAAGCTGAATTAAAACCACGCATAAAATGTTTTTACCACCAGCACATTTTATGAGTCAAGATCTCATAATAAGGTCATCTGCAAATAATCTACTGAAATAAGTTTGAATATTTCACTGCTAAAAGAAGGGCTCATTTTTTTTTCTTCAAACTGAACATCGCTGTAGAGCTTTTTTTTATCTGTCTGAAACAGTGTTTTAGCTCCCATCTCTTCAAGGTCCCCTAATCAAAGGCCCATTCTGCTGTCATTGGGAAGTTGTTTGTTCAAAATCTTTAGAGTGCCAGGCGACTGCTGCATGTGGTTTTAGGTATCCCACACTAGATGAGGCAGACATTATGTGTTACATGGTTATGAAGACAAATGTGGGAAGGAAAGCCTAAACTGCATACAAGACATACATGACATGACATGTTTTTTTTTTTTTTTTGGTGGGGAGAAACACTTTATTTCTGTGGAAAAGGACAGTAAGAAAAACAAAAACAATATGTCGCAGGGTGCATTCACACCAGTATAGTCTGCTAGATACTGTATGATTGGAGACTCAGTCATTTGGGGGTCGCAGAATTCCTCCGGACCGAGTATCTGTCCACGCTGCGCTACTCAAACAGATCCAACCTTTAAAAAAACCTTTTGTGTTTTATTTAAAAAAATTACTTGAGCTACCAACACTGTCTTGTAAATAAAATGAAACAGGCATGTAGCAGAGGATAGTTTATGCTTATTACAAGAAAGCATATTTGTGATTATGAATGTGTGGGTCTGTCTTACAGCTAAACATAAACTGGGCCAGCTCATTACTCAGCCATCCTGCTCACCAGGGTTCCCTCACCAGGAGCGTAAGAACCTGTTTCTAGTTATTAACAGTGTAGAGCTTAAATAGTTGTAAAGAAGAAATCGTATGTTATTAAATAGGCTATAAGTTATAATTAAATCTAAATGATGGCAACACACAAAGTGAAATTATGGAATGTAAAATAAGAGAATATTACAAACAGGATTGATCTGATCTGAAAATGAGGCCCCAATGGCTCAAAATAAGTAATGGTGGGTAAGGCCCACTTGATTTGACTGTAATAGGCTTTGCTTGGGGGGAAGCAGCTCTTTCCCCATGTAACGGTAGTAGTGATCTTAGTAGCCTAATCAGTTGGACTGGAAAAAAGCAAACCTAAAAGAAAACCCCAGTATGATGGTGTTGATGGTTGAGTTAATATTCATCTTTTCTTCATCTATGTTGACATCAGTACTGCAGTCCTGTGTAAATGCAGTGTTGTACATGTGTGTTTGGAAATGCTTATGGAAAACTGCAAAGTGCCCACTGACACTTAATGTTTGCAGTGTGTACGTGTGGGTGTTTTGTCTCATTTCCAAGTGTGCATGTGTGCACATGTTTGCTTTTTTTATTTGAGGATGGGGGGTCAGTGCAAGGATGCAAGATCATTGTGGTTTTCTGCTTGTGGCACAATTAGAGGTTGCTCAAATGAAAACAGGATTGATTTTATTCTGGGAATGCCACACTGGTAACAGGCCATCCATGTCAGAATTTTCTGTAAGTACAGTCTTGTGCAAAGAATTGTTAGTGATCTTGTGATTTTAACATTTGTATGTTGACCTTTGTGAACTTGAAAGACACTCAAAGCATATGCAACTCTGTATATGTATGTGTATGATACACTATATTGCCAAAAGTATTGGCTCACCTGCCCTAACTCTTGTATGAACTTGCATCCCATTCTTAATCAAATGAGTTCAATATGATTTTGGTCCACCCTTTGCAGCTATAACAGCTTCAACTCTTCTGGGAAGGCTTTCTACAAGGTTTAAGAGTGTGTTTATAGGGAATCCTCCAGAAGCACATATGTGAGGTTAGACACTGATGTTGGACGAGAAGGCCTGGCTCTCAGCCTCAGTTCTAATTCATCCCAAAGGTGTTCTATCGGGTTGAGGCCAGGACCCTGTGCAGGCCAATCAAGTTCAACCACACCAAACTCGCTCATCCATTTCTTTATAGACCTTGCTTCGTGCACCGGTGCACAGTCATGTTGGAGCTGGAAAGGGCTATTCCCAAACTGTTCCCACAAAGTTGGGAGCATGGAATTGTTCAAAATCTCTTTGTATGCTGAAGCATTCAGAGTTTCTTTCACTGGAACTAAGGGGCCATGGCCAGCTCCTGAAGAACAACCCCAAACCATAATCCTCCCCCCACCAAACTTTAAACTTGGCACAATGCAGTCAAACAAGTACCGTTCTCCTGGCAACCGCCATACCCAGACTCCCATCAGATCGCCAGATAGTGAAACGATTTGTCCCTCCAGAGAACGCATCTCCGCTGATCCAGAGTCCAGTGGCGGTGTTCTCTACGCCACTGCATCTGACTCTTTGCATTGCTTATGATGTATGACTTGGATGCAGCTGCTCAGCCATGGAAATCCAATCCATGAAGCTCTCTTCACACTGTTCTTCAGCTGATCTGAAGGCCACATGAAGTTTGGAGGTCTGTAGCAATCGAGTGCAGAGAGTTGCCAACCAGCATCCGCCGACCATGCGCAGTCATTTTACGGGGCCTACCACTTCATGGCTGCTTGATTTTTATACACCTGTGGCCATGGAAGTGATTGGACCACCTGATTTCAATTATTTGGATGGGTGAGTGAATGCTTTTGGCAATGTAGTGTATATGTATGTAGTATGTAATAATAGGCTGTAATAATTCATACATTATCATGAAATTCCAAACATATTTTGAGACTAAATAGGAATAAAGTTTACATGACCTCCTGCTTTATTGTATATAAACATTTATTTTTTACATTGTGTGAATATTTAAATCTTGGTGTACAGAAGCGGCAATTTCATTAAAAGATCAGCTTTTTCATTTTAAAAGTCTGATATAACTCAGGAATAAAAAAGTCAAATAACATTTTTAGCTGCTTGTTAGATTTGATGTGAGTAGAAGTGACTGTTTTAAATCAACATGCCATCTCATATCGATTGCTGGCTCCTAAATCAAATCAGATGGAATCACAATTATATAGTAAACTAAGCCACTCTCCATTGATCTAATAAAATATTGTATTGTGAGCAAACTTGTGATTTTAGGCCCAGTATTGGAGTTGTAGGACTAAACTCCAGTTCTATTCCAGTTCTACGAGTATGAGCCCTAATTTTTTGCTTAACAGTAACACTTTGGTTGCTGTTGGAAAAGAAAAATGCCTTCCAAAGAAATATTCCCAAGTACTTGGATGAAGCACCAATTAACTTCAACCAATCCAATCAATAGGGTGAAGCCTGTCATTAAAATCAAAAGCAAATCAGATGGAAAGTGAAAACATTTTCTGTAAAGAAAAAGTCAGTTGTGACCAATATCTGAGCTCCACACCCTCACTAGAGTTGTGTTTCCATTGTAGCCAGTAAAGACCCATGATTATTGAATTCAAATGAAACTATTTCCCTTTGTACTCAAAAGCAGATGTTATCATTTTTTTATGTCTACTTGGTTTCTGTAAATGATCAAAATCAGCTGGGTGATCAGATGATCAGTAAACAAATAATAGAAAAAATGTCTTTCATGCCATTCAACCTTGGGCTGTCCTGCTCCAGTATTACAGAACCCGACTTTACATTTGTATGAGCTGCAGAAAGGCCTAGCCTGTAATTGCGTAACAGTGATTTTCCGTCTATGTAAGCTTTGTTCAAGGGCAGACAGCATGTCTCTTGTTTGCTCTCAAGCTGGGAGGAAGGGAATAACTGGCTGTGACATTATCAGGTGAGACTCCTTGTGCAGATCCATTCCCCAGAGGTCACCAGGTCAGCTTAATGGCCTGACCTCTCACTTTAAAGCCTGCTCAGCTGTTTGCCAGATCAGGAGTTGGGACAAACTAATAGCATAGGTTAATGGGAATTGTAAGGGGTTTGGAAAGAGGTTATGTATGCTGACATAGGATCGATGTTTACATGTTCCCAGACAAGGTCTGTCACATGCATCTCATCTAGATGGGTGTTTATCACCATAACAGCCCTAACAAGCAGCTTGGAGTTGCACACAAGGCCCTGAGTGGCAGAACAAACAGAGAAACAGCAATTTCCTCTCATTTATTATAAAAAAAAAAATGTATTGAACATCAGAAAATGAACAAATCCCCAGATTCATCTGACTCCGTTTTGAAGGAAGGTACTGATTCCTTTCTTACCTGTCCTCTGGAGGTAAAGCTGTGAAAAAGAACAACCCTGAAGATGTTGAAAGGAAAATAAAGAGCAATAAAAAGGATAGCCTTTCTTTCTTCTTTCTTCTTCTTTTTAGCCTCGTATAAAATGGCCTTGGTACTTTTTTTTCCCCTGTAAAGAGTAATTTCTGTGTATGTGTTGTGTGAAGAGGAGGGGAAAGTGTGTGTGTGTGTTTAATCATGGCTTTGTGAGAAAATTGGGTGTGTATGTGTGAGTAAGCCTGACAAAACATTTATGTGTATGTGTGTGTGTGGGTGTGTGTGTGGCTCCATGCTTGAGGAGTGGGTTCTGGCAGACAGATTGAGAGCAGCTTGTTAGAAAGAAAGGAACAATGAGGTCACAGCCCATCCTCTATCCTCTACTTTTTCTTTTTCTATCATTTTCTTCTTCCCCCGTGTTTGCTTTTAGAAAATATTCTTTCATCTCCATCTCTTTTCTGTATATTTCCAGAAATTGTCTCATCCATCTTTTCATTTTTCCTTCAAATTCTCCCTATTTGTTTCTCTCTCACACACATACACACACACAACAGGCTTCCCGTCTTTCTTCAGCATTTGATTTCCTTTCCTCACAAATTGTTTCACCTCCTGGCAAACCCTTTGCTGCTTTTGTTGTCTTTTTCCTAATCTGCATTAAGTTGAATTTTTCTTTGGTCTTATAGGCGAATCTTTGTTTACATCTTTTTGCGCATGCGCGTGTGGTTGGGTGGCAAGAAGACCTGTTGAGATGGCGGAACCTGCTAGCATAAACAAGAAAGTAAGCGGGCGAAATCCAAATTATATAAGTACGCTAAGCTCCGAAGACCAGAGGAGGTTTAGAGAGAAACTAAAAATTTGTGTTGCAGACAAAATCGAACAAATACAAAGCCCATATGAAGTCTGGGATGACGAAAAATACTGGTCTGACTCACCTGCATCTTGGCCACAGATGTGCTGGGGAGATATTTATTCTTATTTAGTTGAAAGCCCTGGACCCTTCACCCACGAGAGGTTAAAAGCTTTTAAAAGCCTCGAAGCTTATAACTATTTTGTTTCAAGAAAGGTTGGGCCAATCTTTTCGGTTAAACAAAAATCAGTGGTCGTGCTCAAAGCGGAGGTCAGACCCGGCCAAGCAGAGTCACAGCGTGATTCGCATCTTCCGTGGGTGATCGCCCAAGAAAACGGTGAAATAATCACATGTCACTGCGACTGCAAAGCCGCTAAGGCTAAGCCGTAAGGCTTTATTTATCAGTGCCTTTGAATTTTTCATTTTAAATCTAATGACTGTTTTTCAATTTTATTGGTCCTGTTAACTATAATTTAAATGGCGTTTGGTCTATCGTGAAAAACGATAATAACATCTTACAAAATTTTTCTTTCAAATCCAGTCTAGGAGAAACATGCAGTCATGTAGCAGCTTTAATGTTTAAAGTAGAAACAGCGGTCAGGATAGGACTCACAACAGCTGCGTGTACCAGTGAGGCTTGCAGGTATCAAAGCACGTATCATAGCACGTAACCATTTCCTTCTTTTTTCGGGGTCTTTTTCGGTGGGAATGCGGAAAAACTTTTTGTTGGGCCCCCAACGAGCCGTACAGCCAATCACACAACACGAGTGAACCATGTAGTAGATCGCCCTCAAACTCCAAACGCAAAGAAATCCAGCTAACAGATGCAGCTTCTTGCCACCCAATACCGTGATGCAATGCGGCAAAAGGTAAACACTGACGTCACAAAAGATTCGCCTATAGTTGAACAAAGTTTTATATTCATTTATTTATATATATATATATATAATATTTGTGTATATATGTGTGTGTGTGTGTATGTATATATGAATATGCAGAATTTATCAGAAGTTTTAATGATCTAAAACGCTTATTAAACATGTTGTCTCAAAGAAAATTACAATGACTTGACTTATGCATAATACAGAGTTTATAAAAACAAAAGTTCCAGGTGAGATGCACATCCTTATTAGTACCCTTTAAGTAGCCATTCTGCACAAAAAAGATCAACACAATTTAAGAGTTCTCCAGTTAGCCTAGCAAAAGGTAGAGAAGCATTAAATACCATTTAAGAATACATTTCAGAAAAAAAGTGTTTTTTTTTTTTTTTTGTTCTGCTACTCTCTCAGGAAGGAAATATTGCTGCAGGGCAAAGTCTGCATGTGTGATTTTAGTTGGAAAGTTGAATATATTAGCTTGAATTTAAAAGAAGAGCTGGATTTGAACAGAATCCACTCAAATACAGCTTTTACATGCTTTTTGTTTAAGCCAAATGTTACAGATGTTATAGATATGCACATAAATCTTTGTAACTTTTGAAAGCCGCCAGGGATTTGACATTTCAAGCTGATCTGTACAGTTTCTGCTATTCAAATACTCAGTGCACATTCACACCAGCCCTTTTTTTTTATTTGAATCCTAGTCCGTTTTCTATGAAAGTCCACTTTGTTTCTATTATGAATGCACAAACCAATTTTGATTCGATTCAAAGAATGCATGTGGAATGTTGGCGGCTCTGGACGGGGGAAATGGTTCGCAGTCAGACGTGGAAGAATTCGGGAAACGTTTTGATAGAAATCTGATCAACTCAAGACTGAACTGATGCAGCTCCATATTTAGCTGTTATGTACTAGAAACCAAAGTTGTTCTGCATTAACTAATAGTTGAACGAGTCGTCTTCTTCAGTCTTCTTCTCCTTCAGTAATTCTTGGCACAATGGCACCTCTGGCAGAGAGTGGAACATGTTATTTAAAAGGTTTGATTTGTTTGAATAGTGCAGTGTGATGGCAATTTCGACCCCCTGCACCCTGAAAAATATCATTGTTATTCAAGGGTTTGAATATATCTTAACTTTTGATCAATTCTGACATCTAACAACCTTGCTAATACTAGAATCTGTGCAGCACTGACTTCAATGGTATTCCTTTTTAGAGAAGCGTTCAAAACTAGCCTGTGCATTTCTGTAAAACCATCATTACTATAACGTAGTTACATGACCTTGTGAAACTTGTGAGCCGGCTGTCTCAGGCGCTGCCTGCTATTTTTGATGGAGAGCCAGACAAACCGACGGCCCTGACCACTCTCCTTTTCCAGCTCTCAGCCCCCTTTTGTCTGCCTGTCCTGCAGTAGTACCACTGTGGATGCAGCGTCCTAATTGCTCTGGACCCTGCAGAGAAGAGAGACCATATTCAAGGTTGGGGGTGGGTCTTCAGCTATGATAAGGTCCTTTTTCTCTGCTTTTCTCCCCCCTACTGCCAGGGCCGGTTCTAGGAATGCATACATGAGGGGGCAGGCATAAATTTGAAGGGGGCATTATGAGTACATACTTCAGCATTTTCTTGTTGTTGTTTTTTAAGTGTTTCTTTAACGGAACTGTGCTGTTAGTGGAGTCCAACTTCAAAGAAATGGATTGCACTTTGTCAGGCCTCTACTCTAAGACCTGTCCAGCTTGGGTGTCCCACCTGAAACCAAAGCTCCTGCTGGTATAGCTCTTAGAGTCACTGAGGCACGCAAACCCCCTGACCACAATAAGGTGGCAATCCCTCAGGGGGGGGAACAGAAAATATCAATAACAAAATGAAGTAAGAAAAAAGAAAAGAATGATCCATTATCAAAGCTTTAACAACCAACAAAATAACAATTGCCCTATTGGACAGCCATTAGATGTCTAAGCATTTTGAATAAATTTGAAACTAATAACAATAAACTCAACTATCTGTGTGTTTGTTTCTGTCTGTATATAGACCATAATGATTAAAGAATCATAACTATCAAGCACAACAATAACAGAGCAAAAAATTAAACCCCCTACCAAAATAAGGCAGTGAATCTTCAGGGGGAAATAATGATAATAATAAATGAAAATGACTAAAAACTAAATGATCCTTCATCAAAATTTTAAGAACCAACAAGGCATACATGAAGCTCTGAGCTGAACTGCTGAAAGCAGCGGGAATGTAGAGTGAAACTTTCTGTTATTTTTTTCTTCACACTAGCATGCTGAACTAAAGGCTGGGCGGAGCTTGAGGGGTCTCATATGCGCAGCTCGTTTTCCCTCAGTCTAGTACCGAGGAGGCAGTCACATCTATGGCCCGTGCGTGATTGATCACTGCTCCTACTAACAGGCGTAGACACGTTTAAATAGAACAGAAACAAACCCCAGTTGACAGAATAGATGCAATAAATACGTCTGTTATTATAAGTATTTATTCAGTATCGCTACAACACATTTAACAGAGCTTTACTCTATAAGTTTTACCGCTGGAGCTCAGCAGCCGCTCTCTCTACGAGGGGAAGAAATATGACACCGCAAGATCAGGCTGTATGTCAACTCATTTGCATACTAAACACTGATTGGTTGTTTTCTGTGGTGGTGGGAAGGACTTGTTGAAGACAGTACAATGGATCCTGTGAAGCTCCGACACACAGAGTTCAGTACAGAGGGGAGAGAGCGTTTGGAGAGATTTGCCCATTTCGGCGCATTTGATTGAGGGGGCAGAATGTTTGTTTGAGGGGGCACTGCCCCCTCTTGCCCCTGCGTAAAGCCGGCCTTGCCTACTGCTCTATTTCACTCTTAATTCTCCTTCTAATCAGTCTTGCAACTAAACTAAGTCCCGTCATTTGGGTAAAGAGCCCTTGTATCTCTCCACCATCCCAAACAAGGGCTGCTGACCTATTGACATCTGACTCTGATGGCAGTGACAAAATTATCTGGAGGTGGTGCTTTTATACTCTATCTCTTATCCAGAACATAACCTGCTCCGAAGCAGGTTAGCTGTTCAGCTTAAGCTACCATACCCAGGGTTAACCCTGTAGTTATCTGATAAGAGAAAATCCAGCTTCATAGTTCAGGCCTCTGTTCAAAGATGTTCATTTACTACATGAAATTAGTCATTTTGCACAGAAAATTGCTGTTAGTTCTGCCAGGCTCTTGACACAATGATGAATTCTGACTCTTTGGCAACTGCGCTGCTCGATCTCTTCTCATTTAAGTCTAAATTGTATATATTCTTTCCACTTAGGCACCTCTGCAGCCACCTCCGGGGTCTTCTGCTTCAGCAGTGGCAGCGGCGGCAGCAGCAGCAGCAGCTGCAGCTTCAGGGACACCCCAGTCACTGAAGCTAACCTACCCAGAAACGCTGGACCGCATTAAGGAGGAGTTTCAGTTCCTCCAGACACAGTACCACAGGTGGGTGTGTTGGGGCTTCTGCAGTGAATACACATTTGTTTAGCGTAAATAACCAGGTATGTGCACTTGTCTGTATCTTACTGATTAAAATGTGTTGTGTCAAAAGTTGTGGCAAGTTTAAGCTTTTTTTTTTTTTGTTTGTTTTCTAACCACACATGCTGTCGTGTTGCATCTGCTACTTGATATAATGCAGGATTTTTTTTTGCCTCCTACACTTTTTGTACAACTATATAGTGTGCTTGATGTGCAGGAATTTGACCTGAATGCCTTTTGAATGTGGGATTTGGAGTGACCATAGTCCCAGCTTTCCCCCTCGCTCTGTACTCTTGGCAAACCTTCACAGGGTCCCTAGCCCCCGACTCTTCTCCTCTCATCCTGCTTTGATTTAGCTGGCCAGAATGTCCCTTCTTTCTCTTTCTGTCCCACTTCAAACTTCTTTTGTCCACCAATCCACACGCACACACTGTCCATAGCCACAATAACCCCTGCGGCTAGTGTTTTCCTGCTCACACAAATGCCTCTCTGTGTGTGTGTGTGTGTGTGTGTGTTTTCATGTGTCTGTATTTTATCTGCTCTTCACAATCTCAAAAAGTCAGAATCCTCAAAACCCACAGACTAGGAATGTTCTCAAATATACTTTTTGTGTTTAAATGAAACTGGGTTTCCTCATTGTTAAGTGTACAGAACATCAAATATAGGAACACACCCTGGTTAGTGTGGCCTCCTTGTAAAATGTAAATGTCTCTGTAGCCTAGGAATGGGCATCTTAAGCAAAACTACAATTTGAAATTCCTGAAGATCCTTTAACCGTTAATAATGATGTGGCGGTTGTATACGGTTCCTTTGTAAACACGGTCCATGAAAGGAGAAAAGGCTTTTCAATACTTGTTGAGGGCTCAGCTCATCTACAGTATATTTATATAGTTTACCTTTGTTTTGTACTAATGGTTTATCTCGGAGCTCAACAAATTATATCTGAAAATCTTCATCTTCAACAAAATAATGGGAAGCATGTCTTTAGTTAATATGTTTGAGATGAGATCTCAGAGATGAGACATACTGACGTTGTCTAGTGACAAAGCCAGCCAGTGACTGCTCATTTGTGGGTGGACCTTGTTTCGGATGCTTTGGTAGACTTCCAAAATGCTAGCTTAATCTAAGAAAGGTTGCGCAGGATCAAATTTGTTTCTTTTTTTAAAAAGGTGTTCCACACAGACCTTTTTTGGTGGTTATTGTTTCTTACATTTGTACTCTATTAGGATCAAACTAACAGGACCACACACTTTATATCAGAGCCTGGCAACAGGGAAGAGTTCTTGTTGTTTTTATTCCTGGCTTTTGGCAAATGGCTTGGTAAAATTATGTCATTGTTGGGTAGTAGTAACACCTATTACTGGGTGCTGGTTAAAACAGGACATAAGTGTGTTAACAATTAGATTTCTGACAATTAAATAACTATTTGAAAAATATAAAGAATTACCCATCCCTACTATCGGCACTTCTATAAGCTGTGCCCAAAACTTAAGTTCAAAAGAATGAATGGCTAGTGAACAAGGCCTGGTATACTGGTGTTTTGCACATCGTTTTGTGTAAGTTATTTTAATCTAATGCCTTTAACAAACTAAAAAAAAAAAAATACTGGAGAACTCTTTGCCTTGCTATGTTTTTATCTATTTATTTCTAAGCCAGCTTTTGAGCTAATAGATCCAGCCATTCAGTAGAGCGACTCCACGTTGCTTGTTGAGACAGTGTAATCGGCTCCTCTGGCAGAAGTTCTAAATTACCCCTCCTGTTACAAAACACTTGGAGCATCTCCCTTTTGCCAAGCAATAGTACTGAGAAACGGTGAGCAGGATTTACAGTAAGTGAATCATGAGATTAAGAACATTAGGAGCAAGAGCAAGCTTGTGATTGGATCTAAATTTTCCAATTTTGTTACCACTGCAAGCCGTTTTAACAAGTTCAGGTTTCAAGGAAAGATTGTTTAACCATCCTGCAGCCTTCTCCAACAGCCCGTAAGCTGTTATGATTACAGAGACACAACAGATTAATTTGGTTCATATGAGTCGGGCTGAAAACTAATACTGTAGTCAAAAACCATAACAATAGCAACAGTTACTGGAGTAGCTTTGGTTATCAGACATCTTTTCACTTCTGTCGAGTGCATGTTTAATAAAGCAGGTGGGTATGTGCCTGTTGATTAGAATGACTGGTGTAGTTAATTATTTTTTGTCTCAAAAACAGCTGCAACGGTTGTTTGGCACAAGCAGAAACTAAACCGCTGCCTTCAGTTTTAAAGAAACTCATTTGAAATCACATGTTGAAAGCTGAACAACACAAACACAAACCTAACTTGGCACTAGCAGGTTATATCTTATAGAATTGTCCATTTAGTTCCATTTATGTTCTAATGTGCACTTTCTGTCATTGGTTAGTGACATCCAAGGTCATATTATATACCTTTATCTTTTGTCCTTTTCATGTATTTCAAATGTCTGCCTTTTCTTTTTTTTTTTCTTCTTCTTTTTTTTGGCAAACAAGTTTTATCTGAGAGATGGAAGAAATTTTATATTATAACACATAAGCGCTGACTGAAAGCTTTTTATATTTGAGTCTGGAAATCTCCAAGCAGCCCAGTCATGCATGTCAACTTCTCTTGAGCCATATGCCACTTAGAGGTCATAAAACAGGCCATTATGTAGTAAAAATAGAAGTTATCCTTTTACATGGCAAGCAGCACAATAAAACCACTTGGCTCTTTCCATAATGATGTAACTCCTAGGGGTTGTTATATGCCAGTTTGCCTACTGACCATAACAATAAAGAGTTTAGTTTGGCATCAGCTTTTGTGTTGGATGAGAGCAGAGGATTAGCTGTGGTCCAACAGGTTGGAGCTCAGAGCCACATTTCTGATTGCAGCTTGCACCTTCATGAAATCAGACCTATTTGCACACTCGTCACCCTGCAGGGAAAACATGACCTGAACGCCCACACAGACAGACACAAACACACTGACCTATTCAGACACATTACCAATCTGATGCATGTGCTTTAAGTACTTACACACAACTCCCCCCGATTAAATGCACGCACAAATAGGTTTGTCCACAAATATCGAGACTTAGTAGTGTATTTTGGCCACGGGGAAGGTGGCCAGATTAGAGCTGATGAGATGCAACTGTGTTTTGTGTCTGCAGCCGGGTGTGCAGAGTATGGCTGTGTGGCAGGGGCGGTTCCCAGCCTCTGTATTCATTTTTGTTTTGTTTTTTTTTTGGCATCATGTGTGGTTCGTAAGATATGAGTTGTGGAAAATATCTAGCCAGGCTAAAGAAAGGGAAGAGTTAATTAATTAAAGGGTCATTGCTGGGACAGCAGCTCTAGTCTGTGTGTTTTTAACTATCAGGCAGGCTCTAATCAGCAGACTGAGGGGAAAGGGGAGGAGTTGCTGACAGAGCTCTCATTACTGTAATTTTCTCTCTCTGCAAAGGCACACGCAGGTTGTTTTTGGTGACTGCAGACATGCTTTCATTTGTGCATAGCGTGTGTGTGTTTGTGTGTGTTTATGTGTGGTCTGTAGAGTCAGATAGGCTCTCCACTTACCACTAATACGCTGCCACTCATCACCAAAGAGCCCCTCCACTTATCTTTGCCCAAATACTACATAGTAGTAATGGCATAACTACTGATTCACATAGTGCATGGTGTGTCATCTTTTAAACATTTAGCTGTCAAAATATCATCTTAAAATTCTTAATTAAATTATTTTGTATTGATCACCAAATCATAAATGTAAAAAATACTTCGATGGCAACACTTTTTTTTTTTTTTTTAAATATACAGAATCTGTAACATTTATACAAATATTAACTTGTGCTACCACATCAGCTCTGATTCATCACATGGTAAGGATTCAGGGATTCTCAAGGTGTCCTGGGATGTTGGGTGATTGTTGGGTGATGCTGGGTTATGGTGTTTGTTCTCTTTGGTTTAGTCCAGCCCTGCAGCAGATGCTTCATCTAACTGTGATGTGAGGAATTTAAAAACCTCAGTCAACACCTTGGTGCATTTGTCAAGTTTCTTAAGCTGCTTCTGAGCATAAAACCACAAGTGAACAGTTTTAATATTGTGGCTGACTAGTGTGTCAAAGCACATATTAATCGATATTGTGTCTGTGTGTGAGACAGTATCCTCTGTTTCCATTTCTCATCAAGCACAACCTCTCTATATAAAGTGTGTGTAAAAAAATTATGAAAGACTGGCTTTAGCTGTTAGTTTAGCAGCAGACAGGGTTACAGTTGGCCTGATATTGCGCGACAAGATCCCAGCTTTATTTTGTGCATGTGTGGGTGTGCATGTTTGCTCTTCTGCTCACCCTTGAGAGATGATGAAAGAGGACACAGGCAAGTTGGGTGGGTCTCTGTTGTGGTTGTGTGTGTGTGTGTGTGTGTGTTTGAAGATGGAGGCTCTGGGAGAAAGGCTGGAGGTTATTGCCGAGGAGGAGAGGCTGATCAATAGTTAATGAGATGTAAAGTGAACAGTCACATACCTGGAGGCTGGCTGGCTAAATGGTCCTGACACTGTAAAGGCACGACGCAGGTGCAGTTCCTCCACAGCCCCCATCAAGATGTGTCTTTTACTGTCTGTTGATGGTGTTTTCTTTAACACATTTTGTCAGTTATGAGCTACACAATCAGTTTAAGATTTGAACTGATGAAGCTTTTTGTAGTTTGACTTTTTTTTTTATCATTATTTCTCCAAGCCCAGCCTACTCAAACTGAACACTGTTAAGAAAAAAGAAAAGAGATTTTCAGCTTAAATCGTCAGATGAATTTGTTTATAGAACCGACATAATGGGAAATACTTAGTATGTACTAGTAATACTAGTGTGTTTCAGTAGCAAAATGGTCAATGAGGGAATAAAATAAAAGTTTTGTAAAGCTAGAAAGGAAAGCGTTAACATTTTGACGGTACTCAGTGACCTGTTCCTAACATGGCAACTTAAAAGGTGGTCCACACATTTCTACAAGTTACAGAATTAGATGTTTTGCTGTCTGTAGGCTCTCATTAGAGTTTGTGGGTGTTCTTCACTGTTTATTTAGCAAGTCTGCATGAATTTGTGGGTGTGCATTGTGCGCTGATGTTTGCGTTTAGTTTGTGTGCCGGTAGACAAGCGTTGTATGCTGGTTTAGTATGTTCGTGCATGCTCACTTCTAATGAGTCTGTGCTGCACGTGGTGTTTGTGCTTGTGTGAAGAGCATTTGTGTGTGTTCAGAAGCTGACAGAGCTGTCTGAGGGTTGGCAGGCTGCAGATTTGTAGCGCATTCAGCTGATCATCTTATCTCCTGTCAATGCCAATGAGAGATTGGGGGAACCGAGCCCACCATAGCACATAAATGCACGCACACACATGAGTCATATCTTTCCTTTTCTTGTTGCTTCCCTCTCTCATGCCTGCTACCTCAATCTTGTTTCTTCCCCTTGTTGCTGTCTTTTTCTCCGTCACCTAAAACTTCTCCCTCCCTCTCAGCAAATGGTGCTGAGCCAAAGACTAATTATTACAGGCAATCATTTCAACATGAAATACCTACTTCCTGCTCACTACTCTCCTCCCCTCTCTGCCTCATTTTCCTCCCCCCCACCAACTCTTTTATGCTCCTACGGTCACATAATGGCAACACACACTCTCACAGTAATTCCATTCCCTGAAGTCCATTTTGTGGGGAATGGTTATTGCTTTCTGAGTGCAACCTTGAGGTCTTTCTTGTAAGCACAAGAGGTGTCAATCTGCACATGGTGTGTATGTCTGTACATTAGCTGTGCAGCCGTGTAATGCTGTTGTGTTGTTTGTGGTGCGGTGTGCCAAAAAGGGAGGACTAATTTTACGAGCAAAGAGACATTGATTTTCTTTTCTCCGACTCTCTTTAAAGGGATTTAATAGCATGACTCGCCGCTGTTCATTTGCTGAAACAAAATCAGATGAGTGAAGGTAGTAGTGAATATTTTGGCTGTGGGTGATTATTTTTCAAGGATGCTAAAGTTGTTCTTTTCTACTGAGAATCCTCTCAAAATTAGCTGAATGCACATGAGAAGATTAAAACACCTGCAAGCTGTCACTGAACATGACATCTAAAGCTGAAATGATGACAATTAGCAGCTTTACAGTTATAGCTTGATTATAGACATTTTAATGATTGTGTTTATGCAAAAAGGCTGAACATTTTCTGGTTGCAAGATTACTTATTTTCCTCAGACTGGTTCAGTCTGGTTCTTAAAATCTTTTTAGTTGAATTAAAAATGCTATTATTAAATGTATAGTAAGAAGTCACTGTTTGTAGGCAATCAGATTTATCCCCCTTCCTCCTTTGCTACCACTGATAATGCTTTTAGACACTGTTCAGGCTCTGGCTCTGTTGTTGCTTCCTGAAGAACTGGCCTGCATTTACACCAGTTTAGCCAGAACCAAAGTGGGGACACTTTACTCAATGAAAGTAATTGCGGAAGCAAAATGGCAGATCCTGTCCATTATCTGCAGACTTTCATCCTGTATCTAGTCAGCCTACAGTCTTCTTTTTTAGAAACACCCAGGAGTGGGAGACAGTACTCGGTTGGCTGCTTCTTCAAGAGGAGAAAGAAATACTGCAATTGTAGAAGAAAAATACTTAAATAAGATAAATATGATTTTTAATTCCTCATTTGTTTCAGGATTAATTCTTAAACGTTTCATTTCCACACACCACAAAGGATGATGCTGTATAGTTAGATTTTCTGTTCCTGATCTACTGACAGTTGTTGAATGTGTTACTTTTGTTGGTTTTTTGTTTTTAAGAATATCCTGCTTACTATACTTTTTATATTCGCTCTAGAGATTTTTTTTTTTATTAATCGATAATTTAATCCTTATCAATCAAGTGCTGCTGAAAATTATCTTTAGTCATAATTATTTTGTCAGGGGCAAATTTGAAATGCAGAACAATCACTGATTATTTCTGTGCCAGTTTATAACTCATCTGGAAGCTCAAAATTTATGTTGTGTGAAACAAATTGGCATCCCTACACACACACACACACACACACACACACACACTCACACAGTTGCATAAGTTCTCAGCCCAGCTGTGTGTGACTTCTGCCGAGAGGCAATTCCACTGTAATAAAATCTATAGGGTGGGGGTGGGGTTTAATCCCCACTACACTCTTTCCAGCATCACCATCCTTTTCCAGTCTTCATCCTCCTCCTTCCCCTCTCCTCCCTCGTCTGCTCAACTGGCTGGCAATGATAAATGACTCAATTATGAGTGTGTGTGCACGCAGCAGTGGAGAAAGGGAGCGGATGAGGTCGTCATTACCTGTTGCGGCTGGGGGTGATGTTGTGTTATTAATCATATTCTAATTTTCCTCCACCAAACGTCCCGTCCCCCGTCCCCCCCCCCATCAATCTATCTGCTCCTGCAAACAAGTTGCTGTAAACTGCCGAAGGCCCAAAATGTACCAGCTCTCTTACAAGAGCGCAAAGATTTGGAGGTGGGATGGTGTAGTGTGGTTTTGTGGGAAAAGGAGATAATGTGGGTTTGGACCTGAACCCATTTGAAAATTATGTTTATGTTAGTGCAAATCCCGATGCTGTGGTTTGTTCAGTTTTAAAGAAGGCTGGGGACCCGTTTGTGTGTGATGAGACATGATCAGACACAGAGGACTGACACAAGAGAGGTGTTTGGATGAAGTCATCTCAGATACAGTTATAGGACACATTTTAACTTTAGAATTGACTAAATTAGTCTTTTAGACTGCAAATGCACAGTTTCAAACAGAAGTTGCAACTGGAGTGAAACTTCTGTGTGGAGTAAAAATAAATAAAATAAAGAAATGAACAGACACACAAGAAGCCAGAAGGGTTTCCTGGTAATTGGGAAAACTGAAAAATGAGAAGGAAAGAAAGGTCCATGGATGCATTGAAAATGGTCCAGAGAGAGAGAATGGGAGAGACGTGTTGGATGTGCATCCCTGCAGTTTTGGCTGGATTTCAGGCCCCAAGCGTGACTTTGTCTCTTTCTGCTCTGCTCTAAGGTGATAATGGTCTGTCAGCACCACAGTCGCCCCACTCCCTCCTCCCCATCAAGTGATGGAGGGAGAAGGAGAGAGGGGGTGGTCATAGAGAGGAGTAATTTGTTATGTTGCTAATTGCACTGTTTTTTTTTTGTTTTTTTTTGTTTGTTTTTGTTTTTTGTTTTGTTTTTTCGCAGTGTGACATACATCTAAATAATTAGTTTTCCTTTCTCTTCTGTGACAGTTTGAAACTGGAGTGCGAGAAACTGGCCACAGAGAAGACGGAGATCCAAAGACACTATGTTATGGTGAGACACATACACTCACTCATAACAAGTACAGTGGCAAGTCCCCTAAATCTTTTACATGTGCTAACAGCTGCCAGATACCCACAAAAGCAATCACATACTGGACCAAACAAGCACATGCAAACATGCAGAAGAAACCTCATAAAGGTCTTCATGAAGCACTTTGCAGCATTCAAGTGTAGAACAAGTTATAGCTGTGAAGTAGAGACTGAATGTTTTTATTAAATCTGAAGAGGAAAATAAAACCATAAATGTAATTCCTCTAATGTCTGGCTAAAAGAAGTACCACAGCTCCTGGTCTTTTAAGTCTTGAAATCTCCAGTCTTGATTTACCTGTGATTAGAGCCATAACCAGCACAGCTGATGGACTGAGGGCTGCCCAGAACCTGCTGTGCCAAAAAAGAGCTCTGTGGAAGTCTTGGCACAGACCCTGCACTTGTGAGGGGGAGGAGGGGGTAGCTGGCATCAAACACAGGCCGGGACTCCTTTGCCGCCTGATAATTTGGGGGAGTTTGGATGTTGCCTAGCAACAGGCAAAACTTGGCAAAGCAACTGCTAAGCAGAGCTGCCAGGAAAGGCATCTTTTCTGGAGGCTTACAGGCAAACGTACACAGACAGAAGAGTGTGCATGCACATGACTTGAAAAAACACACTCACGGCAAAGCACATAGATGCACATGCCTACAGAGTTTCCGACTTGTGCTATAAACACACACACACCTGCAGTCGCACACATGTGTGTGCTAACTGCCAGGAAAGATGTCTGAAGAGAGAGGACCCCTGCCATCTCCTTTCCCATCCTGCCAGACTGTTCTGGTTGCCCGACTGCCAATCTCCTCTCTCCACTACCAGGCACGTTGAAAAGCAAATGTCAGCCTGTCACTTTTCAAGGCATTCAACTTTAAAATGTTCTTCTTTTTGTCCATCTCTGAGGGAAGAGAGGGATCCTCAGCTGTCTGTGTCTCTCTGTGGCATTCAACGCCTCTTGCGTTTCTCACAGCTCCTTGTACTTTCAGATAAAAGCCAGGGTCAAATAGCCAGCATTAGACATGATTATTGCAGTAGTCTGTCACCTTCTTCCCGGCGACAATTTCCCTGCCCTGCTTTGGGGTTCTGGCTTCCGAAATATGCCCCAGGGTCTTTTTAATGCAACTGACTTTCAGCAGAGTCAAGGTGAAATTAGTGTTGATGTTCTTTTATGGATACATGGCACATTAAAGTGCACGTGCTCAAGCAGCAACTCTGACACTTGCAGATAAAAGGTTTCTGAGGGGTTAAGGATGATTAAGTACACTTCTGGGATTTTTTTTTTTTTTTTGCATTGACAATTTGCATATTGATGCTAATCCGCTCCAGTACATTAAATACCTTATTATAATTTTATATATTATAATTATAATTATTTAAATATTATAAATAATATTATAATAAAGCACAGCCAGACAAAAAGGGCTTATTTTGACTTATGACATTTGTTTTTTATCTTTCATCAGATAAAAGATGGCTTCATTCATTCCTGCTGCACATCATTGGAAATGTTGTTTATATATAAATGCCCTCCAGCACAGGAGGTCTTCTTTGTGTACAATCATGTATATTAACTGATATTCTTCTTTGTTTCAGTATTATGAAATGTCCTACGGCCTTAACATTGAAATGCACAAACAGGTGAGTCAGCTCCAGCTCTTCCTTCTTTCTGTTGCCTGTTTATATTAAAGCTTTGTGTTTGCTCTCTTGGATTATTATCCCATCCTGCTTTCCTTTGTCCTTCAGACTTGTCTGCTACAAGTAACTGTTTTTTTTTTGTTTTTTTTTTTAGAAAGTCACTGTCATGTCAATCCTCTGGTGGACCTCCAGAGCATCGTATGCTGTGGAGGTTCCAGAGTTAATTTCTCCTCAAACAGATGATCAAATTCTGGCCTTCCCACTTTCCTATTAATTCCTGTTACTCACTACTTTCTGTTTCCCATTTATCCTCTCATTCCTACCTCTCCTCTCCACCCCCTCATCCTTTTTACCCTTATTTCCCCTCTGTTCCTGCCACACTGCCTTTTTTTCATAATACTCTGTTTTCATCCCCATTATTTTCACCATCCCATCTCTCCTCCTTCCCATTGATTTCTCTTTCTCTCTATCTCTTTATTTTTCCATGCACCCCCCCCCACCCCCCTCACCCCCCCCCCCCCCCCCCCCCCCACCTCTGTCTCTTGCAGACATGCAGTCCACGCTGAATTTCACTTTAAATCAGGTCACTGCTTTCTTGCCGTCTACTTGCTTTCTCTCGCTCTCTTCATTCATTTCACCATCTCAATCGCTTTGCTTTTGACATGCGGCTGCTGCTACTCCCCACCACCACCAACCCCGGGTCTCGGTTTTCCTCCCCCGCCTTCCTTCTGTTTCTTCTTTCTCCATTTCTCTTCCCCCTCTTACGTCCTTCCTTCATTGGCTGTCATTTCCTCAACCCAATCTGCCCTTTTCCTCCTTCTCTCCTTCCTCCACCTCCCCTTTTCATTTCCACTCTCTCATTTTGCCCTTCCCTCTTTATTCTCTTTCTGTAGATTGCTCATGCTCGCTCCTTCTCTCCCTTTCTCTCTCCTGAAGATGTCATTTAGTAGTTGGAGTTCTCTAACAAGAAATCATTGTGTCTCCCTCGAGGTGGGGGTGATGGATTGTGAGGAAGGAGGGCAGGGGTTTGGGATGGTTGGGGGGTGGGGGGGCATGTTGGCTGGCTGAAAAATGGAAAGTGCAGGGAGAGATGTGCACAAGCGAGAGGAATGAAAGAGGAAGAGCAACAAAAAAAAAAAAAAAAGGAGGGGTGGAAGTTCAGTCCGGCATCAATAAATCACTTAAGAGAGAGAGGGATGGGATGGGGTGAGCGTGGGTACACATACAAACACACTTGCGTGCATATGCATTCTCACACATTTTAGCTCCCATACACACACACACACGCGCCCCAGAGTCTTGCTGTCAACAAGATAAACAGCCTGCTGCCATAATGATGTTGTCATGATCTCTGCATGCATGTCATTACTGGCCGTAACGGCCTCGTTGGACCTGCCACCAAACATGTTTGTGCTCATGTACACATGTGTGCGTGTTAGACACTACGTGGCAGTGCTTGCAGCAATGATTACTGTGCTAATACTACAAGGGAGTAAAATAAGAGATGGATGGATGAATGTATGGAAAGGGGAATAGATGAAGTGAGATGGAAAAAAAAAGATGGAGAGATGGTGCAGACGGAGGGTTGGAGGGAGATTTTGCTGTTGGTGGTGTAGTAGAGCAGATCGAGGCAGATACATACCCACACCAAGATTCACTGACCCCAAGCAGGAAGTGCCAACACACACACGCATGCACCCACCCACACACACGTGCTTAAGCATGCAAAAATGCAAACACACACAGACAAAACAGACATGCAAGGACACATCAAGAACATACACAAACACACACGAAAGATGGTGATTATTGTGTATTTCTCCTTGGCACACATACAAACACACACACACACACACACACACAGACACACTCGCTCTGTGTGGGCTGGCTGTGGCCACAGCAGATGCTGTCCATGAATATTTTAGCCAAACTCTCTGGCAGGGTTTCCATTTGCATGGACCAGATGTAAGCAGCTGAAATATTTACCACACTGGCCCTGAGAGAAGCAGGCCACAGTCACACACTGTGTGTGTGTGTGTGTGTATTTGTAACATTCATGAGCGTGTGAGTTTTCTTTGTGTTCATGCTCAGTCTTGGCTGTGTGGTCGTTTTGTGTCTGTTTATTCATCAAAGTGACAGTATTATTTTTTTTTTTCTTTTCAGACGGAGATTGCAAAGCGGTTGAACGTGATCTGTGCTCAGCTCATTCCCTTCCTGTCACAGGAGGTGGGACACATACATACACACTCGTACTCTGTACTGCATCCAATCCTCTGTTTCTCCTTTCTGTGTGCAACCCACACAGAAGGGATGCACATTCACACACATTTATCAATATCTTTCTTACCCAGCAAACTGCTGATGGACAGAACTTCAGCGCACATCCATTTTCCTCAGACACCAAGTGGTTGCATGCATTCACATCACACTGACGAGGGGGGGGTTAAAATATGAAAGCTTTTCTTGCACTAATGATCAAAAATAAAATTGTTGGCTTCATAGAGGAAAGAAAATGTGCCCTTACTGACATCTTGGTTTGTTCCACAGCACCAGCAACAGGTGGTCCAGGCAATGGAGCGCGCCAAACAGGTGACCATGGGGGAGCTAAATGCTTCGATAGGGGTACGTGGGCTCCCCCCTCTGCCTCATAGCGTGTGTACCCTATACTCCCATATTTTTATTTTTCCTCCTCTTCTTTTGCTTTATGTGAGGCAAAAGCAAATGCTAGCTCTAAAAAATGCTGACAAATTGGCTGATGTTTTCTTATAGATTTTTAAATTTAAATTTGGTTTAAGATTTCAGTGTCTCTACCAGACATCTGAACACTAAACAGTGATGGGATTTTCCAACATTTATTATATGTAACAATATTTCACTCAATTTGTCATTTAAGGCCAAGTCCCTTTGATTCAACTGCAGTTCTTTACCTCCTCAAGAGCCACCTGCCACCTTAGTATTCCTCCTCTCGCGCACATCGAGCAATTAGTTCCCTTCCTCTCCTTCCTCTTTTCTTCTTGTTGATCTCTTCCAAATAAAGCCACTTCCTCCAGTACTTGTTGGTCACCCATATATCTCTCTTTCTCTTCTCTCCTCCCTCTTTCTCTTTGGTTTCTTCTTCTGTTTTCCTCTACTACAGCAGCAGCTTCAGGCCCAGCACCTCTCCCAGCATGCCCAGGGTTTGCCAGTGGGCCCACACCCATCAGGACTGCCCCACCCGAGTCTGGCACTCGGTGGAGGGTCCAGCCTGCTGGCTCTGTCCGGTGCTTTAGGGGCCCAGTTGGCTGCCAAGGATGAGAGAGCGCACCTCGAGGCAGCGGTGGCGGCTGCTGCTGCTGCAGAGCACCACAGAGGTACCCAGACACATGAAATGATGCATGACTTACTTTATTTATCTATTTTTTCCCCCAGAGTACAAAGTCTGAAACTCTTGAGTGTTTACTGGAACAGTTTAGAGCTTAAAGATGAAAAAAGCTTTCTAATAGGTGAAAAAAATGAAGGCTTGGTCCAGTGGATTGCAGGGATTGGTTTTGCTTTGGAATTTTGGCAGGGCATGGGAGTGTTGCCGGTGATAACTCTCTTCAGGGATATTTTTACTCTGAGTCATCAGCTGCAGAGTGATATTAAGTCATGCCAAATAATTTTGTATTTGTGTGTGTGTTTGTGTGTGTCCTTATCTACATTTGTTGTCCTGGTGCTTGCTACCTCTCTACGTTGGGCATTTCTTCTGGGAATGAACAGACCGTGAAGCAGGACCAGTGAGTATAAATAACACACCATCACTTACATCACTACTCATACTACTCAAAAAAGACTGGTTGAATGGAGTTGGGTTTTCTAGGCATTTTTGATAATAAATTTGAAATGCAAATATTAAATTGTAGAGGCAGACATACAAACATAAGTAAATTCATAATAAACACCTAAATGTTTTAAGAAAGTGAAGAAAAATTTAATTGGCATTCATGAATATATGATGTTGGGAAATCAATGTCCCTTTTTCTCATTGTGCATGTTCTCTCTAGCAAATTACCTGATTTACATGTCACTTTGAGCTGTGGGAAGTGAAATATTAAGAGCTTTTATCTTTGTTCAACTTTTGTAGTAAGAATTTAGATCTTATCTCTGTATGTTTGACAGCCTTAGTTAAATGGGCTGTATAAAGTGAGAAAGCTTGCTCTGACCAGTCTACAGTCTTTAAGAAAACTCTTTTTCCTTCTGTCCCCATCTGAGATGGCCAATCAATGCAGCCTGATATTCTTTCACATTCATCTCTACAGCTCATGAGCCTGACATGATTTATGCAGTCCCTCTCACCTCATTATCGCCCTCTTCCTTCCTCTCTGCCCTCATACCCCCCCATCCTTCCTACCTTAATCTCATCCTCTCTTTTGCTCTCTCCCAACTCGCACCTCCCCCCTTTTTGC